>NC_136265.1:92823747-92993747 GCF_964187855.1 Myxine glutinosa
TCATGGACTTAACTACCGAGACGCCCTTTTTACCTTTACACAACTCTGGAGGCAGGAGGGGCCATATCCAACCAATGTTACACAACAATTTACCACTACAATACACACAATCAAAAAAATACAATCCTCATATCCGCAACAATATATATATATATATATATATATATACTGTATATATATATATATATGTATATATATATATATATATATATATATATACATATATATATATATATATATATATATATATATATATATATATATATATATATATATATATATATACACATATATACACATATACAAATTATATACATCCACACAACCACACATGTATATACACACACACACACACACACACACACACACACACACACACACACACACACACACACACACACACACACATATATATATGCGCACACACACACACACACACACACACACACACACACACACACGTACACCTACACATGTCCCATGGCACATGTATATATCCCACATCCCACATGTATATACATGTTTAAAGTGTCCGTGCCCCTCCCTCCTCCCCCCTCCTCCCTCCACCTGGCAACGCCGGGTACTTCTGCTCGTAACTAATAAAATAAAAACGAAGAAATATCTCTCAGCAATTTCCCGTCTGTTAATTTATATATTTTACAAATGTGAATTACACGTCCATACACACGTGAAATGGAGTTTGTTTTTTCACACATGAACTTTCACTTACGGATAATAATGTTGAATGAAATAAAAACGAAGAAATATATGTCGGCATCATTGTTGACGTTTTTGTGACGACTGTCATCAAACGAAAAAGTAATATAACTTAACGGAAAAGAAAAGCGAATTTTTAATTTATGTCGACACGTTGCCGTCGGTATCATGTCGGGCGGTGTATGATACAGCACGACGCGAATTTTTTAAATATATCTGCATTTTCCCGCGTGTGTGTGGATGTTCTCAATTATTTCTGACACCGAGTCTAAAACCATCGATAAAAATTAAATCAGATGGTGAATTCGATATAAAATCGTGAGGGTGACTCTCAATGAATGGGCTTTAGCTTGCAGGCCTTTGAGAAATCATTTCGTTCTATAAAGGGAAACTTTCATCGGATTTTCTTCCCGTTTTTTTTCAACCGAGTCTAAATCTATGTTAGCGACTGCGAAAAATGAAATGATATATCGAATTAGAATTGAAATAAATCTGTGTGAGAGAGAAAGACAGCACGGGCCTAACTAAACAGGCCTCAAAGCTATTCGAGAAGGAGGAGTGGGTGGAGCTAATCTGCAAACCGAGTAAGCCACACCCTGGACAGAAGTCCAACAGACAGAATCATCTACGGCTATTATAATATAGATATAGATTATTAATAAAGGCCTCAAGACCTATTCAACTTGAATTAAAAAACGTGACATTTCGGCTATTCAAGAACACATTTGTAACCTGTCAATCAAAAAGGAAAATGTTTTGTTGATCGTCTTCTCAACAAAACGTGTCGACAAAACCAAAGGAATATTCAGGATTTTCACAAAATCACAACTTGAAAGATACGCCAAAAACCTGAGGTGAATTCCGGTGATGCAGTCATCTTCTTCATCTGCGCCTCATTTTCTTCATGTGAAAATGAATCGATTTAAAATTCCATAGAACTGTGTCGTTTATGTATATTTTTATTTTATTACATTCACGTAGTTTCACATTCTTGACTTCGTGGAGCTTCAATCTTTTGTGGTTCAAAAAAATAAAATAAAGATGGATTCTTCTTCATCGCATCGCATTCTCTTCCTGTGAAACTGTTTCTCCATTTAACGTTTCCAAAATCAAAACTTCAAAAACTTCTTCACTTCGATTCGAAAAAACTTCAAACTTCAAAAAACGTTTCCAAAACGTCACTCCATTTAACTTCATTGAAATGACGATAAAAACGTTTCCTTATATATCCTAATTTAAAATGTTCAAGGGAATAAAAAGACGATTTGGTTCACACCACTCGACTGTCCAATCAGCGGACGGCTCGCATCGCCTTCGCCCAGCAGACGCCAATACGATGGTGTCGTAAGATGGCGTCGTATCGGCCGATAATCGGATGCTTTTGGGTCCCAAAGTCGGCGAATTCAGATTTTTCGAGTATGGCTGTACGTGATAAACAAAGAGCGCGGTTCGTAGATGGAAAATGCATTAGTGCCGTGGGCATCGGGTCACTGGGTGCGGCGTAAAAGGGATAACAAAGTCGAGTCCTTACGGTATTATTATATAGATTGATTTCTCGAAAGCTTTCGACTCCATCCATTGAGGTAAGATGAAGGAGATACTGCTAGCATTCGGGATACCTCAGGAGACAGTTAATGCCATCATGATGCTGTTTAAGAACTCGCATGCAATAGTCCGATCACCTGACGGCGATACAGACTGTTTTGACATCATGGCAGGAGTTTTACAGGGTGATACCCTTGCTCCCTACTTATTCATAATATGTCTAGATTATGTGCTATGCAAAGCAATAGACACCAACAATGAACTTGGATTTACCCGAAGTAAACGGAAAAGTCAGCGATACTCATCCAAGAAGATTACAGATGCAGATTATGCAGATGATCTTGCGGTTCAAGCAGACGATAACAATGATACAGCGACACTACTACACAAGATTGAATAAGTAGCCAGCCAAATTGGTCTCTACATAAATGCCTCGAAGACAGAGTACATCAGTCTTAATCAAGATCAAGTTGTAGACATAAAATCACTCACTGGTGAAAACATCAAAAAGGTTGACGAATTCACATACCTGGGAAGCAACATCGCCTCCACAAAAAGAGATGTCGACATCAGACTTGGAAAGGCTTGGGGAGCTTTAAACAGTCTAGGCAAGATTTGGAAATCTGCGCTTCCAATGGAGCTGAAACGAAACTTCTTTAGAGCAGCTGTTGAATCAATTCTTGTATATGGGGCAATTACATGGACCTTGACATCGTCACTAGAAAAGGCCCTGGGTGGTACATACACTCACATGCTCAGAGCAGCCCTTAACATCTCATGGAAAGAGCAACCCACAAAATATGAATTGTATGCAAAAATCCCACCAATCAGTGTAACCATACGTCAACGCAGATTAAGATTCGCTGGGCACTGCTGGAGAAACAAAGATGAGCTCGCAAGCGATGTTTTACTTTGGTTACCAACTCATGGCAAACAGTCACCAGGGAGACCTGCGAAAACATATATAGATCAGCTTACAAATGATACTGTGTGTCTGGTTAACGAACTACCTCATGCCATGAGTGACAGAGATGAATGGAAGAAACGTGTCATGGAATGCCGAGCGAGCTCGACGCAGTAAGTAAGTAAGTAAGAATAAAACTTCACTTTTTCATGGTAGTTTTTTAAACATTTATAGATTAGTTTCATTGCCGCTGTTATACTGCCCGACAAAGGTTTCAAACCACAGACTTGGCATTTAATATGGAATATTTTTTTGTGGGGGTGGACTTACTTTTCAAGATGTCTTAGAACCAAAAGTTCATTGGAATTATGTTGAAATTATTCTAGATTTTGTTAATGTGACCTTTAAAAGAAACAAAAACCACATTTGACATTTCGAAACAAATAAATTGATCCTTGAAAGTGATGTAAACTGATATCAAACTCAATTCATGGGCAGTACTGTGTTAAACAAATGTACCTTTTCCAGAAGTATCTCTTTATTTTACACATTAGCCAAAAAATTTTTTAACAAAAGTTAAATTACGACTGGGATTACGGACAGTAAAATTACAGTTCAGTACTTTGTGTAACCCCCACGAGCATTCAGGAGAGCACGTACACGTTGAGGCATGCTGTTCACGAGATTTGCCAAGGTTTGGGCAGGAATCGCTTGCCATGCAGTGACAATAGCCTGCTGCAATTCACGCACAGAGGTCGGCTGCTGGTCCAAGTGGTCAATTTGACGCGTTAATTCTGCCCACAAGTTTTCTGTCGGATTCATATCCGGGGACATGGCAGGCCACTCCATATGCTCTCCACCACGGTCAGCAAGAAAGTGTTGGATCATGCGAGCACGATGAGGCCGTGCATTGTCATCTTGGAAGACAAAGTTTCCTCGAAAGGCTGCACAAGCAACTGGAAGCAATGTTTCTTCCAGAATGGCCCTGTACTTGAACTGGTTCAGGTTTCCATTCAGAACAACCAGGTCAGTTTTGCCCCCTGCATGAAAAACAGCCCAAACGGTCACCCCACCACCTCCAGCTTGGACTCTTGGCACTATACAATCTTTGTTGTAGGCTTCATGCACTTGTCTGCGCACTCGGACGCGGCCATCTTGACGATAGACCAGAAATCTAGACTCGTCACTGAAGATCATGTGATTCCAGTGTCCTAGCTGCCATTGACGGTGCTCTCTGGCCCACTGCAATCGGCGCTGGCCATGTTGTCTGGTCAGGCGTGGCTTTCTCAGGGGAGGCCTGGCACGATAGCCTGCTTGAACCAGTCATTGGTTGACTAGCCTTCTGGATACAGGCACATTTGTCAGTTGCTGCCACTCAGCCAAAATCCGATTAGCTGACCTGGTATGGCCATTGCGGACTAACCGGTGCAGCTGGTGATCATCCCTCTTTGTGGTTCTGCGGGGACGTCCTGGCCTCGGTATTGGAATAGAGACACCCCTCTGAGAATTTCGTTTCAGGATCTTTGACACCTGACCTTGAGTGATGCCATACTGCCGAGCAATAGTACGCTGTTTCATGCCGTAATTTCGTAAAGCCACCACTCCATGACAAACAGCATTGTCGAGTTGACAGACCATCTCCAGAGGAAGGGGCACTAACATTTGGAGACATGCAGCAGTTGTTTTCCACTAATACAGAACGCAACAACCCTTGTATACCCGACTGTGAAGCCAGTCATCAAATGAACCTGTCCGTACATTTTGCCACGCCACCTGTGATATAATCCTGTTGTTGACTTCTTGCTGCGACAGACAAGCAGTGACATGGTTATTTTAACAAATAAATCACCAAAGTGTAAAAGAAACTCACTAGATTGATATCTATCTATAATTCCATTAATCTCTGTGTGTATGTGTGTATGTGTGTTTGTTTGTATGTGTGTTTGTATGTGTGTATGTGTGTATGTTTGTCTGTGACCGCTGTTTCTCGACAACTACCGGTCCGATATACTTGAAACTTGCCAGGTATATTGCTGGGGACCCGAGGATGTGCCTTTTCAAGGTTTGAAATTAATCGGACAAGTACTTACCGAGCTATGGCGATTTAGCCGTTCGCCGTTCGCTTTGGCGTTGCGAATGGACCAAACCATTCATGTAAATAGAGGGGGGGGGGGGGTTCTGTGGTCGTTACTGCCACGTGGTTTCAAAGTTTTTTTTTGTTGTTGTTGTTTGCACGCATGTTTTTTTGCACCCACGTACGGGCACGCCCTAGGATGTTTACACACACACACGCCTACACAAATTTTTTTTTTTTTTTTTTTTTGGCAAGGAACGGGCACCCACGTACGGGCACGTCCTAGCTTATATATAGTACGGGCATGCCCTAGTACTGAGGAAAGAAAGTAAACCCAAGTCAAGAAAAAAAAAATTCCACATTAAATGCCAAGTCTGTATGCAGTATATATATAAATATATGTATATATATCAATATCTGTGCATGAAGGTTATCCACGGAAACATTGAGAAGCCCAGTGTCGCAACACCGCCAACCCATGAGATTCAATGCTCCTCACCAAGATGTTTAAAAGCCGAAATTTCCACAACTCTTCCTCCACTCACGAGGACGTTTCAAACCCGAAATCTCCACAACTCTTCCTCCACTCACGAAGATGTTCAAAACCCAAAATTTAGAAAAGTCTTCCCCCAATCATGAAAATGCTTAAAACACCAAATCTCCACAACTCTTCCCCTTCTCATGAAAAATTTTAAAACCCCAAATCTTCACCATCTTCCTCCACTCACGAACATGTTTATAACCCAAAATATCCACAACTCTTCCTCCACTCATGAAAATGTTTAAAACTCCAAATCTCCACAACTCTTCGTCGACTCACGAACATGCTTAAAACCCGAAATTTCCACAACTCTTCCTCCACTCATGAAGATGTTTAAAACCCGAAATCTCCACAACTCTTCCTCCACTCACCAAGATGTTTAAAACCGAAAATTTAGAAAACTCTTCCTCCACTCACAAAAATGTTCAAAACACCAAATCTCCACAACTCTTCCTCGACACGGGAAGATGTTTCAAACCGCAAATATCCACAACTCTTCCCGGACTCACGAAGATGTTTAAAACCCAAAATCTTCACAACTCTTCTTTTATTCACGGAGATGTTTAAAAAAGGAAATTTTCACCATTGTAGCGCCTCCTCTTACAGAATACTTTGATGATTATTATGACGTCATATGTCACGTGGTGCAGGCGCCATCTTGGAAAAACGTTGCACCTCTTTTTTTTCTCATCTTTTTTCTCATCTTGTGTTGATGACTGGTTTATAAGTTTCAAGCATTATGCTCGTTAAACTAATGCCGTCTTTTCCAGATGTTTTACAAACTTTTGCGGAGCATCTTCTCCTCTGCAGAGTTCTAACTTATGTTCATCACAAACAGATGATTTGACATAATAACAGAAACCACAAGGAGTACGTTTTTGATATTTATTTGTGTATGTATGATTGATTTGGAATTGGAGAAGCAGTATCTATCTTTTCAAGGATACTTTCAAAATCAGCGTATATCACAAATCGACGTTTCATAGATTTAATAAAATATTGGAATGTGATGTCTGAACCTGCTTTTGGCATATTAATTACTGCTGAATTGTGATGTTGACAATATTTTGCATGTTGGTTTAATCTTTATTTTGTGTGAAAGAAGTTGAGACATCACTTACAGGGACGTGTATTTTTAGTTTGCTTGTGTATTGTAGCACATTATATTGGATGTTTTATACCTTCCATTTCAGCACATTTCCTCCCATTTTGTTCCATTACATTCTGCTCTCGGTCTTCGACGAGCTTCTATCATGTATAGAAAAAAAAAACCTCACCGTCAAACAAACACAGATCCCATCAGAAATGATGAAGATCACACAACTCAACATTCGGCTGGTCGCTTTGCCCCTCTTCCAGACCAAAGGAGTTCACATCCTCTATTTTGATCTGCAGAATCTCAGAAGATCCTTCCAGCTCCCCAATCTTCATGTCATACCAGAGCACAGTCGGTTGTTCCATTTCCGGCTGCACATGAGAGGAATCCATCCAACAGCCAACTTGAGGGTACATGATGGGTGAACCTTTAGAGAGGCAGGGAAACATACCATCCTTACTGATGTTTGCTCCACTCTGAGTACCTTGATCCCAAACAGTACCTACATGTGAAGTACCTCTGTACTTGAGACCTTATCCACTGCCGAAATCAGTTACAGTACTTTAAATGTGCACCACACATGTATGCACACCTTGTGACAGCCCCAACAAAGAACTGCACATGATACCGTTTCTTCAAACAATATTCGCGGGGGACACATTCCTGGAAAATGCCTTGAATGTTGAATCCGTGAATGGGGGGCATTGTTTCAATGGGGAAAAAGGGGATAGGTTCCCAGTGGTTTGTGATTCACAAGGGAAAATAAAAAATCTCATGGTTAAACTGTGAATACACCCACGAAGAGCCTCAAATGTCAAGTGAAGCACAGGGCCACGAATGTCGAAGCAGGTAAGAAAAGCCATGAATACGCCCACACAACATTGCAAATATGCCCGCGAAAACAATGTTGAATTGAGTGGTTGTGCATGTGCAGCGGCTTTATGTGTGAGGCGTGGAAGATGCTTTTACAAGTGTCATGTGTGCGGCTGATGGGAAATGGGGTTTTTCTGCGCCATCGAAAAACAGTGAATGCACAGGACACGGGGCCATGAATGTAGAAGCAGGTCACATTTTATGAACAGCAAACACGCAGGGGAGGACTGCACTGTAATTGTACGACATGTAAATTTTGATTTAGCCACATATAATATATTTCATATGATACATGTTATACGTCACCTCTTATCCAAGCCTCGACTTCGTATACAAAAAAAAACAAAATGTCCTCCCGCAGTTCATCCATCCTCCTTCTATCCACCCTCTTCTCCCGCAAAATCTCCTCCCGCAGTTCATCCATCCTCCTTCTATCCACCCTCTTCTCTTCCACAATTCACCTCACCCAGTTGTTTCTGCAAACTTTCAGCCTCTGTTGTTGTCTGTCAGTGCCATTGTCTACAGACCGGAAAGATAGGCCGGCATTACAGAAGACATCAGAACATTTCCCTTTCATTCTCCTCGATATCTTTCTGTCTGCCATTACTTCCTCCATCCTCCTTCACACATTCGCACCCACCTTGGTCTTCCTCCACACCAACGCTGCCGCCATACCATCCCAAATATGTCTGGTGTTGGTTATCTGGTAAGGTGGCGGGCCTGATATTTTAGGATCCTGAGTTCAAACCCCGTCATGCCGTTGAATTAACGCCAGGTGGGTTAACTCGGCCCGTCACCCTTCCGAGGTCAGAACAATGAGTACCAACTGACTCGTAATGGGGAGAAATGCACCAGAAGCACAACGATGTCCCAGAAAATGATGCAGCCAAGCAGCCACAAGCTGCATACGAACCACCACCACAATCCCCGGTCACGATTCACCACAGACACTAAAATCTATTTCCCCGTCTGATCAACTTCCCCTCTAACCTGATATTGATTTCTTTCCTCTGCGACCTGACCCACATCACCTCAGTCTTCTCCATACTTACCTTCAGCCCGTGTTTCTGAAATGCTTTCTTTCACTCACCCAGTACTTCCTGCATCTCCGACATACTCCCCACTGCAATAGCCAGATTGACCACATGCAGCATCCTCCCAATAATACCCCTCATGTTTACTTTCCTGCTTACCAGCTCCATCACCATGATTTGGCTGAGAGAGCATCCCTGCCTCAAACTGATGTTCACATTGGACTCCTCAGACATCCCAGAACCAAGTAAAACTCTTCCCTTTGCTCCCATTTACATCCCTTCCACCAACCGATCTTCTGGTTCCAGCACTCCCATCCATCGAAGTAACGCCATCACTGTCATTCTCAGAACCATGTAGTCGGCCTTCTCTGGCTCAACAAATCCCAATGCCATATCACCATGCACCTCCAACCATTTTAACACCAACTGTCTCAACGTGAACATCCCATCCGTCGTCCCCCTTTCCTTTTGAAACCCCTGCTGCTCTTATCCAATCTAAATCTACACACTTCCTTATCCTCCAATCCAGAATCCTCTCCAGCACCGTCATTGCATGACTAAGGAGTGTCATGCCCCCGTACTTCCCTGGATCTCAAACATCGCCCGTCCCATTCACTCAGGCTGACTGGCATGGTCTTCAAGCAGCCATCAATCATCTGGACTGGTCTCCCATCTCCACTGCCTATGACATCAACTCTTCCTGGGAATTCTTCAAAAGTAAACTGCTCTCTCTTATGCACAGATTTATCCCATCTCGTCTTCAGTTGTCATACCCTTCCTCCCGTCCATGGTACACTGAAGCTTGTGGTGAGGCAGTTGCCCTGAAACAACTTGCCTTCACCTGATGGAAGGCGAATCCAACTGAAGGTAATCTCAGTTCCTTTCACAAAGCTCGGAACAAGTGTTTACCCTCAGAAGAACCAGGAAACAATATCTCTCGACTCTCAAGTCTGAACTCTCAAACCTGTCTCCCTCCTCCAAATCCTGGTGGTGTCTGGTCAAATCTGTTTCTGGTGTTTGTTCCCGCTCCATCCCCTCCCTTACCTCAAACCGCTACACAGCCGACCCCGTACATGAAAAAGTTGAACGCCTCAACTCTGTTTGCCTAAAATATTGTGTCTCGAACCCATCTCTCTCTGGATCCACCTTACCCAGTCAAACCCAGCTGCTCCTGGACTCGGTGTCCTTCCTTCATGAAAAGGTGGAGAAGTTTCTGTCAAACCTCGACTCTGATTCAGCAACTGGACGAGACGGCATCAAACCACGGGTCCTAAAATCCTGCTCTGCTGCTCCATCTCACCCTCTCTCTGTTCTCTTCACCCTCTGTTTTGCTCAAGATCATCTGCCAACATTACCGCTTTGTATAAAAAGGTGAAAAAAACATATCCTCATAAACAGCTGTTTTATACCTCTGTCACCCCCCCCCCCCTGCCCCCGGCTGTACATGCCTCCACCCCCCAAGCCCTCTCCCTCCCACAGATCTTCCGATGTCCCTGTTCTCTGCTGTTGTACTTGTGTGCTTCCCTCTCTCTCCCCATCTTGTCTCCCACTCCCTTTATACGTTTCATGTGTCAGTTTTTTTTCTATGTGATTAATGTTCCCTCTAATACGAGCCTCGATGTTGTATACAAGAAAAATAAAAACCCTCTCCCCCTTCACGAAGATGTTTAAAACCCGAAATCTCCACAACCCCTCCCCTCCTCAAGAAGATGTTTAAAACCCGAAATCTCCACAACTCTTCCTCCACTCACGAAGATGTTTAAAACCTGAAATCTCCACAACTGTTCCTCCACTCACGATGATGTTTAAAACCCGAAATCTCTACAACTTTTCCTCCACTCACGAAGATGTTTAAAACCCCAAAACTCCACAACTCTTCATCCACTCACAAAGATGTTTAAAACCCGAAATCTCCACAACTTTAACTCTGCTCACGAAGATGCTAAAAACCCCAAATCTCTACAGCTCTTCATGAAGATGTTTAAAACCCCAAATCTCCACAACTCTTCCTCCACTCACGAAGATATTTAAAACCATAATTCTCCACAGGTCGTCCTCAACTCCACTCACGAAGATGTTCAAAACTCCAAATCGCTCTTCGTCGATTAACTATTCCTTTTTTTTCTTTTTGTTTTGGTATACAGAGTCGAGGCTCGTGAAAGAGCTAACATTTATCAAACAAACAAATCAAACAAGCAAGCAAGCAAACAAAGTGTATAAAAAGGGGAGCGGTCGACAAGATGGGGAGAGAAGGGGAGGAAGCACACAAACACAACATTTGAGAGCAGGGACATCGGGAGATGTGTGGGAGGGAGAGGGCCTGGGGGGAGGCAGGATAGGTATAAAACGCAAGGACACCAAGGTCTTCCAGGAAAGAAGTCAAAAGTCACCTCAAAAAAGTGGATTTGGGGCGAAATTAGCAGGGGTAGAAAAGATCAAGATTTTGGATTGGGGAAGATAAGAGATGGTGGTGAACAGCCGTTTTAAAGACCTGGAGGGAGGAGTGGGATTGAAGAGAGTGAGGGAGTTTGTTCCAGAGGCGGGAGAAAAGAGGAATGAAGGAGTGAAGGTGAGCAGAGAGTCTTGATTTTGGCAGTTTAACCAGAAGAGGGTTGCAGGCAGATCTTGTGCGACCTGTAGGAATATTTGGAGGACAGAGCCCAGAGAGAGCTGGGGGAGCAAGGCCGGAGATGAGTCAGTAGAAGACGGAAAGACCACCAACCTGCCTGCGGTGAGTAAGTGAAAGGCCCTCGGAGATAGCGTCATCGCGGGAGATTCCAATGATTCTGAACGCTTTGGTTTCAACAGCGTGAGGACGAGCTAGGTGCGAAGCAGGAGCACCAGCCCAGAGGGGAGAGCAGTACTCCATTGAGCTGCGGATGAAAGCCTTGTATGTGGTGAGGAGCTCAGGTGTGCCAAGGAAGGACTTCGCACGACGGAGGATGCCCAGGCGGCGACTGGCTTTGGAGGCCAGCTTGGAAATGTGGTTTTCCCAGGAAAGATCATGGCAGATGGTGAGACCCAAAAGCTTGAGTGACAGAACTTCTTGGAGAGGATTATTCAGAAAGTAGATGGGAGGGTTGTCCAGTCAGTCTTTTCAGAGAGACATCGTAAGAGTGTGAGATTTGTCAGGATTGAAGGACATGTTCCACTTGTTTGCCCAGTCTGTGATTTTGTCCAGGTCTGCAGAGAGTGAGGAGGCTGCAGACTGCCGATCTGAGGGATGAGGAATGGAGCGGCAGAGAGTGGAGTCATCAGCAAAGAGATAGAGAGGATTTTCAAGAGAGTCAGAGAGATCATTGATGAAGACCAGAAAAAGCACAGGGCCCAGAACACTGCCTTGGGGAACTAAAAATTAAATTCTATTAAATTCTAATCTATTCACTAAAATGATTTTTAAAAACGAAATCTCCACAACTCTTCCTCCAATCATGAAAATGTTTAAAACACCAAATCTCCGCAACTCTTCCCGGACTCACGAAGATGTTTGAAACCCAAAATCTTCACAACTCTTCCTTTATTCACGAAGATGTTTAAAAATGGAATTTTTCACCATTGGAGCGCCTCCTCTTGCAGAATACTTTGATTATTATGACGTCATAGGTCACGTGGTACAGGCGCCATCTTGGAAAAACGTTGCACCTCTTTTTTCTCATCTTTTTTTCTCATCTTGTGTTGATGATGTTGGTTTATATGTTTCAAGCATTATCCTAGTCAAACTAATGCCGTCTTTTCCAGATGTTTTACAAACTCTTGCGGAGCATCTTCTCCTCTGTAGAGTTCTAACTTGTGTTCATCATGAACAGATGATTTGATATAATAACAGAAACCACAAGGAGTACGTTTTTGATATTTATTTGTGTATGTATTGTTTCCGATTCCAGACGACGATGCTCCCCTTACCAAGGGGGGTTAACCCCTTGTCCTGTATACTGGCCGTCGCCGATCCTGGGGGCATGACGTCACGCCCGGTCAGCGCTGAATAGGGTATTAGGCCTATCCGTCCTATGACCTAAGTACGAGTGCCTCCGGGTACGCAAGGAAATACTCCCGCTCGTGCCGCAGTGTAATTGATGGATTGCGCCGAGCGAAGCGAACTGCGGCGCGAGCCGTTTAACAATGACTAAACCCGCTTGGGAGCTTTGGCCGAAATCGCACCACAGGAACTCAATTGGGAAATCACTAAAGCGATCGGACGAGGAAGAGGAAACCAAAGGTAAGAAATAACAGGATTTATTATTATTATTTACACAAAAACCCAAAGAGAAGAAAAGAAATGTAATTTACAGGGAAATGGAAGGAGCAGAAGGACACAGAGCAATTCTTACTTACACAAGCTTAACTTATACCCCAGACAACACAAAGGACAGACGACGGGCAGACTCACATGAATGGGGAATTGTAGGCAGGAATGAATGGCTGGAAGAGGGACACGGTCCGTGCAGAACGGCAGTGCTGGAAGGTGTGGCGGGAAAACGCGGCAAGCAGGCCCGCTCCGGGCTGGAAGCGAGCAGGGCGTCAAAGCTGCGCGCGCGCAGCGGCTGGTTGAAGCAGCGTCGTCTCTCTCTCATACCTCACTCCACAGAACTTGTCCAGCGCACCTCCCTCAAAACTCTGCCTCATGCGCTCTCAATGCGTGCTCCCTCACTCATCTGCGGTCCCTCGCTCATCCGGCTCCCTCGCTCATCTGGCGGTGGGGCTGATGCAACGGGTTTTATAACCCCGCCCTCTTGAGCCATACCCACTCATTCTTGGTTGGTCGTAGGGGCGTCTTGGCTCCACCTCTTGATGACGATGGGCGGGCAACGCCCTTCTTCTCCGAGTTGGAGCACATGGGCAATGGAGGGTGAATGCAGTTGGAGATGTAGGCGAATGCAGTTGGAAATGTAGGCGAATGCAGTTGGTAATGGAGGCTTTGGGCAATTGAAAAGGGGGGATCTATCTTATTTGATTTGGTGCAGCGTAAGATCGACTATGGGACACATGGCCTTAACTGAAACACAGAATAACGGAATAACTATAGAGAGGTTCGATGGTTGGCTACGTGCTTGTACATTGACTAGCTAAGGTGCTCATTTCAATTAACAGCCAATTAAGGGGGAAATGTACACAGGGGTTATTTATAAGGAATTTTAATACTAAATTTGATGTGAAAGTTCGAAAAACTGTAACAGTATGATTAATTTGGAATTGGAGAAGCAGTATCTATCTTTTCAAGGATACTTTCAAAATCAGCGTATATCACAAATAGACGTTTCATAGATTTATTAAAATATTGGAATGTGATGTCTGAACCTGCTTTTGGCATATTAATTACTGCTGAATTGTGATGTTGACAATATTTTGCATGTTGGTTTCATCTTTATTTTGTGTGAAAGAAGTTGAGACATCACTTACAGGGATATGTATTTTTAGTTTGCTTGTGTATTGTAGCACATTATATTGGATGTTTTATACCTTCCATTTCAGCACATTTCCTCCCATTTTGTTCCATTACATTCTGCTCTCGGTCTTCGACGAGCTTCTATCATGTATAGAAAAAAAAAACCTCACCGTCAAACAAACACAGATCCCATCAGAAATGATGAAGATCACACAACTCAACATTCGGCTGGTCGCTTTGCCCCTCTTCCAGACCAAAGGAGTTCACATCCTCTATTTTGATCTGCAGAATCTCAGAAGATCCTTCCAGCTCCCCAATCTTCATGTCATACCAGAGCACAGTCGGTTGTTCCATTTCCGGCTGCACATGAGAGGAATCCATCCAACAGCCAACTTGAGGGTACATGATGGGTGAACCTTTAGAGAGGCAGGGAAACATACCATCCTTACTGATGTTTGCTCCACTCTGAGTACCTTGATCCCAAACAGTACCTACATGTGAAGTACCTCTGTACTTGAGACCTTATCCACTGCCGAAATCAGTTACAGTACTTTAAATGTGCACCACACATGTATGCACACCTTGTGACAGCCCCAACAAAGAACTGCACATGATACCGTTTCTTCAAACAATATTCGCGGGGGACACATTCCTGGAAAATGCCTTGAATGTTGAATCCGTGAATGGGGGGCATTGTTTCAATGGGGAAAAAGGGGATAGGTTCCCAGTGGTTTGTGATTCACAAGGGAAAATAAAAAATCTCATGGTTAAACTGTGAATACACCCACGAAGAGCCTCAAATGTCAAGTGAAGCACAGGGCCACGAATGTCGAAGCAGGTAAGAAAAGCCATGAATACGCCCACACAACATTGCAAATATGCCCGCGAAAACAATGTTGAATTGAGTGGTTGTGCATGTGCAGCGGCTTTATGTGTGAGGCGTGGAAGATGCTTTTACAAGTGTCATGTGTGCGGCTGATGGGAAATGGGGTTTTTCTGCGCCATCGAAAAACAGTGAATGCACAGGACACGGGGCCATGAATGTAGAAGCAGGTCACATTTTATGAACAGCAAACACGCAGGGGAGGACTGCACTGTAATTGTACGACATGTAAATTTTGATTTAGCCACATATAATATATTTCATATGATACATGTTATACGTCACCTCTTATCCAAGCCTCGACTTCGTATACAAAAAAAAACAAAATGTCCTCCCGCAGTTCATCCATCCTCCTTCTATCCACCCTCTTCTCCCGCAAAATCTCCTCCCGCAGTTCATCCATCCTCCTTCTATCCACCCTCTTCTCTTCCACAATTCACCTCACCCAGTTGTTTCTGCAAACTTTCAGCCTCTGTTGTTGTCTGTCAGTGCCATTGTCTACAGACCGGAAAGATAGGCCGGCATTACAGAAGACATCAGAACATTTCCCTTTCATTCTCCTCGATATCTTTCTGTCTGCCATTACTTCCTCCATCCTCCTTCACACATTCGCACCCACCTTGGTCTTCCTCCACACCAACGCTGCCGCCATACCATCCCAAATATGTCTGGTGTTGGTTATCTGGTAAGGTGGCGGGCCTGATATTTTAGGATCCTGAGTTCAAACCCCGTCATGCCGTTGAATTAACGCCAGGTGGGTTAACTCGGCCCGTCACCCTTCCGAGGTCAGAACAATGAGTACCAACTGACTCGTAATGGGGAGAAATGCACCAGAAGCACAACGATGTCCCAGAAAATGATGCAGCCAAGCAGCCACAAGCTGCATACGAACCACCACCACAATCCCCGGTCACGATTCACCACAGACACTAAAATCTATTTCCCCGTCTGATCAACTTCCCCTCTAACCTGATATTGATTTCTTTCCTCTGCGACCTGACCCACATCACCTCAGTCTTCTCCATACTTACCTTCAGCCCGTGTTTCTGAAATGCTTTCTTTCACTCACCCAGTACTTCCTGCATCTCCGACATACTCCCCACTGCAATAGCCAGATTGACCACATGCAGCATCCTCCCAATAATACCCCTCATGTTTACTTTCCTGCTTACCAGCTCCATCACCATGATTTGGCTGAGAGAGCATCCCTGCCTCAAACTGATGTTCACATTGGACTCCTCAGACATCCCAGAACCAAGTAAAACTCTTCCCTTTGCTCCCATTTACATCCCTTCCACCAACCGATCTTCTGGTTCCAGCACTCCCATCCATCGAAGTAACGCCATCACTGTCATTCTCAGAACCATGTAGTCGGCCTTCTCTGGCTCAACAAATCCCAATGCCATATCACCATGCACCTCCAACCATTTTAACACCAACTGTCTCAACGTGAACATCCCATCCGTCGTCCCCCTTTCCTTTTGAAACCCCTGCTGCTCTTATCCAATCTAAATCTACACACTTCCTTATCCTCCAATCCAGAATCCTCTCCAGCACCGTCATTGCATGACTAAGGAGTGTCATGCCCCCGTACTTCCCTGGATCTCAAACATCGCCCGTCCCATTCACTCAGGCTGACTGGCATGGTCTTCAAGCAGCCATCAATCATCTGGACTGGTCTCCCATCTCCACTGCCTATGACATCAACTCTTCCTGGGAATTCTTCAAAAGTAAACTGCTCTCTCTTATGCACAGATTTATCCCATCTCGTCTTCAGTTGTCATACCCTTCCTCCCGTCCATGGTACACTGAAGCTTGTGGTGAGGCAGTTGCCCTGAAACAACTTGCCTTCACCTGATGGAAGGCGAATCCAACTGAAGGTAATCTCAGTTCCTTTCACAAAGCTCGGAACAAGTGTTTACCCTCAGAAGAACCAGGAAACAATATCTCTCGACTCTCAAGTCTGAACTCTCAAACCTGTCTCCCTCCTCCAAATCCTGGTGGTGTCTGGTCAAATCTGTTTCTGGTGTTTGTTCCCGCTCCATCCCCTCCCTTACCTCAAACCGCTACACAGCCGACCCCGTACATGAAAAAGTTGAACGCCTCAACTCTGTTTGCCTAAAATATTGTGTCTCGAACCCATCTCTCTCTGGATCCACCTTACCCAGTCAAACCCAGCTGCTCCTGGACTCGGTGTCCTTCCTTCATGAAAAGGTGGAGAAGTTTCTGTCAAACCTCGACTCTGATTCAGCAACTGGACGAGACGGCATCAAACCACGGGTCCTAAAATCCTGCTCTGCTGCTCCATCTCACCCTCTCTCTGTTCTCTTCACCCTCTGTTTTGCTCAAGATCATCTGCCAACATTACCGCTTTGTATAAAAAGGTGAAAAAAACATATCCTCATAAACAGCTGTTTTATACCTCTGTCACCCCCCCCCCCCCTGCCCCCGGCTGTACATGCCTCCACCCCCCAAGCCCTCTCCCTCCCACAGATCTTCCGATGTCCCTGTTCTCTGCTGTTGTACTTGTGTGCTTCCCTCTCTCTCCCCATCTTGTCTCCCACTCCCTTTATACGTTTCATGTGTCAGTTTTTTTTCTATGTGATTAATGTTCCCTCTAATACGAGCCTCGATGTTGTATACAAGAAAAATAAAAACCCTCTCCCCCTTCACGAAGATGTTTAAAACCCGAAATCTCCACAACCCCTCCCCTCCTCAAGAAGATGTTTAAAACCCGAAATCTCCACAACTCTTCCTCCACTCACGAAGATGTTTAAAACCTGAAATCTCCACAACTGTTCCTCCACTCACGATGATGTTTAAAACCCGAAATCTCTACAACTTTTCCTCCACTCACGAAGATGTTTAAAACCCCAAAACTCCACAACTCTTCATCCACTCACAAAGATGTTTAAAACCCGAAATCTCCACAACTTTAACTCTGCTCACGAAGATGCTAAAAACCCCAAATCTCTACAGCTCTTCATGAAGATGTTTAAAACCCCAAATCTCCACAACTCTTCCTCCACTCACGAAGATATTTAAAACCATAATTCTCCACAGGTCGTCCTCAACTCCACTCACGAAGATGTTCAAAACTCCAAATCGCTCTTCGTCGATTAACTATTCCTTTTTTTTCTTTTTGTTTTGGTATACAGAGTCGAGGCTCGTGAAAGAGCTAACATTTATCAAACAAACAAATCAAACAAGCAAGCAAGCAAACAAAGTGTATAAAAAGGGGAGCGGTCGACAAGATGGGGAGAGAAGGGGAGGAAGCACACAAACACAACATTTGAGAGCAGGGACATCGGGAGATGTGTGGGAGGGAGAGGGCCTGGGGGGAGGCAGGATAGGTATAAAACGCAAGGACACCAAGGTCTTCCAGGAAAGAAGTCAAAAGTCACCTCAAAAAAGTGGATTTGGGGCGAAATTAGCAGGGGTAGAAAAGATCAAGATTTTGGATTGGGGAAGATAAGAGATGGTGGTGAACAGCCGTTTTAAAGACCTGGAGGGAGGAGTGGGATTGAAGAGAGTGAGGGAGTTTGTTCCAGAGGCGGGAGAAAAGAGGAATGAAGGAGTGAAGGTGAGCAGAGAGTCTTGATTTTGGCAGTTTAACCAGAAGAGGGTTGCAGGCAGATCTTGTGCGACCTGTAGGAATATTTGGAGGACAGAGCCCAGAGAGAGCTGGGGGAGCAAGGCCGGAGATGAGTCAGTAGAAGACGGAAAGACCACCAACCTGCCTGCGGTGAGTAAGTGAAAGGCCCTCGGAGATAGCGTCATCGCGGGAGATTCCAATGATTCTGAACGCTTTGGTTTCAACAGCGTGAGGACGAGCTAGGTGCGAAGCAGGAGCACCAGCCCAGAGGGGAGAGCAGTACTCCATTGAGCTGCGGATGAAAGCCTTGTATGTGGTGAGGAGCTCAGGTGTGCCAAGGAAGGACTTCGCACGACGGAGGATGCCCAGGCGGCGACTGGCTTTGGAGGCCAGCTTGGAAATGTGGTTTTCCCAGGAAAGATCATGGCAGATGGTGAGACCCAAAAGCTTGAGTGACAGAACTTCTTGGAGAGGATTATTCAGAAAGTAGATGGGAGGGTTGTCCAGTCGGTCTTTTCAGAGAGACATCGTAAGAGTGTGAGATTTGTCAGGATTGAAGGACATGTTCCACTTGTTTGCCCAGTCTGTGATTTTGTCCAGGTCTGCAGAGAGTGAGGAGGCTGCAGACTGCCGATCTGAGGGATGAGGAATGGAGCGGCAGAGAGTGGAGTCATCAGCAAAGAGATAGAGAGGATTTTCAAGAGAGTCAGAGAGATCATTGATGAAGACCAGAAAAAGCACAGGGCCCAGAACACTGCCTTGGGGAACTAAAAATTAAATTCTATTAAATTCTAATCTATTCACTAAAATGATTTTTAAAAACGAAATCTCCACAACTCTTCCTCCAATCATGAAAATGTTTAAAACACCAAATCTCCGCAACTCTTCCCGGACTCACGAAGATGTTTGAAACCCAAAATCTTCACAACTCTTCCTTTATTCACGAAGATGTTTAAAAATGGAATTTTTCACCATTGGAGCGCCTCCTCTTGCAGAATACTTTGATTATTATGACGTCATAGGTCACGTGGTACAGGCGCCATCTTGGAAAAACGTTGCACCTCTTTTTTCTCATCTTTTTTTCTCATCTTGTGTTGATGATGTTGGTTTATATGTTTCAAGCATTATCCTAGTCAAACTAATGCCGTCTTTTCCAGATGTTTTACAAACTCTTGCGGAGCATCTTCTCCTCTGTAGAGTTCTAACTTGTGTTCATCATGAACAGATGATTTGATATAATAACAGAAACCACAAGGAGTACGTTTTTGATATTTATTTGTGTATGTATTGTTTCCGATTCCAGACGACGATGCTCCCCTTACCAAGGGGGGTTAACCCCTTGTCCTGTATACTGGCCGTCGCCGATCCTGGGGGCATGACGTCACGCCCGGTCAGCGCTGAATAGGGTATTAGGCCTATCCGTCCTATGACCTAAGTACGAGTGCCTCCGGGTACGCAAGGAAATACTCCCGCTCGTGCCGCAGTGTAATTGATGGATTGCGCCGAGCGAAGCGAACTGCGGCGCGAGCCGTTTAACAATGACTAAACCCGCTTGGGAGCTTTGGCCGAAATCGCACCACAGGAACTCAATTGGGAAATCACTAAAGCGATCGGACGAGGAAGAGGAAACCAAAGGTAAGAAATAACAGGATTTATTATTATTATTTACACAAAAACCCAAAGAGAAGAAAAGAAATGTAATTTACAGGGAAATGGAAGGAGCAGAAGGACACAGAGCAATTCTTACTTACACAAGCTTAACTTATACCCCAGACAACACAAAGGACAGACGACGGGCAGACTCACATGAATGGGGAATTGTAGGCAGGAATGAATGGCTGGAAGAGGGACACGGTCCGTGCAGAACGGCAGTGCTGGAAGGTGTGGCGGGAAAACGCGGCAAGCAGGCCCGCTCCGGGCTGGAAGCGAGCAGGGCGTCAAAGCTGCGCGCGCGCAGCGGCTGGTTGAAGCAGCGTCGTCTCTCTCTCATACCTCACTCCACAGAACTTGTCCAGCGCACCTCCCTCAAAACTCTGCCTCATGCGCTCTCAATGCGTGCTCCCTCACTCATCTGCGGTCCCTCGCTCATCCGGCTCCCTCGCTCATCTGGCGGTGGGGCTGATGCAACGGGTTTTATAACCCCGCCCTCTTGAGCCATACCCACTCATTCTTGGTTGGTCGTAGGGGCGTCTTGGCTCCACCTCTTGATGACGATGGGCGGGCAACGCCCTTCTTCTCCGAGTTGGAGCACATGGGCAATGGAGGGTGAATGCAGTTGGAGATGTAGGCGAATGCAGTTGGAAATGTAGGCGAATGCAGTTGGTAATGGAGGCTTTGGGCAATTGAAAAGGGGGGATCTATCTTATTTGATTTGGTGCAGCGTAAGATCGACTATGGGACACATGGCCTTAACTGAAACACAGAATAACGGAATAACTATAGAGAGGTTCGATGGTTGGCTACGTGCTTGTACATTGACTAGCTAAGGTGCTCATTTCAATTAACAGCCAATTAAGGGGGAAATGTACACAGGGGTTATTTATAAGGAATTTTAATACTAAATTTGATGTGAAAGTTCGAAAAACTGTAACAGTATGATTAATTTGGAATTGGAGAAGCAGTATCTATCTTTTCAAGGATACTTTCAAAATCAGCGTATATCACAAATAGACGTTTCATAGATTTATTAAAATATTGGAATGTGATGTCTGAACCTGCTTTTGGCATATTAATTACTGCTGAATTGTGATGTTGACAATATTTTGCATGTTGGTTTCATCTTTATTTTGTGTGAAAGAAGTTGAGACATCACTTACAGGGATATGTATTTTTAGTTTGCTTGTGTATTGTAGCACATTATATTGGATGTTTTATACCTTCCATTTTAGCACATTTCCTCCCATTTTATTCCCTTACATTCTGCTCTCGGTCTTCGACGAGCTTCGACCATATATAGAAAAAAAACGTCACCGTCAAACAAACACAGATCCCATCAGAAGTGATGAAGATCACACAACTCACCATTCGGCTGGTCGCTTTGCTCCTCTTCCAGACCAAAGGAGTTCACATCCTCTATTTTGATCTGCAGAATCTCAGAAGATCCTTCCAGCTCCCCAATCTTCATGTCACACCAGAACACAGTCGGTTGTTCCAATTCCGGCTGCACATGAGAGGAATCCTTCCAACAGCCAACTTGAGGGTACATGATGGTTGAACCTTTAGAGAGGCAGGGAAACATACCATCCTTCCTGATGTTTGCTCCACTCTGAGTACCTTGATCCCAAACAGTACCGACATGTAAAGTACCTCTGTACTTGAGAACTTATCCACTGCCTAAATCAGTGACAGTACTTTAAATGTGCACCACACATGTATGCACACCTTGTGACAGCCCCAACAAAGAACTGCACACAATACCGTTTATTCAAACAATATTCGCGGGGTACACATTCCTGGAAAATGCCTTGAATGTCGAATCCGTGAATGCGGGGGCATTGCTTCAATGGGGAAGAAGAGGATAGGTTCCCAGTGGTTTGTGATTCCCAAGGGAAAATAAAAAATCTCATGGTTAAACTGTGAATACACCCGCGAAGAGCCTCAAATGTCAAGTAAAGCACAGGGCCGCGAATGTCGAAGCAGGTAAGAAAAGCCATGAATACGCCCACACAACATTGCAAATATGGTCACAAAAACAATGTTGAATTGAGTGGTTGTGCATGTGCAGCGGCTTTATGTGCGAGGCGTGGAAGATGCTTTTACAATTGTCATGTGTGCGGCTGGTGGGAAATGGGGGTTTTCTGCGCCATCGAAAAACAGTGAATGCGCAGGACACAGGGCCATGAATGTAGAAGCAGGTCACAGTTTATGAACAGCAAACACGCAGGGTCGGACTGCACTGTAATTATAATTCATATATTTTGTATAGCGCTTTTCCAGAAGCCCAAGGGCGCTAATTGTACGACATGTAAATTTTGATTTAGCCACATATAATATATTTCATATTGTTACGGACGCGGTTAAAGATGTTATATTTGCCGAGCGGAGGCTCCGCGACCGAACAGTTATTCCCCGACTCTAAAATCCGATTGACCCCAAACTTTGGCCAGATCGCGCCACCGCTATTCAATCGGGAAAACTCTAAAGCGACCGAACGAGAATGAAGAAGAAGAAGTACGGAGGAATAACAGGATTTATTAAGTATTTTCACAAGCCAAAGCAACGAGAGCAGTCGGTTATATACAGAAAATGGAAGGAGCAGACACTCAGTGAAATCATTAGCTTATCTAACAGGCTTAACTTATTCCCAGGGACAAGACAAAAGACAGACTACGAACACACTTACACGGGGAATGATGATAGGGATGGCAGGTGGATGGCTGGCGGGATAGGGAGGTCCAACTGGTCCTGCAGGACGATCGGCTCATTGGGCAGCCGCTGTTCCTTCGCGGCCCTGCTCCAAACTGCCGTCCAGGCCTCACGCTGCTGTGGCTGCAGTTTCGGTGGCTCAAGCTGCTGTAGATGCAGTTTCGGTGGCTCCAGCTGCTGTAGATGCAGTTTCGGTGGCTCCAGCTGCTGTAGATGCAGTTTCGGTGGCTCAAGCACACAGCTCAGCTCTGACGACCCAGCTCTCGTCTCCTCCCTCCTTGTCTCAACTGCTGGACTTATCTCTTGGACTCAACTGCTGGACTTGTCTCCTGGGACTCAACTGCTGGACTTGTCTCCTGGGACTCAACTGCTGGACTTGTCTCCTGGGACTCAACTCAAAGCGCCTCTCTTGGACTCAACTCAAAGCGCCTCTCTTGGACTCAACTCAAAGCGCCTCTCTTGGACTCAACTCAAAGCGCCTCTCTTGGACTCAACTCAAAGCACATCTCTTGGACCCAACTGCTTGGACTCCCTCTCGTCTGTGCTTGGGAACGCCCCGCCGGCGGGTTATATAGGCCCCGCCCCTCAACCTTTTCGAACCTCCCCCAAACGTTCTCTCTCCGCCCTCTCAAGCCAAACCCCTGGCTCATGGTTGGTCGAGTGGGGCTGGCTCACTCCTCCCCTCTATGACGAGGCGGAGACACGCCTTTCTTCTCCGACCCTGCCTCGTGGTCAATGGCGGCAATTGGAGGGGAGGTAATTACCAATCGACGAAAGGGGGAATGGAGGTTTTGGGAATGGGAATGAAGGGAATCTATCTCTTTCACTTGGTGCAATGGAGTATTTAAGTTAATGGGAGACACAGCCTTACTCTAAGACACATAATAAGATATAACTATCGAACAGGGGTATTCTATGATTGGCTGACGTGTATGCTTTTGGACTAATTATGGGACTCCCTTTTTACCTTTATACAACTCTGGAGGCAGGAGGGGCCATATCCAACAATGTTCATCACCATCTCCAATATAATACAACACAATCAAAAAAAATGCAATCCTCATATCCGCAACACTGCACCCTCCTCCTCTAAGGCACGTCCCGGGCCTACAACTTTTATTTTGTGTGACACGTAGGTGTAGTTCCTTCTACTTTTAGCCTGACCCTGAGTGCGACCGTTTTAAAACATAAATAAATGTGTCCCGCTGCTCCATTGCACCCTGCCTAACAGACTTATGCCCACAGTTAACCGAATTGCGGAATGGTCTTCAAACTACACACTGACGGTGGGGAGCATTATTTACAATGACTCTGCTTTTATTTACAAAACTAACCCAGGACCTGTAATTGTTCTTTCTCGGGGGGAGACAGTCTGCTCTGCATCAATGCACCATGAAAGCACCTATAACGCACCAACACACCCTCAAGCACCAATCGGTGCAGTCACCACAGTTCATCAGTGTTCAATGCATGAAAATAAACTCAACAACCCCTAACCCTGCAGGTGATCTCTTGCTCTTCGGCTCCCTCTGCTGGCTATTATTATCTCTTCCAGTTGTTGTCATTTTCTTTGCTTTTCTTACTGGCGGCCTATTTGTATTAAAACTTGCACCCAATGTGTCCTTTTTATTTTATTTTATTTATGGCCCACAGGGCCGACTAGGGTGGTTCACCTGTGGGGCATCGGTGCCCTGTGGCCAAGGTCCGCCAGCAAGATTTCGGGCCCTCATGGCCGGTTCCAGCAGAGGGGCCATGCCCCAACCCATGGGGTCCATACGTGGTGCTCAGCCACAGGCACGTGGTCCATACTGTGGTGCATCGATGCAGATAGCTGGTTCTGGGAATTTCGGGCGCACAATGGCCGACTCACGCACGCTCCCCTCGGCGCCCAATGGCGCACAGGTCATGTGGGAGACAAAAGGGGGAAGACAAATGAGCGAGGGGTAAGGTCACAAGGGTACACATCAATAAGGCAATGCAAGGCAAAATGCGTACGGAGGGCGAAGTGAGAAAGCTCGTCCCTACCGTACGTCACCCCCCTGTCACCTACACTACCCTTGCCCTTACCCCATATGTACAAAATCTACACATTACAAATTCGTCGCTACTGTCACGTCTTCCCCTTATTTCCCTTATACCAAATTCGTCTCCACAATCCCTCTACTTCAAAATTTGCCATCACCCAATTCATAATCAATCCTCATAAGGAGGAAGAGATGGAACATCAAGCACAATGTCACACCCACGTCATGATGCGTCTCTCAATCCAAAACATTTGCACATAAAAATAATTAAACATGGCATGGTGTGGAGTACCTGTCACCTCGGGTGAGTGGATGTAGATGGTGCGAGGAGACTTCATCCTAACTACTTTCTAAATGACATTAACACACGTTACACTACCCGGGGTCTTTCCCTGCAAATCCATTGGCCAACTTACACTATGGGTTCTAAAAACCAATTCCCATTGACCAAACTGTGGTGCTTCTCAATTTGGGGTCTCACTCCCCCGATTCATCTCCCGGTGCCCTTGCACAATTTCTGGGCTGTGACGTGTAGCTCTCCCAGCAGGTCTACCCACCTGCACACCCCCACCACTGTAGTTGCCACCCGAGCTTACCTAGCTCCTCACCCTAACCTATCTAATTGGGGAAGGCCCCTCCTGGCTCTGTCACCCCTTGGTGCCCTCTGGCACTGGGCTACCCGGGTCCGTCCTCTGGATCCTCAGGCCCCATCCACAACTACCGGCTCCCAGAGCCCACCTGCGGCCTCACCTGGCCGACATCCTTACAGTGGTGGAGTGCCCAAACCAACTACACACACGAACAGGCTACACGCCCAGCCATTTCCACAACACTAATGCACCCATCCAAACATCATTCTTCCACCCGCACCACAGATGCCAATATCCAACCACAATTTACCTATACCCTCTACCTAACACTTACACTACCCGCCCCGGGTATTCGTGATGGGGGTCCACTCTTCCCCCATTCACACCTTCGCACCATCCACTCCACTCCATTGTTTCCACCATACTCACTCCACGACCATCCATTCCAAGACTCCATATACTCCACACTACCATTTATTCCATACACCTGTTGGTGCACACCTGTGCACTCACACCAGGTGCCACCTGCACCCTCCTCCTCTTCCTGGACCAGTTGGTCAACCCAACACACATCACCACTACTCCCTCATACACTGCTCCATACACCTGTTCAGTTGCACACCTGTGCAATCACACCTGTTCAATCACACCTGTTCCTCACACACTGCTCAATACACTTGAATACACCTCCAACATTCACACGGCATCATCTCATCTAACTGCTCCCCTCTGAAACTTGCGCTTCCCAGTCGCCCCTTTAAACTATTGCGCTCCCTCGTCATTATCATCCACACTAATCTACCTGCGTCCCCACTACAGGTATCCTTGTCACTAACTAACCTTAACGTTACCTAATGTCATCTTCTAGGTCCCTACACATTATCCAAACCCTCCCTCGGCGAGCTTACACTGCCATAAACCCCATAAGCTAGTGCTCCTTTGCCCCCCCTGTGAGGGATGGTGGCTTGGCCATCCCATCACATGGGGGCATTTCTCACTACCATCCCCCCAGTCCTCTGATGCTACGAGCCCCCGTCGCAAGAGGTACTGGGTCCTGCCTCGGCATCTAGAGCCGAGGCGATCCATGAGGGCACTTGCTCGCCGGCATAAGGTCTTATCCGGTCGGCATGGACGATCCGAGGGGGGGCCCGTGGCCCCATTTTGATCTTAATGACCACGTCACAGATTTGCGACAGGATGACTCCCGGGCCTTGCCAGGGGGAGGTGAGTTTTGGGCACCTGCCCTTCCGCCTCCGGGGATTAAAGAACCAAATCTTCATCCCCGGAGCGTATTGACTCCCCTGGCTCCGGTCGTCATACCTGCGCTTCATCTTGGCCCCCGCCAAATGGAGCTGGCGGCGGGCGAAGGCATGGCCCCGCTCCATGCCTTCCTCCAAGTGACGTGCGTAACCCTCCCTCGGCGGTGTATCCGTGTTGTCTGGCACGGGACCGCATAGCAAGTCGGCGGGAGCCCGTAACTCCCACCCATACATAAGCAACGTTGGACTGCATGCGGTGGCCCCGTGCTGGCTAGTTCGGTAGGCCATCAACAGGTACGGGAGATGTTCGTCCCAGTCATCCTGACGGGTGGTGGTGAACAATGCCAGTTGTTGGATCAATGTTCGATTGAACCTTTCCACCATCCCGTCAGATTGTGGCCGCAAGGGCGTGTTTCTGGTTTTCCGAATTGACAGGAGTCTGCACACATCTTTTAATAATTGGCTCTCAAAATTTCGTCCCTGATCGGTGTGCAGCTCCTGTGGAATCCCGTGCCGACATACAAATCCTTCTACGAAGGCCTGCGCCACAACTCCGGCTTCTTGGTTGGGGAGGGCGTAGGCCTCCGGCCACTTGGTGAAATAGTCCATTACAACGAGGATATACTTATTACCTTGGCGGGTGCGGGGCAGCGGTACTAGAATATCCATAGCCACCCGCTCAAGGGGGGCCCCCACCTGATGTAATTGAAGGGGGGCCCTCATCCTCCGTGCTGGTCCCTTTTTGGCAGAACAGGCATCGCATCTCCGACACCAGTCCTGTATGTCGCGCCCCATATTCACCCAATAGAACCTCCGGCGGACCCGAGATATTGTCTTTGTCCTGCCCAAATGGCCACCGGAGCGGGTACCATGCACCTGTTGTAAGATGACGTTCTTGAATTTGTCTGGGACTATCACCAGCCAGGAAGTTCTATCAGAGGGAACCTCCACCCACTTGCAATATAAGATGTTGCCTTTCAACTCCAGGGTCTGCCACTGAGCCCAATACGCCTTTGTTTGCGCCCGGAGGGGGGTGACCTCTTCCCCCTTTGGTCTTTGCCCCAATTTGACCCAATTGAACACCGGCCCCAGGACAGGATCCTCCGGCTGGGCCGTGCTCCAAGCCAAATCTCCAAATTCCTCGTCCGCGGTTAGTGGCAAAATTGTCCCTCTCACCCGGGTTGCCCGGACGACGAGAATCGGGGCAGAATCGCCCAATTGCTCCCTCTCCTCGTGTCTCGCACAAAATTTGCAGTTTTCCCCCAGACAAGGACGCCGAGAGAGTGCGTCCGCATTACCATGGGCCTTCCCGGCCCTATGGGTCACATTGAAATCGTACTGCTGCAACTTTTCCAACCACCTTGCAATTTGGCCCTCTGGTTCCTTGAACCGCAGGAGCCATTACAGGGAGGAATGGTCAGTTCGAACCGAAAATTTCCGCCCGTACAGGAACGGGTGGAAATGGTTCATGGCAGCCAGCATAGCCAATAACTCTTTGCGAGTGACACAATAATTTCGCTCGGGCCTACTTAAGGCCCGACTATAGTAACCAATCACTCTCTCCACGCCCTCCTGTGTCTGAGACAAAACTGCGCCCAATCCTTCCTGGCTCGCATCCGTGTCCAGGGTAAATGCCCCGTTACTAGTGGGGTAAGCTAGAAGGGGTGCGGATGTTAGACACCCCTTCAATTTTTGGAAGGCCTCGTGGCACTCCCGTGTGCAATTAAATTGCGTCCCCTTCTCCGTAAGCCGGTGGAGGGGACGGGCCAACTCCGCAAATTTTGCCACAAAGCGCCGGTAGTAGGAGCAGAGTCCTAAAAATCCCCGCACCTCTTTGATGGTACGTGGTGCGGGCCACTCCTCTACCGCTTTAATTTTGTCTGGGTCCGTTTTTACCCCTCGCGGCCGATCACGTGACCTAGATATGCCACCTCTCTTGCAAACAAAGTGCACTTACTCAGGTTCAGCTTTAACCCTGCCTGTCTGAGGCACCCGAACACCTGGTCCAAATTAGCTAACGCCTGGGGGGAAGGTCTTGGCATGTACCAGGACGTCATCCAGGTATACCAGGCATGATTGCCATGGCATGCCGCCTAGCACATGCTCCATTAATCTCTCAAAGGTGGCGGGGGCGTTACACAAACCAAACGGCATCACAGTGAACTGATACAGCCCCTTACCTGTGGAAAATGTCGTTTTCTCGTTCCCTGTCCGATCCATCTCCACCTGCCAATACCCACTCTTGAGGTCCAAAGTTGTGAACCAATTTGAGCCCGCAACGACATTGAGGGTGTCATCAATCCTTGGCAGGGGATATGAGTCCTTGAGTGTCACGTTGTTTAGCTGGCGATAGTCCACGCAGAACCGCGTGGTCCCATCCTTCTTTTTGACCAGCACAACAGGTGACATCCAAGGACTTCCCGAGGGCTCGATCACGCCTGCGTCGAGCATCTTTTCAACCTGCTCGTCAGCTTCCGCCCTCTTACTCCAAGGGAGCCGTCGGGCGGCCTGACGAATAGGCCGGGCCTCACCGGTGTGGATCTGATGTTTCACCAGGCCCGTACGTCCAATATCCTCGGTGGACAAGGAGAAGAGGTCCAAATGGGACCCAACCAGTTTGTGTAAGGCCTCCCTCTGGGTACCTCCCAACTCTACGCTACTACAATTTACCATCTCGCAAATGGGATCGGGCCAATTCCTAGTATTTATTGAAGGCTCCCCCTGGGGCCGGCTCGGCTGGACGTTCTCGCCCCTCACTGACGCGACTTCTCTAACTGGGGTGCAGCCAGCTATCTTCGTGCCCTTTACTATAGTGCGTGGTTCTGTGCTAATATTAATTACTCAGACGGCCACTACCGGCCCGTCTGTTTTTACAAGGGTGCGGCCCACGATTAAACCAGGTATGGATCGCGCTGCCACCGGTTCGACCAGGCCGCAGGATTCCTGCCATGTCGGGCGGGCTGACTATCGGGCCGGCACTATGGCCTCGGCCCCCGGAGGGATGGTCACGGCCTCAGGAGCCTCCAGCTCCACCCTCTCGGCCGTGCTCACCCCCTCCAATGGTAGCTCCTCCACCCCCCATTGCATAATCCCCCGGCCCAAGTCGATTTTACAACCGCCGGCAGTCAACAAATCCAACCCTATTAAGCACGGGTTGCACACCTCCGCCACCCAAACCTCTATCTCTTGCTTTACCGATCCCAACTTGAGGGTCACAAAACCACGCCCTATGATCGGAGCCGTTGCCCCGGTAGCCAGCTGCAAGCTATGATTTTCCAGACGCTGGATTTTACCGCAGCCGTCTGCACTCGAATTAAGGACCACGGGGCTGATGATCGTGGCGCTGGCTCCCGTGTCCACCATGGCGTCTATCCCCACGCCGGCAATTTTGCACCGAATTGTCAAACTACCTGTTCCAATTTGGCCACAATGAATGACCTGTCGCGTCAACGAGGGCTTCTCCCCATCCCCTACTGCCGAACACCGCCCTGCATGCCCGGCACGTTCTAGTTTCCCGGGCCCTGGCGGGGGGGGGGGGGTGTCTGAGGTCGGCTCGGCCGATCGATACGGGGCGGAGTTGAGGGCATCGGTTGGCAGGGAACGTCCCGGCACGGAGCTCGACACTCCCATGCACGGTGACCCATCCGAGCACAATTATAGCACCTCACCTGGTAAGGTGCTTGCCTCCGGTATTCCAAATTTCCCCCCCCTGTATGTCCGAATTGGGGTACTCTGTCGGGGACTACCGGGGGCCACCACTGGAGCCGCCTGCCATGGTCCAGGTCCCGCTAGACGCCGATCCACCAACCTCCGAACCATGCTCTCCAGGTCAGGGCCCCCTCGGGGGCGGGCCCCCTTAGGGGGCCGCCCCCCATCTCGGGCCCCACCTGACGCACCGCCACTGCATGGCGCTCGCCTCCCCGGGCCAGGGGCCTCGCTGCTTCCCAACGGGCTGCAGCGTCGGCCGCCTGACTCATGGTCTGCGGGCGCCACATGGTGAGCTGTTGTCGGAGCTCCAGATCCGGAAGGGCCTGTATAAAGTGATCCAGCGCCAGGCTTTCCTGGGAACTCGCTGCCATGTCCGCGTGTGCAATCCCTACCGCGCGGCGAATATCGTGAGCAAGTTCCCCGATGGTCTCCTGGGGCTTGCGTTTACGCTGCGCAAGTTGAGCTTTAACAAGCTCGCTTTGCTGCTCAATACCGAAACGGTTAATTAAAGCCGCACGGAGAGCTGGCAGGGTGAGAGCACCCGGTGGTAAAGCTGTCAGCACCTCCGCCGCCGCACCGCGCAGTGCCCCTACCAGGTGTACTCCACCTTCGTCCGGATTCCAACCGTTGCCTTTACACACGTACTCAAACTGTGCCAGGTACGCCCTCAAATCACTCTTGCCGTCATACGGCGCGAGTGGGACTTTGTGGGCGCCTGAAGGTCGGACCCTGCACGTCACTCCCTGCGGGATCAACGCGGGACCAAACCGCTCGGGCTCCCACAGTACGCTATTCCCGGGGGGCTCCCGCGCATCCCCCGTTCCTCCAAACACTACCCCCCGTGGTGTCGATGCCTGGGTCGTCCTGCCGCAACCCGCTACCCACTCCATACCCGCACATTCTTGCTCACCAGCACCCCCCTCACTCCCCATAGCCAGACCTCCTTGTACACCTCCTCTTTCCACACACTCCGGACCAGTCATACACCTCACTATTGGTCCCTCACGAACACCCGGGTCTAAATCAACCCCAAGCCGACTGAAGCTCCCCTCACATCATATACATTTCCGAATATATCGCCACTCACCTTGACACCTCGTCTCCGCACCTCCTCTGCCACCTGCAAGCTCTTTATTTGGTTAGTGAGCACATCCTCACGATTCGAGCACAGACCTTGTACCAATTCCATCACCTCCTCCTTTATTTCCTTTTTAGTTTCCCTTCGTCTCTTCTTAATTTCACTCACCCCTTCTTCCACCTCCTCTAATTTTTATTTTACTTCCTTCATCTCCCGGTGTGCCCCCTCTATCTCTTCCTCTAACGCCACCTTAACCGTTTATATGTGCGTCCTCACCTCTCGGTCCTTCGTCTTCATTACTTCTGTCACCTCTTCCAATTTCTTCGTCAACCCCCCATGTACCATCTGACATTCCTTCTGTGTCGCTATTAATTCGTTCTTAATGTCTTTTTGTGTCGCTTTTAACCCCCCGATTATTGCCGTGTTCTTTTCCACCTGGTCCACTAGTTCCTTTTGTCCCACTGTCAGCTGCTCTTCTCCCTTCGTCAGACCCTCTATTCCCCCCTGTAACCTAGCCGTATTATTCCTCACCTCTTTCTCTATACGCTTTTCACCTCGCTTTACCTCCTCGCGTACCCCCGAGACCTCCTCACTCACACCTCGTCGTATCTCCTCTTTCATCTCCTCCATCTGGTTCCCCATCTGTTCGATTTCCCGGACGGATTGCTCCCCTATTTCCCGCAATTTGTCTTCCATCCTATTTTCTAACCCCATTAACCCATTTTTCACCCCCTCTAACTGATTCTCCTGGGCAGCCATTCTATTTTCCACCCCCGTTAACCCATTCTTTACCTCTTTTATCCCGTTGTCTAACCCCTCAAATTTAGCTTCTAGCCGTTCCCCCATTTCTCCCATTTTGCCCCCCATTTCTCTCATTTTGCCCCCCAATCGCTCACTATCAACCCTCGCTCTGTCCCTCATTATCCCCATTTGCTCACTCTGAGCCTCCATCCGGTTCCCTAATTGCTGACTATTAGCCCTCATTTCGTCCCTCATTTGCTCACTATTCTTCTCCATAAGGGCCTTCATTTGTATTAAAAAAAGGTTCAAATCCACCGGTGGTGCTGCTACAGTCGCGGGCGCGGTCGCCGTGGCCATGTGCGAGGCGCCATTTTGCGCGCCCGTAACCTCGTGCGCGAGAGCGCCATTTTGCGCGTCTGATACCCCTCAACCACATCCTCCATATACATTTCCCCGAGGTCCTGGGTCGATTCCACCCCGTCTATCTCTATCTCTCCCACCGGCATCCCGTCACCTTGACCAGCCATGGCGCGATTTCAAAATTCGGGTTTTTCTTTACAACACAAATTTTCAGTAGCTCGTAATTTTGAGCGCGTTAAGCGCGCTTCGGGCCTCGTATCCCACTCCTGACACCAATTGTTACGGACGCGGTTAAAGATGTTATATTTGCCGAGCGGAGCCTCCGCGACCGAACAGTTATTCCCCGACTCTAAAACCCGATTGACCCCAAACTTTGGCCGGATTGCGCCACCGCTATTCAATCGGGAAAACTCTAAAGTGACCGAACGAGAATGAAGAAGAAGAAGAAGTACGGAGGAATAACAGGATTTATTAAGTATTTTCACAAGCCAAAGCAACGAGAGCAGTCGGTTATATACAGAAAATGGAAGGAGCAGACACCCAGTGAAATCATTAGCTTATCTAACAGGCTTAACTTATTCCCAGGGACAAGACAAAAGACAGACTACGAACACACTTACACGGGGAATGATGATAGGGATGGCAGGTGGATGGCTGGCGGGATAGGGAGGTCCAACTGGTCCTGCAGGACGATCGGCTCGTTGGGCAGCCGCCGTTCCTTCGCGGCCCTGCTCCAAACTGCCGTCCAGGCCTCACGCTGCTGTGGCTGCAGTTTCGGTGGCTCGAGCTGCTGTAGATGCAGTTTCGGTGGCTCCAGCTGCTGTAGATGCAGTTTCGGTGGCTCCAGCTGCTGTAGATGCAGTTTCGGTGGCTCAAGCACACAGCTCAGCTGACGACCCAGCTCTTGTCTCCTCCCTCCTTGTCTCAACTGCTGGACTTGTCTCCTGGGACTCAACTCAAAGCGCCTCTCTTGGACTCAACTCAAAGCGCCTCTCTTGGACTCAACTCAAAGCGCCTCTCTTGGACTCAACTCAAAGCGCATCTCTTGGACCCAACTGCTTGGACTCCCTCTCGTTTGCGCTTGGGACCGCCCCGCCGGTGGGTTATATAGGCCCCGCCCCTCAACCTTTTCGAACCTCCCCCAAACGTTCTCTCTCCGCCCTCTCAAGCCAAACCCCTGGCTCATGGTTGGTCGAGTGGGGCTGGCTCACTCCTCCCCTCTATGACGAGGTGGAGACACGCCTTTCTTCTCCGACCCTGCCTCGTGGTCAATGGCGGCAATTGGAGGGGAGGTAATTACCAATCGACGAAAGGGGGAATGGAGGTTTTGGGAATGGGAATGAAGGGAATCTATCTCTTTCACTTGGTGCAATGGAGTATTTAAGTTAATGGGAGACACAGCCTTACTCTAAGACACATAATAAGATATAACTATCGAACAGGGGTATTCTATGATTGGCTGACGTGTATGCTTTTGGATGAATTATGGGACGCCCTTTTTACCTTTATACAACTCTGGAGGCAGGAGGGGCCATATCCAACAATGTTCATCACCATCTCCAATATAATACAACACAATCAAAAAAAATGCAATCCTCATATCCGCAACAATATTATACATGTTATACAGACTTGGCATTTAATATGGAATTTTTTTTTTTCTTGACTTGGGTTTACTTTCTTAACTCAGTATATCAATCTCGTGAGTTTCTTTTACACTTTGGTGATTTATTTGTTAAAAGAACCATGTCACTGATTGTCTGTCGCAGCAAGAAGTCAACAACAGGATTATATCACAGGTGGCGTGGCAAAATGTGCGGACAGGTGCATTTGATGATTGGCCTCACAGTTGGGTATACAAGAGTTGTTGCGTTCTGTATTAGTGGAAAACAACTGCTGCACGTCTCCAAAAGTTATTGCCGCTTCCTCTGGAGATGGTCCGTCAACTCGACAATGCTGTTTGTCATGGAGTGGTGGCTTTACGAAATTACGGCATGAAACAGCGTGCTATTGCTCGGCAGTATGGCATCACTCAAGGTCCAGGTGTCAAAGATCCTGAAACGAAATGCTCAGAGGGGTGTCCCTACTCCAATACCGAGGCCAGGACGTCCCCGCAGAACCACAAGGAGGGATGATCACCAGCTGCACTGGTTAATCCGCAATGGCCGTACCAAGTTAGCTAATCGGCTTAGGGCTGAGTGGCAGCAACTGACAAATGTGCCTGTATCCAGAAGGCTAGTCAACCAACGACTGGTTCAAGCAGGCTATCGTGCCAGGCATCCCCTGAGAAAGCCACGCCTGACCAGACAACACCACCAGCGCCGATTGCAGTGGGCCAGAGAGCACCGTCAATGGCAGCCAGGACACTGGAATCACGTGATCTTCAGTGACGAGTCGAGATTTCTGGTCTATCGTCAAGATGGTCGCGTCCGAGTGTGCAGACAAGTGCATGAAGCCTACAACAAAGATTGTATAGTGCCAAGAGTCCAAGCTGGAGGTGGTGGGGTGACCGTTTGGGCTGCTTTTCATGCAGGGGGCAAAACTGACCTGGTTGTTCTGAATGGAAACCTGAACCAGTTCAAGTACAGGGCCATTCTGGAAGAAACATTGCTTCAATTTGCTCGTGCAGCCTTTCGAGGAAACTTTGTCTTCCAAGATGACAATGCACGGCCTCATCGAGCTCGCATGATCCAACACTTTCTTGCTGACCGTGGTGTCGAGCATATGGAGTGGCCTGCCATGTCCCCGGATATGAATCCGAAAGAGAACTTGTGGGCAGAATTAACGCGTCAAATCGAGCACTTGGAACAGCAGCCGACCTCTGTGCGTGAACTGCAGCAGGCTATTGTCACTGCATGGCAAGCGATTCCTGTCCAAACCTTGGCAAATCTCGTGAACAGCATGCCTGAATGTGTTTGTGCTCTCCTGAATGCTCGTGGGGGTTACACGAAGTACTCAACTGTAATTTTACTGTCCGTAATCCCAGTCGTAATTTAAATTTTGTTTTTGTTAAAAAACAAAATTTGGCTAATGTGCAAAATAAAGAGATACTTCTGGAAATCGTACAGAAGTTTAACACAGTACTGTCCATGAAACGAGTTCGATATCAGTTTACATCACTTTCAAGGATCAATTTATACACAAAGAATTAAGTTAAGCACCCCCCCCCCCCCCCCCCCCGTTTTTTTACAACCTCGCACATTACAAGTTTGTTGTCGTCAAAACAGTGTAATATACCCATGATATTGCTATATTTTCTGGAGAAGTGATATTATGGTCACATAAAAACATAACAATCATGCCGTTTTCAATATTTTATTCTGAATAATTTAAGGTGAAATTTTTTGGGAATTTTAGGCATATTTGCACCTCAATTTAAGTATGGAGCTATAGGTCCATCACGGACAGTGTGGATGACGTTTATGTTTTCTAACGTACAGTCATTGTTCTGAGAAGACCTCTAGCGATCTTTGCGTCAATAACGTGTGTAGGACCCACGTGATCGGATCACTGACTCAACCCTACGTCTCATAGACCCTGTGTATCTGCATTTCATCAATGGATAATTGCTAATGTCATACCAATCATTATTTGATCTCACATACCTTAGAATATATGCCAATGTATACATATACACAAAGAATATATATTAGGGGGTGCTTACCTTAATTCGTTGTGTAGGGGTGCTTAACTTAATTCTTTGTGTATATTTGTTTCGAAATGTCAAATGTGGTTTTTGTTTCTTTTAAAGGTCACATTAACAAAATCTAGAATAATTTCAATATAATTCCAATGAACTTTTGGTTCTAAGACATCTTGAAAAGTAAGTTCACCCCCACAAAAACAAATATTCCATATTAAATGCCAAATCTGTATGTTACCTCTGATACAAGCCTAGACTTGGTATACAAAAAAAAAAAATATCTCCTCCCGCAGTTCATCCATCCTCCTTCTATCCACCCTCTTCTCTTCCACAATTCACCTCACCCAGTTGTTCCTGCAAACTTGCAGCCTCTGTTGTCTGTCAGTGCCATTGTCTCCAGACCGGATAGATAGGCTGGCATTACAGAAGACATCAGAACATTTCCCTTTCAATCTCCTCGATATCTTTCTGTCTGCCATTACTTCCTCCATCCTCCTTCACGTATTCGCACCCACCTTGGTCCTCCTCCACACCAACGCTGCCGACATACCATCCAAAATATGACTGGTGTTGATTATCTGGTGAGGTGGCTGGCCTGACATTTTAGGATCCGGAGTTCAAACCCCGTCATGCCGTTGAATTAACACCAGGTGGGTTAACTCGGCCCGTCACCCTTCCGAGGTCAGAAAAATGAGTACCAACTGACTCGTAATGGTGGGAAATGCACCAGAAACACAACGGTGTCCCAGAAAATGATGCAGCCAAGCAGCCACAAGCTGCATACGAACCACCACCACCATCCCCGCTCACGATTCACCACAGATACCAAAACCTATTTCCCCGTCTGATCAACTTCCCCTCTAACCTGATATTCATTTCTTTCCTCTGCTACTTGACCCACATCATCTCAGTCTTCTCCATACTTACCTTCAGCCCGTGTTTCTGAAATGCTTTCTTTCAGTCCCCCAGTACTTCCTGCATCTCCGACCTACTCCCCACTACAATAGCCAGATTGACCACATGCAGCATCCTCCCAATAATACCCCTCATGTTTACTTTCCTGCTTACCAGCTCCATCACCATGATTTAGCTGAGAGAGCATCCCTGCCTCAAACTGATGTTCACATTGGACTCCTCAGACATCCCAGGACCAAGTAAAACTCTTCCCTTTGCTCCCATTTACATCCCTTCCACCAACCGATCTTCTGGTTCCAGCACTCCCATCCATCTAAGTAACGCCATCACTGTCATTCTCAGAACCATGTAGTCGGCCTTCTCTGGCTCAACAAATCCCAATGCCATATCACCATGCACCTCCAACCATTTTAACACCAACTGTCTCAACGTGAACATCCCATCCGTCGTCCCCCTTTCCTTTTGAAACCCCTGCTGCTCTTATCCAATCTAAATCTACACACTTCCTTATACTCCAATCCAGAATCCTCTCCAGCACCTTCATTGCATGACTAAGGAGTGTCATGCCCCCGTACTTCCCTGGATCTCAACCATCGCCCGTCCCATTCACTCAGGCTGACTGGCATGGTCTTCAAGCAGCCATCAATCATCTGGACTGGTCTCCCATCTCCACTGCCTCTAACATCAACTCTTCCTGGGAATTCTTGAAAAGTAAACTGCTCTCTCTTATGCACAGATTTATCCCATCTCGTCTTCAGAAGTCATACCCTTCCTCCCGTCCATGGTACACTGAAGCTTGTGGTGAGACAGTTGCCCTGAAACAACTTGCCTTCACCTGATGGAAGGCGAATCCAACTGAAGGTAATCTCAGTTCCTTTCACAAAGCTCGGAACAAGTGTCTACCCTCAGAAGAGCCAGGAAACAATATCTTTCGACTCTCAGGACTGAACTCTCAAACCTGTCTCCCTCCTCCAAATCCTGGTGGTGTCTGGTCAAATCTGTTTCTGGTGTTTGTTCCCCCTCCATCCCCTCCCTTACCTCAAACCGCTACACAGCCGACTCCGCACGTGAAAAAGTTGAACGCCTCAACTCTGTTTGCCTAAAAATATTGTGTCTCGAACCCATCTCTCTCTGGATCCACCTTACCCAGTCAAACCCAGCTGCTCCTGGACTCTGTGTCCTTCCTTCATGAAAAGGTGGAGAAGTTTCTGTCAAACCTCGACTCTGATTCAGGAACTGGACGAGTCGGCATCAACCCACGGGTCCGAAAATCCTGCTCTGCCGCTCCATCTCACCCTCTCTCTGTTCTCTTCATCCTCTGTTTTGCTCAAGATCATCTGCCAAAATTACCGCTTTGTATAAAAAGGTGAAAAAACATATCCTCATAAACAGCTGTTTTATACCTCTGTCACCCCCCCCCCCCCCTTTGTGTAAAAGGATTTTACACAAATTTTGCATTTGTATGGGAGTTCATCTTTCTCTCCTTTGTGAGCCTGGTGAACAATATTACGTGCAAACAATTCATTATTCGTTTTGTTGTGTTTGTAAAAAGTTATCCTGTTTGTTTCAGTTGGTGGGTCCTGCAGTCCTGTGTCGACGCTGTTCATAAATGTAGGTGCAGTCTCCCTTGAAGATTCAATTGGTCCACCTGCAAATACAACATCACGTGACCCTAAAAAAAATCTTCTTTGTTGAATACTCGAAATCATTCTGACAAACGCACGCAAACATGTACATCTGTATTTGTTACACTAAAAAAAAGGCAAACATTTGATGTAAATATACAGTACTGTGGAAACATTTGGGTTTTCCCCAAGATATTAAGGCTATTGCGGTTTTAGTAAACCATTCAGAGGCAATGGCAACCACCATACAGATCCCTTCATGTGGTTATTTCCGTAGTTTAAGATTAGAAGAGCCACTTTCCCTTGTGTAATGATTCAGTGTCATAAAAGGTGTTGGTGAAAATAAGAGGGACTTTTTCACTTGTTTTTCCGTGTGGGTAATTGTTTCATGTGCACAGTGCTTCTCGTGGAATATGTGTGGTCCACGTTTTAATCGAGGAAGAATCCAAAATCTCCACAACTCTTCCTCCACTCACGAAGATGTTTCAAACCCGAAATCTCCACAACTCTTCCACTCCTCACGAAGATGTTTCAAACCCGAAATATCCACAACTCTTCCTCCACTCACGAAGATGTTTCAAACCAGAAATCTCCACAACTCTTCCTCCATTCACGAAGATGTTTCAAACCAGAAATCTCCACAACTCTTCCTCCACTCACAAAGATGTTTCAAACCAGAAATATCCACAACTCTTCCTCCACTCACGAAGATGTTTCAAACCAGAAATATCCACAACTCTTCCTCCACTCATGGAGACGTTTAAAACCAGAAATATCCACAACTCTTCCTCCACTCACAAAGATGTTTCAAATCAGAAATCTCCACAACTCTTCCTCCACTCACGAAGATGTTTCAAACCAGAAATATCCACAACTCTTCCTCCACTCACGGAGACGTTTAAAACCAGAAATATCCACAACTCTTCCTCCACTCACAAAGATGTTTAAAACCAGAAATATCCACAACTCTTCCTCCACTCACGAAGATGTTTCAAACCAGAAATCTGCACAACTCTTCCTCCACTCACGAAGATGTTTCAAACCAGAAATCTCCACAACTCTTCCTCCATTCACGAAGATGTTTCAAACCAGAAATCTCCATAACTCTTCCTCCACTCACAAAGATGTTTAAAACCAGAAATATCCACAACTCTTCCTCCACTCACAAAGATGTTTAAAACCAGAAATATCCACAACTCTTCCTCCACTCACGAAGATGTTTCAAACCAGAAATCTGCACAACTATTCCTCCACTCACGAAGATGTTTCAAACCAGAAATCTCCATAACTCTTCCTCCACTCACAAAGATGTTTAAAACCAGAAATATCCACAACTCTTCCTCCACTCACGAAGATGTTTCAAACCAGAAATATCCACAACTATTCCTCCACTCACGAAGATGTTTCAAACCAGAAATCTCCACAACCCTTCCTCTACTCATGAAGATGTTTAAACCCATAATTATCCACAGGTCTTCCTCGACTCCACTCACGAAGATGTTTCAAACCAGAAATATCCACAACTCTTCCTCCACTCACAAAGATGTTTCAAACAAGAAATCTCCACAAGTCTTCCTTCACTCACAAAGATGTTTCAAACCAGAAATATCCACAACTCTTCCTCCACTCACAAAGATGTTTCAAACAAGAAATCTCCACATGTCTTCCTTCACTCACAAAGATGTTTCAAACCAGAATATCCACAACTCTTCCTCCACTCACGGAGACGTTTAAAACCAGAAATATCCACAACTCTTCCTCCACTCACGAAGAAGTTTCAAACCAGAAATCTCCACAACTCTTCCTCCACTCACGAAGAGGTTTCAAATCAGAAATCTCCACAACTCTTCCTCCACTCACGAAGATGTTTCAAACCAGAAATCTCCACAACTCTTCCTCCACTCACAAAGATGTTTAAAACCCGAAATCCCCACAACTCTTCCTCCACTCACGAAGATTTTTCAAACCAGATATCTCCACAACTCTTCCTCCAGTCACGAAGATGTTTCAAACCAGAAATCTCCACAACTCTTCCTCCACTCACAAAGATGTTTCAAACCAGAAATATCCACAACTCTTCCTCCACTCACGGAGACGTTTAAAACCAGAAATCTCCACAACTCTTCCTCCATTCACGAAGATGTTTCAAACCAAAAATCTCCACAACTCTTCCTCCACTCATGAAGATGTTTCAAACCAGAAATATCCACAACTCTTCCTCCACTCATGGAGACGTTTAAAACCAGAAATATCCACAACTCTTCCTCCACTCACGAAGATGTTTCAAACCAGAAATCTCCACAACTCTTCCTCCACTCATGAAGATGTTTCAAACCAGAAATCTCCACAACTCTTCTTCCACTCACAAAGATGTTTAAAACCAGAAATATCCACAACTCTTCCTCCACTCACAAATATGTTTAAAACCAGAAATATCCACAACTCTTCCTCCACTCACGAAGAAGTTTCAAACCAGAAATCTCCACAACTCTTCCTCCACTCACGAAGATGTTTCAAACCAGAAATCTCCACAACTCTTCCTCCACTCATGAAGATGTTTCAAACTAGAAATCTCTACAACTCTTCCTCCACTCACAAAGATGTTTAAAACCCGAAATCCCCACAACTCTTCCTCCACTCACGAAGATGTTTCAAACAAGAAATCTCCACAACTCTTCCTCCACTCACGAAGATGTTTCAAACCAGAAATACCCACAACTCTTCCTCCACTCATGAAGATGTTTCAAACCAGAAATCTCCACAACTCTTCCTCCACTCACAAAGATGTTTCAAACCAGAAATCTCCACAACTCTTCCTCCACTCACAAAGATGTTTCAAACCAGAAATCTCCACAACTCTTCCTCCACTCACAAAGATGTGTCAAACCAGAAATCTCCACAACTCTTCCTCCACTCACAAAGATGTGTCAAACCAGAAATATCCACAACTCTTCCTCCACTCACGAAGATGTTTCAAACCAGAAATCTCCACAACTCTTCCTCCACTCACAAAGATGTTTCAAACCAGAAATCTCCACAACTCTTCCTCCACTCACAAAGATGTCTCAAACCAGAAATATCCACAACTCTTCCTCCATTCACGAAGATGTTTCGAACCAGAAATATCCACAACTCTTCCTCCACTCACGAAGATGTTTCAAACCAGAAATCTCCACAACTCTTCCTCCACTCACGAAGATGTTTCAAACCAGAAATATCCACAACTCTTCCTCCACTCACGAAGATGTTTCAAACCAGAAATCTCCACAACTCTTCCTCCACTCACAAAGATGTTTCAAACCAGAAATCTCCACAACTCTTCCTCCATTCACGAAGATGTTTCAAACCAGAAATATCCACAACTCTTCCTCCACTCACGAAGATGTTTCAAACCAGAAATATCCACAACTCTTTCTCCACTCACGAAGATGTTTCAAACCAGAAATCTCCACAACTCTTCCTCCACTCACAAAGATGTTTCAAACCAGAAATATCCACAACTCTTCCTCCACTCACAAAGATGTTTCAAACCAGAAATCTCCACAACTCTTCCTCCACTCACAAAGATGTTTCAAACCAGAAATATCCACAACTCTTCCTCCACTCACGAAGATGTTTCAAACCAGAAATCTCCACAACTCTTCCTCCACTCACAAAGATGTTTCAAACCAGAAATCTCCACAACTCTTCCTCCACTCACAAAGATGTGTCAAACCAGAAATATCCACAACTCTTCCTCCACTCACAAAGATGTGTCAAACCAGAAATATCCACAACTCTTCCTCCATTCACGAAGATGTTTCAAACCAGAAATATCCACAACACTTCCTCCACTCACGAAGATGTTTCAAACCAGAAATCTCCACAACTCTTCCTCCACTCACAAAGATGTTTCAAACCAGAAATATCCACAACTCTTCTTCCACTCACGAAGATGTTTCAAACCAGAAATATCCACAACTCTTCCTCCACTCACGAAGATGTTTCAAACCAGAATATCCACAACTCTTCCTCCACTCACGAAGATGTTTCAAACCAGAAATCTCCACAACTCTTCCTCCACTCACAAAGATGTTTCAAACCAGAAATCTCCACAACTCTTCCTCCACTCACGAAGATGTTTCAAACCAGAAATATCCACAACTCTTCCTCCACTCACGAAGATGTTTCAAACCAGAAATCTCCACAACTCTTCCTCCACTCACAAAGATGTTTCAAACCAGAAATCTCCACAACTCTTCCTCCACTCACAAAGATGTTTCAAACCAGAAATATCCACAACTCTTCCTCCACTCACGAAGATGTTTCAAACCAGAAATCTCCACAACTCTTCCTCCACTCACAAAGATGTTTCAAACCAGAAATGTCCACAACTCTTCCTCCACTCACGAAGATGTTTCAAACCAGAAATCTCCACAACTCTTCCTCCACTCACGAAGATGTTTCAAACCAGAAATCTCCACAACTCTTCCTCCACTCACAATGATGTTTCAAACCAGAAATCTCCACAACTCTTCCTCCACTCACAAAGATGTTTCAAACCAGAGATCTCCACAACTCTTCCTCCAATCACGAAGATGTTTAAACCAGAAACTCCACAACTCTTCCTCCACTCACAAAGATGTTTCAAACCAGAAATCTCCACAACTCTTCCTCCACTCACAAAGATGTTTCAAACCAGAAATCTCCACAACTCTTCCTCCACTCACAAAGATGTTTCAAACCAGAAATCTCCACAACTCTTCCTCCACTCACGAAGATGTTTCAAACCAGAAATCTCCACAACTCTTCCTCCACTCACAAAGATGTTTCAAACCAGAAATCTCCACAACTCTTCCTCCACTCACAAAGATGTTTCAAACCAGAAATCTCCACAACTCTTCCTCCACTCACGAAGATGTTTCAAACCAGAAATATCCACAACTCTTCCTCCACTCACAAAGATGTTTCAAACCAGAAATCTCCACAACTCTTCCTCCACTCACAAAGATGTTTCAAACCAGAAATATCCACAACTCTTCCTCCACTCACGAAGATGTTTCAAACCAGAAATCTCCACAACTCTTCCTGGACTCACAATTCACTCTCTAAAATGTTTCTTTCGCTGTTTCTGTCCCGTGAACCGTATGCACGTTTGATCCACGCACTCTTCTTCTTCCACAACTCATTACCCTCCTTCTCTTCCCTATTCCATGTTTCCTCTGTAGAATCTTCTCGAATCGTTATCTCACCCTCACCGTGTATTACCAGATCTTTACTTCGAGTTTAAAAGTTTTATTCACAAAAATATTAAACCCTGAATAATAACGAGGAGAAAAAAAAGGAGATCCGACATGTCAAGCTGGAAGATGCACCTTCCTACATGCCTCTTCAACACCTCCAGAGAAGATTGAGACCAAAGCTTGGCATTCGGTTAAACACCAATGGTGTGGATCAGTTAAACACACCAATTATAAAAAACAAATTCCACTTTAACATTATGGGGTATTATTTGTAGATCAGTTACAAAAAATCTCAATTTCATCAATTTTAAATTCAGGCTGCAACACAACAAAATGTGAAAAACGTCAAGGGGTGTGAATACTTTCTGAACCTCCCTCTGGAGCATCTGGTAACCTCCCCTCTGGTGGAGGTAAACCACTTAAAACGTCAGAATTACCATTAGTCTTTCCTGGTTTGAACTTCAAAGTACACGAATCCGCACGGAGAATAATACATCAACGAATAACCCTGGGTGAGGCCCACTGTGGTACAGGCCTGTTTTCACCCAACAATCCGAGCAAAGGCCTGTGGTCAGTATGGATTCAAACATTATGTCCCCAAACATACTGGTGGAAATGTTTCATTCCACAAATGATGGCAAGCCCTTTGTTACAGGTGTTAGCTTGGGTTGATAACACCGCCCAGTGTACTGTGCACATGTACTTCCAGAGTCACCTCCGGGCCGCGAGTGCCGGACGCGGAACATGGATTGCTTGAACTACTAACGGCTCCGTGTCCTTTTATACGAGTGTCTGAAACATGGTGACAGAAGTGGCTTGATGCAAGTTACCCCATGACGGACTCCTTCAAGCACCACCGCGTGTACAAAAGTGAGTGAATAACTGTGATCTCCCGCCGCAACGTGCTGTGCTGAAACGCCTCGGGCATAGGCCTTGATCAACATGGCTGCCAACATTCCACCCCCGGACACGATGAAAATGAGTGGTGACTGGAGCAGTAATTGGGACAATTTTAGAGCTGAATTTGAGGATTATCTACTCGCAACCGGTCTGAATGAGAAGCCAAGGGAAGTGCAAGCGGTAACTCTGAGAAGGGTGATGGGCAGCGAATGTCGTCATGTTTATAAGCACAACTTGAATCTCACAGCCGAGCAGGAGAAAGACGTGACGGCCATACTAATTGTGTTAGAGACGTACTTCAAGCCGGCAAGAAACGTGATTTTTGAACGATACGTGTTCGGCAGCTGTAAGCAAGAAGAGGGAGAATCGATTGACAATTTTGTTACGCGTCTCAGAGAGAAAGCGGCATCTTGTGAATATGGCTTATTGAAGGACGAGCTGATTAGAGACAAAATCGTTCTCGGCATCGCTAATGAGAGTACACGCCGTCGTCTCCTGAGGGAACGGGATTTAACCCTAAACACAGCCATCGAGACATGCCGGGCAGCGGAGCTCACGGACATGCGGATGAAAACAATGGAGCAGGAAAAGCCACTGATCGACAGTGTCAATGTCACAGCGAGGTAACAGTACAGCAGGACCAGCTCCCCAAAAGCAACAAGGTAAAACGACCACCCTCCCAGCATGTCGACAGACAACCGTGCCACATGTAAATACTGTGGCAATGCACACAGACGAGGACGAGAACACTGTCCAGCCTATGGTAAGGCGTGCAGGTTATGTGGCACGGCTAATCACTTTGCCAAAGTATGCTTTAAGAGCACGAGAAGGCCCGCAGCAGGGCAGCTGCACAAGGTGGAAAATACTGAATCTGAAGAGGAAGATGATAACAGTGGCAATTTCATTTACACAGGCGAGTGCATCGGTGCTTTGAGGTCGAGAGGGAAAAAATGGTTCATCATCATCACACTACAACTGCATAACAAGTTACAGCAATGCCAACTTGACTCTGGGGCAACGTGCAACGCAATGAGCCGTAAAGACAAGATGAATCTCGCACCGAAAGCGCGACTCTTTCCAAGTAACACAAGACTGAAGTTGTATTCTGGCGAGTTGTTGAAGTCACTGGGACTTTTCAAAACAAAGTGTGTAATACATGGACGAACACACAAGCTTGAGTTTGAAATTGTGGAGGTCAGTCAGAAACCCCTGTTGTCAGGCTCCACATGTGAGCGCTTGGGACTGAGGCACTTCACTGTCCCTGCTGAACTGCACAAAATGGAGCACCACCTGACTGGGCCTTTGACCAAACAACAGCTCATCAGCATGTACAACGATGTTTTCAATGGGCCAATAGAGTCAGTTCCAGGAGAAATACATTTTGAACTGGACGCCAAAATCCGTCCAGTCCAGTGCTCCCCACGCAATGTACCCGTGGCCATGAAGTCCGCCATAAAGGCACAGCTGGACAGACATGAGGCAGATGGGTACATTACCACTGTGACCGATCCGACAGACTGGATAAGTAACATGGTCATAGTAAAAAAAGCCTGAGAAGCTGATAATTTGCATAGATCCAAAGTTTTTGAACCAAGCACTGCGAAGATCTCACTACCTCATGCCAACACTTGAAGATGTCTTATACAAATTACCAAAAGCACGGGTATTCACACTCATAGATGCACGTGATGCCTTTTTACAATGCAAGCTAGATGAGAAGAGCAGTTACATGACAACATTTTGGACTCCCTGGGGCAGGAAACGGTGGCTCAAACTGCCTTTTGGAGTCTCCGTAGCACCAGAGGTGCACCAGCGCAAGTAGCATGAGCTATTGGCTGGGCTAGATGGAGTAGAGCCCATTGCAGATGACATCCTCATTGTTGGCTGTGGGGATACAGATGACGAGGCAGATAATGACCATGATGCAAAGTTACTGGCGCTGATGGACCGCTGCAGGCACGTTAAACTAAGACTTGGCCTGAAGAAGCTGCAGTTCAAGGTAGCAAAGGTCCGTTTCCATGGACATGTACTGTCTTCAAATGGCCTGATGGCTGATCCTGAAAAGGTGAGAGCCATTCTGGAAATGTCACACCCAACAGATGGGAAGGCGGTCCAGCGTTTCATTGGCTTTGTGACCTATCTTGCCAAATTCATGCCACACCTTTCTGAGGTTTGTGAGCCATTGAGGAGACTGCTGGACAAGGATGCGATATGGCATTGGCTACCGAAACACGATGCTGCAGTGCAGGAAATAAAGCGCCTGGTCACCATGATGCCTGTATTAAGGTTCTATGACATCTCAAAGCCAGTCACGAAACAAAGTGACTCAAGCCAAAATGGACTGGGGTGCTGTCTCATGCAAGAGGGACAACCGGTTGCAATTGCATCAAGGGCACTAACGCTGACGGAACAAAACTATGCACAAATCGAAAAAGAATGCCTGAGCATAGTGTTTGCCTGTCAACGCTTCCATCACTATCTGTATGGCTGGGAAGTGATCACGGCAGAGACTGATCACAAGCCGCTCATTGCCATTTTCAGCAAGCCTCTCCTAAGCGCACCTAAGCGACTCCAGAGCATGCTGCTCACACTCCAGAACTACAGCCTCAGGGTTGTGTACAAGCCTGGGCCTAAAATGTATATCAGCGACATGCTCAGCAGGGCAACAGCAGCGGTCAGTACTTCCAATGTGGAACATGAGCGACACACAGTTTGTAGCATGCAGCAGGAACAGTATGATGTGGAGCAGATCAATCAGGCAGATTACCTGAACGTCACTGATCGACGCCTGCTTCAGATTAGACAGCACACAGACAGAGACGAATACCTGCAAGCACTAAAAGCTGTTGTCTTGGCCAGGTGGCCTGACCAGAGAGAGGAGACATCTCTTGCTGTTAGAGATTATTGGCTATGCAGAGATGAGATCAGTGTGCAGTATGGTGTGCTGTTCACAGGTCAGAGAGTTATCATACCGAAGTCTTTGCACCCAGAGATGCTGACACGAATCCACTCCAGCCACATTGGAGGGGAAGCGTGCTACAGGCAAGCACGCGATACTCTCTTCTGGCCAAACTTGCAAGCAGAGATCAAAGACTTTGTCAGTAAATGTTCCGTGTGCAATGAATATGCACATGAGCAGCAAAAGGAGATGATGATGTCACACAAGTTGCCCACACGGCCCTGGCAGATCATCAGCATGGACTTATTCAGGTACATTGGGAAAGACTTCCTCCTGATGGTCGATCACTATTCTGACTTCTGGGAAATTGAGCTGGTCCCAGACCTGTCTGCTGAGACAACAATCTGGCGATGCAAGGCACAATTCGCACATTACGGTCAACCAGACCGTGTAATCTCTGACAATGGGCCTCAATTTGCAGGCGAGCAATTCAGACGCTTTACCATCGAATGGGAATTCGAGCATCTCACATCCTCTCCACGACACCCAAAAGCCAATGCCAAGCTGAGTCTGCCGTCAAAATCGCAAAGAACCTGTGCAAGAAAGCTACATGTGACGGCAATGACCCCTGGAAGGCCATACTCCAGTGGAGGAACACACCAACTGAGGGCATGGACAGCAGCCCAGCGCAGCGCTTGATGTCAAGAAGGCTGAAAACACATTTACCTGTGACCAACAAGTTGCTCGAGCCTTGTGTGGTGCCAGGTGTTTTGGAGAAACTGCGTCAAAAAAAGCAGATATCCAAGCTGGGCTATGACAGGTCAGCCAGACACTTACCTGAACTAAAAGTTGGTGAGAGCATCCGTATGAAACCATTGCCTGGAGACCGAACTGGTCACTGGAAAATAGGAACCTGCGTGCAACAGGTTGCCCCACGCTCCTATCTCGTGGATGTGGAGGGTGCCCTGTATCGCCGCAATTGCGTGGACCTGAGAGTAGCTGCGTCAGCACCACCTCCCTGTTATGGAAAGCCCTCGGATTTGCTAGCGGAGGAAAGGCACAACTAGAGCATCACAAGACCGGATGTGCAAAGTGAAGACAAAACTGCCATTGAGCCTGAGGGCTGCAATGCGAAGAAGAATTTGGTGAGAGTGAGCACACCAGCAGGGAGGACCTGCAGCACACCCTCAACACCGGCGATGGTCAAAGAGCCTCACTCACACAGGAGCCCTGTTTTCTCCCGCAGTGGAAGACTGTCAAAACCCCCAAACAGACTTGATCTGTGAACTGTTACAAGTAACAGCAAGAACATTTAGTTGTTGATTTGATGTCATTGATTGGTGGAAATGTTCAGCTCCTGGCATAATCCTATGTTATAATTTAGCCAGAATATTGTTATGTTGTGTTATCAGTTTACATCTCTTTTCGAAATGTTGGTAGAATAGATTGCATCACATGATATTAGTAATGTTAAAAAAGGGAAATGTTACAGGTGTTAACTTGTGTTGATAACACCGCCCAGTGTACTGTGCACATGTACTTCCGGAGTCACCGCCGGGCCGGGAGTGCCGGACGCGGAACATGGATTGCTTGAACTACTAACGGCTCCGTGTCCTTTTATACGAGCATCTGAAACACCCTTCTCCATCAATCTGCACGTAATTACGTTCTGCCAGCTGAAGTGTTCTCGACGCAAACGTGATTGGTCGTTGACTGCCGTCCTCCATGATGTGAGATAGTGCAGGCCCAACTCCATATGAAGAAGCATCCACTGATAGAACCAGGGGGTTATCACTACTACAGTGAATCAAAACATCAACGAATGTGAGCAAGCGTTTTGCCTCCCGGAAATCCTTACTCTGCTCCACAACCCACTTCGATACGACGCCTTTACGTGGTAACTTGTGAAGTTATTCAGAACTGTGGCCACTCTCACCAAGAACCAATGGTGATAATTCAACATTCCAAGGAAACTTTTGAGCTGCCATGTATTGAGGTGCCTCCACAATTGCCCGGATAGAATCTTGCAGAGTCGGATGCTCAAGATACCCCGCAACAGAGAACGGTGAAAAACCAGAAAGAAAGAAAACTGGAAAAGACGAGATGTCATCAGTGATGTGGCAGAAGGGTGGGAAAATATTGTGGTTTCCCTAAATTGGTTTCAGGGAAAATATTGTGGTTTCCCTAAATTGGTTTCAGGGAAAATATTGTGGTTTCCCTAAATTGGTTTCAGGGAAAATATTGTGGTTTCCCTAAATTGGTTTCAGGGAAAATATTGTGGTTTCCCGAAATTGGTTTCAGGGAAAATATTGTGGTTTCCTTAAATTGGTTTCAGGGAAAATATTGTGGTTTCCCTAAATTGGTTTCAGGGAAAATATTGTGGTTTCCCTAAATTGGTTTCAGGGAAAATATTGTGGTTTCCCAAAATTGGTTTCAGGGAAAATATTTTAATCGATAATGGCACTCGGGAGAGCGCATACCTCCACCTGGCTGAACAGTTTGTGGTTTGTATACCCCTGATAGGACGGATCTGGATTCGGACCTGAACCTAAATCTTACCGGCTTGTTCTTGTCCCCCCCCCAAGTTTCGTCAACTTGGAAACTCATCCTCCAAGTTTCATCCAAATCCGTCCACAATTTTTTGAGATATCCTGCGATTCAATATATCGTTTTTAGCCATGTCTCCCAATAGTGAAGAATTCCTCGAAAATTAAATAATTATCGTATCTGAATCCATATGCAGATCTTCACCAAAATCGAATCTCTTTGTCCTTGTCAGACACCCAACCGGTCCACGAATGTTCGTCCAAATCCGTCCACAACTTCTTGAGATATCCCGTTATGTATCGTTGTTGGCCCCATCTCCCAATGGTGAAGCATCACTTTAAAAATTATACAAGCCGAATCCGGATATTCACCAAAATCTAATCATTTCGTCCTCGTCACATATGTTACCTCTCTGCCCAATTTCGTCCGAATCCGTGAGCAACTTTTTAAGATATCTTGTTCACAAACACAGACAGGGGTGAAAACAACCTCCACCCACCTTTGTTGGCAGAGGTAAACAGAGCAAGATGCTCCACCCCCACATCTAACTCGAAACTCCATGTCAACCTTGGTCCCTTCCATGTCAACTGTGCACGTAAAATCTGCAGAATTGAATGTGTGATGCAGGGTATCATACTCCACGGTCCCGCATTCCACCGAGGAGTCATCCCCATATCTGGATGTCTGCGATTCTGGTGCGGGCTCTCCGTTGATGAATCCATAAAATGGACTCCAGACTTGAGTTGAGTCACTCCCCGACGATGATCGTCTCCCTTCTTCCCACCACATCTCGCGATATTACCCATTTTACTGCAACGAAGACAAGATTCAGTTTTTTATTGTCAATTGTTCGGAGAATGTTTTCCACCACATCTCCAAAAGCTAAAGGTCTTCGATGGTGTAAACGTCAACATTTGGACTGCACACGACAATTGTTTCACCCCAGAACCTTCGTGAATCACAGCAGCTCCACGCCGACCTGACTCATGTGCGAATGGTTTTTCAACCGCCATCTTCAATGCAGGTCCATAAGTTTCCAACAACGTCGTCTGAAGGCTTTTTCATTGCTCACCCCAATATGAACTGGTTGGGTATGAACTCATCAAGCATCACCCGTACTCAGTCGTTTGTTTGCCTCTTGTCATTCTGCAAGGAACGAAATGATGGATTGCTCCAGTCTTTACAAGCAACCACTCAACTTGAAACGTCCAATGGTTTTATGAGGCTTCGGTGAAAAATGCTCATCGACCAATTTTCACGATATCTTCAAAATGCACTCCTCGTGGTTTCCTGGGTGCACACAGTGACTGGATCACTGCGAATGCTTTACCTACCTAGGTTCACTTCACTGTAAAAAGTCAAACGTTCCAACTGAGCATCCCGTGACTGCCTGGGGTTGAATTCCCCCAATTTCCTGGAGGTATCCATACATTTCTCATCGTCGAATGTAAAGTGCTCAGACAAAAAAGGACACCAGGACAACAGCGTCTCTCCAGTAACGGTCAACACATCTTTATTCTGCACCATGTAATGTAAGATTACACCATTCTGCACCATTAATGGCCCCATACAGTGCACACTCGTCCACGCTGTATGGACCATGCCCCCCTTTCGAGTAGCTGATACATTCGAGGCCCCAAACAATGTGAATCCCCCTCTTTATATTTTCATTCCAACCAAAAAATTCCCAATCACAATCTAGAAAGCTTCTGAAAATGCAAATCATGTCTGCGTCCGTTTGTATGAAGATGTCTTCTTCTTCTTCCATAAGATCAAAATAGTGAAAACAGTTTACAAAATAAAATTACAAAATGAAAATCGATTATTTTATTCAGCCTTGACCTTTTGATTGAAAAAAAATAATCAGCTTCTAGTTTTTGATTAGTGAACCAATTCTGTGACTCAATATGCAAATTCTTAAATTTGCAGGTCAATTGGCTCAAAAATGACAATTTTATGTGACCCTGACCTTTGACCTTTTGACCAAATTATTATTTACTTTCTCCATATTCTCATAATAAAGAATTTTTGAAAATTTGATGACAAAACTCAAATGGCAAAAAAGTTACGGCTTGGACGACACACACACACACACACACACACACACACACACACACACACACACACACACACACACACACACACACCTCGTTTTTTCATTTCTGTTCCTCACAATTCCATCCTTCTCTTTCATTCAGACACACACACACACACACACACACACACACACACACACACACACACACACAGACACACAGACACACACACACACACACACACTTAATTAATTGTACAGTATCGGTTGTTCCGAAACTTAAATAATTTAAAGGATTGTTGTAAATGATGTTAATTTCACAACATCCCATATTCAACTTTATTTAAATTGTAAATCTCAAACATAGTTTCTCCACCCAAAAGCAAGAACCTTAACCTGTAAGCAATTGACTCGTTTCCCGACTGCATGGATCATCAGCTAGGCACCGTTCTTCCTCGAGGTTTCAATCCTTTCAGCCCAGGACCTCTCCAAATGGCGGATCCACAACCTCGATCATGGATCCACATCAATTGATGGTAAATCAGTAGATCCACAACCTCAGTTGTGTCCAGGCAGTCAGTCAACCCATCAATGCAACATCACTTATTCCAACTTTACTCGCAATAGGATTTAATGTGTTATCATATATTTATAACTTTCCTTACACACTCTATAATATGATATCATTAAATCATTCACATCTTACCCTTAAATACATCAATCGACCAACCAGCATGACCACACCACCTACCTCTCGATCAAACTACACTTCGAATGTTCAAACTGTTATTTATAACGGTTTTTTGAATGTTGCCGTATCCTAGCAACCACTGATTCCTAGCAACATTGATTTATAGTATATTTAATTATTAGATTGTACTGTATTTACATAAATATCTCATGAATAATATTATATTGTACTGTACTTGTATTATATTGTACTGTAATATAATATTATATTGTACACTTCGAATGTTCAAACTGTTATTTATAACAGTTTTTTGCATGCTGCTGTATCCTCGCAACCACTGATTACTAGCAACATTGATTTGTGGTATATTTAATTATTATATTGCACTGTATTTACATAAATATCTCATGAATAATATTTTTAATATTCGTATTGTATTTTACTAATTCGATTTGGTGTCGTTTTGTGATTTTAAAGAAAACTTGTTTTAATCTACCAACTGAAGCCCCCTGTGCTGGCATCCGTCTGACTAGTTGTTGTAATTTATTGATGAGTTCAGAGCTGTGTGTGGTTGCTCTCACAGTCCTAATTATTTCGCCTGCAACCGTACCATAAAATAGCTTTTTGGGAATGTTGCTGTCTAAGAAAGGCATTCGGCAATGTGGAATGGAAAAGCATCTCGTTTATCAAATAATTTGGTGTGAAATTTATTATTATGGATGTCAATTTGTAATTCTAAAAAGGAAACTGAAGTGGACGTTTGGTTTTCCTTTTTTAATTCAAGTTCTTTTGGATATATATCGTCATGAAGCTGTTCAAATATAAATCCATCATTAATTGCCAACAAATCATCAATGAACCTGAAGATGTTTTCGCATCTTAATGCAGTTGTTAAATGATTCCTGCACATGTTCTGGCCCCAATCAAACTCGTACATGTGCAGAAACGAATTTGCAAAGAAAGGGGCCGGATCTGAAACTTTTTGAAAAACTGGAAGAATATTGATTATCCTTTACAGACCAGTGTCCTCTATTTTGATACACATTAATGTATACTTTATTACCTCCTGCAAATGCTTTATCTATTGCTCTGTCCAATGCGGTTACGAGCTTGTCATGTGGAATGTTTGTGTACAATGTGGAAAAATCAAAAGTTGAAAGACATTTTGCCTTACCCTTGTTATGACCCTTACCCTTGTTATTTTGTCTTGCTCGTTTTTCCATTTCTGTTCCTCACAATTCTATCCCTCTCTTACACACACACACACACACACACACACACACACACACACACACACACACACACACACACACACACACACACACACACACACACGACGGAACGAAGACTTAGGACTCAAGACTGAGAAGGAACAACTGATATATTTATTAGATTCGTGATACACAAGCTTGTGGAAAACAGAATGTCATAAGAAGCTCACAAAAATGACCAACTCTACAACATAATGCTCTGAAATAATTCGGTCAAGCTTTCACTTTATAAAGGGAATATTGGGGTGTGGTTTTAGCTGTCAAGACAAAGAGAAAGACAGAGTGGGCTCCTCGGTTCGTCCAAGGTCACTCATGGGTCAAACAACATGTTGACGATTTTCTAGAAACCTGTTTTTTTGGGGGAAAGTTCAGCAAGTCGTAAAAATGCCAAACATGAAAGTGATCTAACACAGTCTTAAGGGGGACTGGAAAGATACGGTTTGGTCTTCACAGAGTGAAGGATTATACCATCAGGGCCTGGCTTTTACAAGACATATAACTCTTTATAAGGATATAGTAAGTTCCAAAGGGATATTTCGACAGTAAGAGACATGCTATAAAAAGTCACACAAAGTATATAATCCTTGAGAGACATGACAGGCAAAATAATGTAACATAAGTCTTTTAAAGGGAAAAGCAGAGTTTCAAAGGATATGAAGGATATGATATTTTAAGCAAAGCAGACATATGGTTGGTTTATACTTGGTAATTGGTCAAACAATAAAAGAACACAAGGGGGGGCGGGGTCTCAAGCCCCACATACCACCCTTTTGGATCTAAGATACAACGTTATCTACGAGCCAACCAAAGGCCTTTATTCAATCAAGGTAGGGAGACAGTCAATGGAAAATACCACGCGAATGCGGCCCAGGTGGGCATACCCGTGCCCAAAGCACCCCGCATCGCACCCAGAAGGACGATTCGCGTGTGTGTGTGTGAGTATGTGATGTGAGTTGGCCATAGAGACATGATTATCCAATGGCGCGTCAGATCCACAACAAAGACTTTTGGTTCGGCTGGGGTCCACACCCGAGAGGATCTCCCGGCTCACCTTTGGCCTCGAAGGTGCAACCGGGACTCCCCCCTAGCTGGAGCTCGCCCAAGCATCTCCAGGCGCAGTCCTTGCAGATCTTTGGCGCTCATTCGATTTTCATGTCCATAAGACCTTGAATGTGCAGTCGTTCTGCCGGGGAATACATAACAACGTCAGTATCATGTGGCTTAGATCTGCGGCCTGGACGGCCAGCAGTCAGAGCTTTACATTCCATAAAAAAGAGAGAAACTTCCTTTAAGTAGTCGTTTGCGTCTGCATGCGACATGTAGGGATCCAGGATAATCGGCTTCCTGGCAGGCGGGCCCAGCAATGCATTTGGGTCCAGAGTTGAGTCAAAATCCAGGGCTGGGACAGCAAGGGTTGAACTGCTGTGAGCTCGTGAGACATAAGTGACATGAGAATTACTAGACGGGGTCCGTGAAGACCAAAGCAAGTCCACATCCGAATCCAAATTCAATTTTTCAGTATAATCAAAATCATTTTCAAAATCGTTATTGGCAACATCAAAAATGGAAGAACAGTCTTCGGACGCGGAGATCTCATCCTCGCTGCTCCGTGACTCGTTCGGGTCGTCGTTGCAGGATCCGCAGCCCGCAGTTACGTCGTCAGCCGGAGGTTCATTTGGGTCCATGGTCAGCTTGACGGACACCATCATGGCCCCTCCGGTGTTGTCTTCAGCATTGTCCATCCTGTGAAACATTTACTCACACACGCAAGGACTAAAGCCTTGATTAGTATTCCTAGCCCCCGCCCCACCAATTGGCATTGAGGTACCTCATCTCTATTCATAGCCGCATTTCCTGCGTCGTGTCTGGAAATTCAAATGTTATTTTTACTTTCACCAATTTCCGAAAATACCTTCCTTTATGACCTTTAAAGGAAGGAATTCAATTGATGTGATTCCAGCATACCTGGTGGAGTTCTGCTCACCTGGTCTGCAGAGCCGTGATGCAATCTGCACCAGCCCCAACTTGTGTTGTAGCAACCTAGCACAATTTTGTTAAATAAAAGCCACAACTTTCCATTCATTGTCACACTCTTTCCAGTGCAGGCCAACCACCTTTATCACTTTTTGGCATCCCAATGCTCTTAAACAAACAGCTTTAACAACACCTGTTACAGTGAATATATTTCCCCTGCTCCCTCCCCTTACTCAGGAGCCAAACCACATGAGGTGCCAGCCACCCAGATCCCTAGCAACGCGTCCCAACTTTAACACAAGACCTCCACCACGAACAACATCGTCAGGTTGTGGTCGACATCCCACACCACACCACCTTCCAGTAAAACATTCGTCCCAGACCACCCTAGGTCACCACAGGTTCACCCGGCACCCGAGCTCACCTGTTCTCATTTCACAGCCCTTCTTGGGGGGCATGCTCCACGATGCAGCACCCTCTTCAAACTATGTCCTTTTACGAGCATGCCTACTCCACCAAGCACCTCGGTACACACGTTCCTGCAGCCTTATTCACATAGTACATACGCACCCCTTCAAATGTCCCCGACAACCTCGGTCTTGGGGGGAGACGGTCGCAGTGCGTGGCATTCCCCTCACGTCACCTACGCCGCCCTCGTTCCCCAGTCCACACAACAGCAGCCCCCAGTGCCCATCAAAAGTGCCCACTCCACAACCCACAATTTTCTCAGGGCACACACCTGCCTCTTTGAAATCCATGTTTCAGAAATATAACTCCATGGCCTGCTAAACGGCCAGACAGACACAGGGACACACATCAGTGGGTTATCGCCGGCATTCTGAACCAACTCCCTATTCCTGCCATAATTTTGGCGGGATATGTTGACAATCTGTGCGTCCTATCCTTTGGTTGGCGGCCCTTCCTGTCCGCCCTTGCGTTGCCCCGAGCAACGTCAGTGTCCGCCCTTTGGTGGCCTCCAAATTCTTTATCTCTTTATCTATTTATCTATTTATCTCTCCAAATTCTTCCAAATTCTTTATCACCGAACCTGCGGATGTGAGGACACCTCGCATTTTCCAAATTCCCTACAATATCTACAATATCTACAATATCTACAATAGCTGCCCATCTACAATGGTTATACTTGTCCAAATTCCCTACAATATCTACAATATCTACAATAGATCCCAATATCCCAATATAAATTGTTTCAACTCGACTTTCAACCAATTTTTACCGCCAACAATCCACCATTAACCTCCCCCTGTTCTTTATTTATTTTTGTAAATAAACAAATAATAAAATAACCTGGTCTATTTATTGAAAATAAAATAGTGGAAATAAATATTGAAAATAACAATAGAATAATAAAAATAGAAAAATTAAAAAAATTAAAATAATACAATAGTTCTCATATGTCTTCCCGTCTGGTCAATTTTTCTCACCCACTGTGACTCACTCAAAATAGATTCTCACTGTTTGAGTGCAGGTGTCCTGTTTTACTCTTTCCCCTGTTGGTGTGGACACACGTCACTAATGCACCCATCCAAACACCATTCTACCACACACACCACAGGTGCCAATATCCACCACAATTTACCTATTCCCTCTACCTACCTTTAAGCTACCCTACTGGGTATTCGTGAAGGGGGGGGGTCCAACTTTCCCAACCGCTTCCTTCGCACCAGCCACTTCATGTTGTCCACCATACTCATTCCACATTTGTCCATAAACCTCTAAGACACACACAACCTGTCCAAAGTTTCACAGTTAGGTGGGGTGCAGATCAATTCTGAAATAAAAGAGGGTTTTGTCTGAAATTCGTCTCATGAAAACACATCCCAGAGTCCAGTGTAACAGACAGACAAACACATAGACACACAGAAGACCCCAGGGTCCCATCAAACCAGCTTGTCCTCAGATCCACAAAACGAAACATGTAACTTACTAAAATAATCACTTACTCATAACTAATACTCATACTCACTAATACTAATACTAATTACTCATACTCACATAATTACTCATAATAACTCATAATTACTTACGTAATTACTCATACTAATACTTACTCAAAATAATGTAATCCAGCTACCCATACCGATTTCCCAAAAAACTCGTGAAACTTCACCCCCATTCTGGAAAAACTTAGACTCAACCCTGACACCCTAAATAATTTCAGACCCATCTCCAACCTACCCTTTCTGTCAAAGTTTTGGAACGCACTGTAGCCACTCAACTCAAACATCACCTCTCTGCCAATAACCTGTATGAAACATTCCAATCCGAATTCCGCCTCAACCACAGCACTGAAACTATGACCTTCTCAAAATCACCAATGACCTTCTCCTCTCCTCCGACGCTGGCAACCTCAACATTCTCATCCTCCTCGACCTCAGCGCTGCCTTTGACACCATCAATCACACCATCCTCCTCACCCTGCCTTGACCAGCCTATAAAAAAAACCCAAATCGGTTTCTTTCACCCGTTCTGCTCCCTGGTTTACCCCTGAACTCCGCCTGATGAAAACTCGTGCTCGCCAACTTGAAAGACTCCGCAATAAAGCAGGTCTCACAATTCACTCCCAAGCTTACAAGGACCACATACAGCACGACAAAGATGCCCTCTTCCGCTCCGCCTGGTACTCTCAAATTATCCACTCTAGCTCCGGGAACCCGAAAGCATTCTTCTCTTGCAATAAACAAACTCCTCAGCCCCCTGAATACCACCACCCAATCATTCACAGTAGACAACTGCATCTCCTTCCTTTCATTCTTCCAAAGCAAAATTGACAACATTTACAACAGCTCAATCACCACAACCCGCTCTATCCTGACAAACTGCATCACTGAAATAAAATCCTGGCTACAAATCAACTTCCTCAAACTTAACTATGATAAATCTGAAATAATCCTCATTGGCCCAAAACGCTCACCAAATCCACCCATAACTTTGCCCTCAACATTGACGGTTTCCCAGTATCCACCTCCACTCACATCCGGAATTTTGGCATCGTCTTTGACCAAACCCTTTCCTTCGACAAATACACTAAACAGATCACAAAGACAGCCTTCTTTCACCTGAAAAACATCGCCCGTCTCCGTCCATCCCTCTCCTCCATGGCTGCAGAAACCCTCATCCACGCCTTCATCATCTCCCGTCTGGACTACTGCAACAGCCTCTCTTGTTCACCCTCAATAATCACCAACCAATATTCCAATACGGTCAGAACTCCGCTGCCCGTCTACTCACCCATTCCCGGACCGGTGACCGCATCACCCACGTCCTTTATAAGCTTCACTGGCTCCCCATTCCCCAGAGAATTCAGTACAAAATCCTCCTCCTTACCTACCAAGCCCTCCATAACCTGGCCCCATCCTACCTGACTGACCTCCTCTCCAGACATACTCTTCACGCACATGAAAGCTTCACGCCATCATGGCCACACACATTGCATCATCTAAGCCGACTACTTCCTTCTAAAACTCACGCTTCCCAGTCGCCCCCCCATACCATTGAGTCTCTCAACTTTTTTGGAAGGTTTCTTGTATTCTTGGGAGGCGTGGTCTACAATGCAGCACCTCCTCTTCCTGGTGCACACCCCTCGCACCTGTGCTCGCTCAGCACATTCCTTTAATTCAGCCCCACCTTTCACACGACCAAAACCTCAACCTCCGACAACCATTCGACGTTCCTTATTCACACATCCAGGTGTCTCCATGCCCCCCGTCATTGCACCTTCTCTTGCACCTGGAACAGTACCCTCCCAGGTACACTCATTCCGCTCCCAGGCTTCGTTACACACCTGACCACAGCACACATTGGCACACGCTCGTCATTCGCACACTTCATCAACACATCTCCTCGCGCCCACTCCTCGGTCACATTCTCTGTGACAACCACGGGTGTGCTCTCCTCTGCACACCCAACCACGTGCTCTACTACTAACTCAAGCGTGCATTCCCACACGCGCTCGACCATTCCAGGTGTGCATCCTTTCATTCCAGGTGTACATCCTCTCGCACCTGCCACAACCAACTCATGCTCCGTGTCACTCTCACTACTCTCACCACCACACTTGGTCGTGCATTCACCCTTACTCTTGACAGCGCACTCTGTAATCATGCACTCCTCTGTTATACACCCTTTTCGCGCATCCTCTTGCGCACACTCTCCCGTTATGCCCTCCGTAACACTCACCACAGGTGTGCATTCTTCCGTTACATCCCCTGTAACACTCCCCCTCACGTGCTTCCATGTGCCCCCTCCCCCCCCACCCCGCACACGTGCCACGACCAACTCACTCTCGACAGCACACTCACTCCTTGGCGCGCACTTTTTCCTCACACACCCCATAGTCGGACATCCTCGCACACCTTACCAGCGGCCTCTCACGAACACCCGGGTCTACACCAACCCCCATGCCGACTGAATCTCCCCTCCTTGAATGAGCGTTTAACCCACATTGTCCTTTCCAAACTGCCACGTCTCCAATGTCTCTTCCATCCGCCTGTAGGGCAGCTCATCCCGCATTATCTGCCCTTAGAACCACATGCATCTTAATAACTAACCATACCACCATCGCTCGACAAAAGGTCTTTATCCGGCGCATCGATCAACACGGATGCATCGATGCATCTTATAGCTGCCATTCTGCATCACATCCGTACCGTGGTCTTGCAAATGCCATTCCCTATTTCATCTGCTCTAGACAACAACTCATTGACTCCCATGTCTTGTCAAGCAATGTGCTGCTTCACAATGTGTGCTACATCCTTCGGATGGATGTTAAATGTGGTGTCTTGTCCGTTACATCGGTGTGACCAACATCCCAACAAACCAACTACAAACCTGCAGGTCGCTTCCCGCATGGTCATGTGACCAGCAAGAGTCTTATAAAGAATTTCAAATTAAACAATGGATTCCATTTGGCCAGGCGGAAACACCAAGAATCCACAACTTCAAAGCCTCAGCCAATGTAGCAGCGGCGCCCGACCAATCCATCCAACAACAATTACAACCACCGCCCCAAACCTAGGGCCCCCCATACAGCGCACACGTGACTCGCGGCTCGCTCGGCTCCGGTCCGAATGCGCAATAACTCCATACCCAACTTCCACGGAGCCGCACGGCAGAAACCACAGGCTCGTACCCTTGGATAGACGCTAAAATCGACATACACACGTCAATGACGAATACACACGATACACACGACAAAAATCCGATTTAAATTCAGAGATCACCGATCGACCTGGCGCAACCAACTCAACGCGACGATGCCACGCCGCCCCCCGTCCCGGCGCGCACCCTCGTGCCTCCACACCAATTCCAACACTCCAATATACATTCATTCACATATACCAGTGAGTCTCCCAGGCGTCGCGCGAACACCGGACCGACTCCAACCATGCACCCCCAACTGAAACACCCAGACAAAACTCCCATGTCTCCCTATGCAACGTATTTGAATCATACCACATGACTGACACGCGTCCCTTGTACAATCTTGTTCAACATCTTGTGCAACAATCCCCATTCATTCATATACGTCTCACTTCATTCAAAGAAAAAAAGGGATTTTGGGATGCGGTGAGAAGGGTGAGGCAGGGGGGAGGTGCAGGGGGGGGGCTCGCTGCACAGGGGGGGTGTTGCCTGAAGCCCCAGGACAGAGCTTAGGGCTTGGAGGGTAGGGGATCGGTATCTACCTAACCCTTCCACAGGTCTTGATTTTCAACGAGCGGCCTCAGTCGCTCGCTGGCTCACTTACAAAATCCCCTAATCGCCTTGTCCTGCAGTATCCTGCAATTAGTTTGCCTGCTTCCTCTGGCCATCGAGAGGTTGAGGGGCTCTCTGAGAGGCTTGCCCGCCTCACAGCTGCCTCCCTCGGCCAACTAAAGATTTTCCAATAAAAATGCTGGGATATTTCTGAAAGGCTCACCCTGCCTTCACAGATTTCTAACCTAACTCCTGAGAGGCTCGCCCACCTCATCTCAGCTCTCTAACCTAACTCCTGGAGAGGCTCGCCCACCTCATCTCAGCTCTCTAACCTAACTCCTGAAGAGGCTCACCCACCTCATCTCAGCTCTCTAACCTAACTCTTGGAGAGGCTCGCCCACCTCATCTCAGCTCTCTAACCTAACTCCTGAAGAGGCTCGCCCGCCTCATCTCAGCTCTCTCACCTAACTCCTGAGAGGCTCGCCTGCCTCATCTCACTCTTCCCTCCGTATGCTAACTGGACCTTACGAAACCAATCTATTCCCTATCCTCGGCGCCTTCTTGGGGCACCTTACTCTCGTCCCGTAACGTTACCCTGACGGATCCATAAACAGTCAGTTGCTCCGGAGCCCCAAACGGCTCGTTCTTAAATTTTGTTCGAGGATCAGGCTCGAGCAGGGGATGGGCAAACGGCACCTCTGCGACAGAGTGGGTTCCAATTTAGCCTAAAATCCCAGTCTATAACAAAATAAACCCAAAACTCACCTCACCCGGACTGATTAAAACCAGCTGGTGTTTTTTCCCACTCACTCGCGCCTGGAGCCGCATCCCGAGTCTGCCCGAGCTGACTCCTGCCGTCTCCGTCCATCCCTCTCCTCCATGGCTGCAACCCTAACCCTAACCCTAACCCTAACCCTAACCCTAACCCTAACCCTAACCCTAACAACCCTAACCTTAACCCTAACCCTAACCCTAACAACCCTAACAACTCGGGTTAGGGAGGGAAGAGTGAGATGAGGCGGGAGGGGAACAGGGGGGGAGGGGAAGGGGGAGGGGAGGGTGTGGGGGTGCCCGGGGGAAGAAGGGCCCCTCCCCCCTCCCCTCCCCCCTTCACCTCCCCCTCCCCACCCTTTCCCCTCCCCCCCTTCCCCCTTCCCCCTCCCCCCTCCCCCCCATTCCCCTCCCCTCCTCTTCCCCCTCCCCTCCTCCTCCCCCTTAACACCAGGGGGGTTGACTCAGCTTGTCATCCTACCGAGGTCGGCAAATTGAGTACCAGTTCACTGGTAATTCCCTGTGTGCCGCAAGAGGCCTAACAGGGTTGGCGGCACGAACCCGGAAGTCGGAACTCATTGTCGTCAAATAAATGTAGCATGTATGTTTCACTCTCTGTCACATGCCGTTGGTCCCATGTCAATCGGATGAAGTTGAAAAATTAACATTACGAAGTTTCTCTGGGACGTACTGATTCCGAATAATGAAGTTGAAAAATTAACGTTCCGAAATACGCTAATTACGCTAACAGACGCGCTGGCGCTGCGAAGCGCTAGAGGGAGCGCTGCGCTCCCTCCCTTCGATTCCCTCCCTCTTCTGCTAGCGCTTCTGCGCTAATACGCTAATTTTAAAACCCGACGTTTTTTAAAATTTAAGGTGTGCTGTAGTTGCTCTGAGACGTACTGATTCCGAATATGCCTTTGGTTTTTCTCTGCGATGAGTAGTTCTCGAGTTATACAAACAAACATACTTTACTGCTTTATATTTCTAGAAGTTGGTACGATTCGGCCAAGGAATCCCAGAGATAATTGCAATTAAGTGAGCCGTGACGTCACGGAACGCGCCGCCGGTAATCTATCTATAATTCCAGTAATCTCTGTGTGTGTGTCTGTGTGTGTGTGTGTGTGTGTGTGTGTGTGTGTGTGTGTGTGTGTGTGTTTGTCTGTGACCGCTGTTTCTCGACAACCACGGGTCCGATCTAATTGAAACTTGCCAGATATATTGCTGGGGACCTGAGGATGTGCCTTTTCAAGGTTTCATATTTATCGGAGAAGTAGTTACCGAGCTATGTCCAAAAAACGATTCAACCAATCAGAGAGCAGCGAGCTATCACGTGTGCTGAACGTGGCGAACAGACTCTGCCTCGGACGGCACATTTGAGAGCGTATTCATTTATTTCATGTTGGCAAACTATTTTGGTGCTATGTTGGCGTTAAACTATGTTTTAAAACTAATTAAAACTAATTTGCGATTCATCGTAACTGCGATATGCGACCCTCCGGACAGTCAAATGAGGACGTCACTTCCGGACTTACGGATAGTCATAGTGACGACGTACTGAATGCTGAACGTGGCGAGCAGACGCTGCCTCGGACGGCACATTTGAGAGCGTATTCATTTATTTCAAGTTGCAATCTGTGTTGATTGTTGTAAGGTACGATCGATTGTAGTACACGTTTATAATAACTCTGCCGATACAGGCCCGATTAACTGCAGCGCCATCCGAGCTGCGGCGTCGGGAGGATACATTCATTGTACGGTCACATCACGCACTTACGGTATTACAGGTTATTACAGGTTACAGGTTACAGGTATTACAGGTATATTGCTGGGGACCCGAGGATGTGCCTTTTCAAGGTTTGAAATTAATCGGACAAGTGGTTCCCAAGGTATGGTCACCGTACTCGCAAGCCGTTCGCTTTGGCTTTGCGAATGGACCAAACCATTTCATGTAAATAGAGGGGGGGTTCTACCGTACTCGCAAGCCGTTCGCTTTGGCTTTGCGAATGGACCAAACCATTTCATGTAAATAGAGGGGGGGGGGGGTTCTGTGGTCGTTACTGCCACGTGGTTTCAAAGTTTTTTTTTGTTGTTGTTGTTTGCACGCATGTTTTTTTGCACCCACGTACGGGCACGCCCTAGTATATTATAATTTATGGTAATCTATGCAGCACGACATGGTCATCACGGAAAACAAGGCGCCTTTGCCGGCGCAAAACGGCTCTCCCAGGGTCAAACTCGGTATCGTTGTGAGCGCACGGTTCAGCCCTTCAAGAAAAAGTTTATTTTGTAAAAATCGAACCACGTGTTAAAAAGATATGACTGGTTTTGTTCGCCGGCACGTCGGCGCTCTAATCGGCTCGCGATAAAATCCAACACGTCCTTTGTCGGGGTCGTCTGAACCAACCACGGGGCCTAGAAGGCTGGGACTGGTCTCAAAAGTTAGGTCTCGATCATATCTCGTAATGCTGGAAGCTGCACGTCTCTGTGATAATCTTGCGGACCATGACAAGAGATCGTGCGAGTCGCTCGCAACGGCTTCAAGCACTTCCGCATTCGACCATTTCATGAACGCCATACGCCCCGCCCATCAAAGCGCGTACGTATTAAACGAACGTACAGTGGCCCATGTTTCGATTCCCTCCCTCTTCTGCTAGCGCTTCTGCGCTAATACGCTAATTTTAAAACCCGAAGTTTTTTTAAAATTTAAGGTGTGCTTTAGTTGCTCTGAGACGTACTGATTCCGAATATGCCTTTGGTTTTTCTCTGCGATGAGTAGTTCTCGAGTTATAAGAGGACAAACAAACAAACAAACATACTTTACTGTGTAGCGGTTACCGCTGGATGCACACAATCGCCTTGCACCGGCCATAACACGGCCAGACGCGCCTCTCCCGGGCATGCCCGGACTCACTGTTCCCGGGCACGCCCGAACCTCCCGGGCACGCCCGGTCTCGTCTTTCCCGGGCATGCCCGCTCTCACCTTTCCAGGGCTCGCCCAGAGCGTCCGGGCATGCCCGCTATCACCTTTTCAGGGCTCGCCCAGAGCGTCCGGGCATGCCCGCTGTCGCCTTTCCAGGGCTCGCCCAGAGCGTCCGGGCATGCCCGCTGTCGCCTTTCCAGGGCTCGCCCAGAGCGCCCGGGCACGCCCAGCCTCGACTTGCCAGGCCGCAGCCAAACACGCCCGGGCAGGTCCAGACTCGCCTTTCCAAGGCTCGCCCTTGACACCCGGGCATGCCGGTATAGCTTTTGCCGGGCAAATTTCCCGACATAAATGTGTATATATATTGCTGCCCGATAAACGGGCTTGTCAGAACACCTGAGCTGTTTTGTTTCAATAAAGCAACTCGGACGAATTCCGTCTTTGGTCGCGTCAATTCTTTCGACTCGCGTTGGAGCGCAGTTCCTTCATTGGTGACCTACCGACATGGATATGGCAGTGACGCTTAAACTGCCTAACTTCTGGGAGGCTCACGCGGCTGTTTGGTTCACTCAGGCGGACTCTCAGTTCGCCCTGCGAGGCATCACCGCGGACGACACCCGCTTCCACCATGTTGTGGCGGCGCTCGGTTCCGCCACCGCGGCCCGCGCCTTGAGCCTACTCGAGCACCCGCCGGCTGCTGACAAATACGACGCGCTGAAGACACTCCTCCTCGACGCTTTCGCCCTCTCACCGGCAGCACGCGCACGGCGCCTGCTCGCTCTGCCCAAGCTCGGCGACACGCGCCCGTCAGAGCGCATGGACTATACACAAAGAATTAAGTTAAGCACCCCTACACAACGAATTAAGGTAAGCACCCCCTAATATATATTCTTTGTGTATATGTATACATTGGCATATATTCTAAGGTATGTGAGATCAAATAATGATTGGTATGACATTAGCAATTATCCATTGATGAAATTGAGTGATCAAAGTGAAAAAAAGTGATTGGTTGAGTCAGTGATCCGATCACGTGGGTCCTACACACGTTATTGACGCAAAGATCGCTAGAGGTCTTCTCAGAACAATGACTGTACGTTAGAAAACATAAACGTCATCCACACTGTCCGTGATGGACCTATAGCTCCATACTTAAATTGAGGTGAAAATATGCCTAAAATTCCCAAAAAATTTCACCTTAAATTATGCAGAATAAAATATTGAAAACGGCATGATTGTTATGTTTTTATGTGACCATAATATCACTTCTCCAGAAAATATAGCAATATCATGGGTATATTACACTGTTTTGACGACAACAAACTTGTAATGTGCGAGGTTGTAAAAAAACGGGGGGGGTGCTTAACTTAATTCTTTGTGTATATATGCTCTCGTTGCTCGGTGAGCACTCTCCGGATTTTCTGTTCCGCGAGCTGTTCCTTCGCCAGCTGCCTCACCCGGTACGCCTCGCCCTGGCTGGCACGTTGATCACGGATTCCCGCTCCCTCGACAGGGAAGCCGATAAGATCTCCTCGGCGGGCCAGCACATCGGCGCGGTTACCTGGAGCCCGCCGCCGTCCGAGGCGACGTCCATGACGCCCGAGCGCCCTGCGCGGTTGGAGGCCGAACTGCCGGTGCAACTGGCGGCCGCCATGCCGCACCGCCCGCATCCGACACGACGGCCGGGGCCTCCACCTGACCGGGCGTGGTGTTATTACCATGCCAGGTTTGGACACAAGGCTCGGACGTGCCGGCCCCCGTGCACTTTCGGCAGGTCGGGAAACGGCCGGGCCGGCGTTCATTCCCAGCCATGAGCGCCGGCCACTCGGCGAACTTGCTGTTTATTCGGGACAAAGCGTCTGGGCGGCGTTTCCTGTGTGACACCCGCGCCCAACTGAGCGTCATACCCACCTCCGAGCAGGACAGGCGGGACGCCGTTTGCGGCCCCTCTTTGGTCGCTGCTAATGGCTCGGCCATACGCACTTTCGGCCCACGCGTCGTCACCCTCTGCTTCGGCAGCCAGCGTTTTCAATGGACTTTTGTGACCGCCTGCGTCCCCATGGCTTTGCTGGGCGCCGACTTCCTCTGCGCGCACGGGCTGCTGGTCGACGTCAAACGTCGTCGCCTTGTCAACGCAGAGACCTTCAGCTCCCTGGCATGCACGATGAGCAGCTCCGCGCCGACCGAACTGGCATGCGCCCTCCCGGCAGCGAACGAGTTCGCTCGCCTGCTCACGGAATTCCCGGCCCTCACGCGGCCGACGTTTTCGGCCGTCGCGGTGCGGCACGGGATTGAGCACCACATACCCACTACGGGCCCGCCGGTCTATGCCAGGGCCCGCCGCCTCGACCCGGCCAAGCTCGCCTTGGCGAAGGCCGAGTTCGACGCGTTGGAGCACCTCGGCATCGTGCGGCGCTCCGATAGCGCGTGGGCCTCGCCACTGCACATCGTGCCAAAGCCGGGGGGTGGATGGCGCCCGTGTGGCGACTACCGCTGTCTCAACGACGCTACCACCCCCGACAAGTACCCGATCCCGCATATACAGGACTTTTCCGCCCGTTTGGCGGGACGGGTCATCTTTTCGAAAATTGACCTGATACGGGGCTACCACCAGGTACCTGTCCGGGCGGCCGACGTCCCGAAGACGGCCGTCATCACGCCGTTCGGCCTGTTCGAATTTTTGCGGATGCCGTTTGGCCTCAAGAACGCGGCCCAGGCGTTCCAGCGCTTGATGGACGGCGTGCTGCGCGACCTGCCGTTTCTTTTCGTCTATCTGGACGATATCCTCGTCGCCAGCACGTCCCGCGCCGAGCACCTCCTCCACCTCTGAACACTGTTCGGTCGCCTCAGCGAGCACGGCTTAATTGTCAACCCGGTCAACTGCCACTTCGGCGCGACGGCCGTTGACTTTTTGGGCCACCGCATCACCAAGACCGGGGCCGTGCCGCTGCCGACCAAGGTCGAGGCCATCACCACGTTCCCGCGTCCCCGTTCCATCAAGGCCCTCCAAGAGTTCCTCGGCATGGTGAATTTTTATCACCGATTCGTGCCCCGCGCTGCTCAGCTCATGCGGTCCCTTTACGAGGCCCTCTGGGGCAAGCTGGCCAAGCATGACATTGTTTGGTCCGCGGCCATGGACGCGGCCTTCGCCAGCGCCAAACGGGCCCTCGCCGACGCAACGCTGCTGGCTCACCCGGTGCTCAACGCGCCCATTGCCCTCACTACGGATGCCTCCAACTACGCGGTGGGCGCCGTCCATGAGCAATGGGTGGACGGGGTTTGGCAGCCACTCGCTTTTTTCAGCCGGCAACTCCGGCCGAACGAGTTAAACTACAGCACGTTCGACCGCGAGCTGCTCGGGCTATTCCTGGCCGTTCGCCATTTCCGACAAATCCTGGAGGGCCGCCCGTTCACGGCTTTCGTCGACCACAAGCCGTTGGTCTACGCAATGGCTAAGGTCACGGAGCCGTGGTCGGCCCGCCAGCAGCGCCACCTCTCCGCCGTGTCGGAGTTCACCACGGACATCCGGCACGTCGCTGGCAAAGACAACGCCGTGGCCGACTGTCTTTCTCGGGCCAGCGCGAACGCGGTCCACCTCGGCGTGGACTTCGCGCTCATGGCGGCCGACCAGACCATGGACGCCTCGGTGCAGGCACTCCGTGCGGTGGACACGGGCCTCCGCCTGGCCGACATTCCCTTCGCGGGCACCGTCCTGCTCTGCGACGTCTCCCAGGGCCAGCCTCGCCCCATCGTGCCCGTTTCCTGGCAGCGCCGCATCTTCGCCTCCATCCACGGCCTTTCTCACCCGGGCCGGAAAGCTTCTCAGAAGCTGGTGTCGGCGCGTTTCGTCTGGCGCGGCCTTCGACGAAACATCAGCGACTGGGCCAACGCCTGCATGGCCTGCTGGCGGGTCAAGGTCCACCGCCACACCCAGGCCCCGCTGGCACCTTTCGCCGTGCCTGAACGGCGTTTCGACCACGTCCACGTGGACCTGGTGGGTCCCCTGCCCCCCTCGCGGGGGTTCACCCACCTGCTCACCATGGTGGACAGGACCACCAGGTGGCCGGAGGCCGTGCCCCTCGCCTCCACCACCACCGCCGACGTGGCGCAGGCGTTCATCGCCACCTGGGTCGCGCGCTTCGGCGCACCAGCGGACATCTCGTCCGACCGCGGCCCACAGTTCACGTCTGAGCTTTGGGGCGCGGTCGCCCGTTCGTTGGGGGTCACGCTGCACCGCACCACGGCCTACCACCCCCAAGCCAACGGGTTGTGCGAGCGGTTTCACCGCTCCATGAAGGCCGCACTCATGGCCGGCCTTCAGGATGACGGTTGGGCCGACCGGCTGCCGTGGGTCCTTTTGGGCCTTCGCACGGCCCCCAAGGAAGACCTCCAGGCGTCCGCCGCCGAGCTCGTCTACAGCCAGCCGCTCCACGTCCCGGGCGAATTCGTGCCCGACGCTACCAGTCCCTGGTCCGCCGCTCGCCAGCGCTCGGACCTCCAGGAGGCCGCCCAACGATTTGCCCCCGTGCCAACGTCCCGCCACGGTGGCCCCCAGTCCTACGTCCCCCCGGCGCTTCGCACAGCGGAGTACGTCTTTGTGCGTCATGACGCGCACTGGGGGCCACTCCGGCCGCCGTACGATGGGCCCTTCCGGGTCCTGCGACAAGTCTTTCATCGTCGACTTCGGCGGCCGGCCGGACTGGATTTCTGTGGACCGCCTCAAACCGGCGCACATGGACGTCGACCGACCACCACGGTTGGCCCTTCCTCCGCGGCGAGGCCGCCCCCCATCCACAGTTCCCCCCGCTCGACCACCCACCACCACGTCGGACCCCTCCCCACGACCCTCCAGGGGTCGCTTCGGCCGGGTCATCTGGACCCCCCTTAAATTGACCCTGCCGGTGCAGGTCGATTCTGGAGGGGCGTGTGTAGCGGTTACCGCTGGATGCACACAATCGCCTTGCACCGGCCAGAACACGGCCAGACGCGCCTCTCCCGGGCATGCCCGCTATTGCCTTTTCAGGGCTCGCCCAGAGCGTCCGGGCATGCCCGCTATTGCCTTTCCAGGGCTCGCCCAGAGCGTCCGGGCATGCCCGCTGTCGCCTTTCCAGAGCTCGCCCAGAGCGCCCGGGCACGCCCAGCCTCGACTTGCCAGGCCGCAGCCAAACACACCCGGGCAGGTCCAGACTCGCCTTTCCAAGGCTCGCCCTTGATACCCGGGCATGCCCGGTATAGCTTTTGCCGGGCAAACTTCCCGACATAAATGTGTATATATATTGCTGCCCGATAAACGGGCTTGTCAGAATACCTGAGCTGTTTTGTTTCAATAAAGCAACTCGGACGAATTCCGTCTTTGGTCGCGTCAATTCTTTCGACTCGCGTTGGAGCGCAGTTCCTTCAACTGCTTTATATATATAGATATGATATTTTAAGCAAAGCAGACATATGGTTGGTTTATACTTGGTAATTGGTCAAACAATAATAGAACACAAGGGGAGGGGGGGCGTATCAAGCCCCACATACACACACACACACACACACACACACACACACACACACACACACACACACACACACACACACACAGTCACACACACACACACACACAGTCACACACACACACACACACACACACACACACACACGATAACAAAACCCCATCTCCTGCTGTTCAAGGGATGGACTAATTAATACTATAGTGTGGTGCTGTGCACACACGATTCGTTTGCCAAGAAGGTAGGCCACCACACATTGTACAAACTGAAATGCTTTATCAACAGCTCGCATGTAAGCACTGGGCTGGCTCGACTATCGAGCCCGCATATATGTCCCGAGGCCACGCCTTGCCCCCGGGTGTGGCCGGTCGGCCGAAAGGGGGCGGCATGTCCTCAGTTCCACCCTGCGCCTCGTGACGCCTTTGTTCCGGGCGTGGCCCAAGCTGCGCTTCCACGCCCGGATGCTCGTGCCACCCACTGGTGCGCGGAATTATTGCCGACTGATAATGTGTCCGCCACATGCCCCCCCCCCACCCCCCAGAATTCCCGCGCACTTGAAGGGTGAGCTTGCGGGGAAGCCGAATGACCCAGCCGAAACGCCCTCTAGCGATGCGTGCAGGGCTGTGGGGTAGCGGGACGGCGGGGCTGGGGGGTGCCGGGGGTCTGACCGCCGGGGGGCGGCCTCGACGCCGAGGCAGAGCTGCTTGCGGGGGGTGGTCCAGATCGAGGTGGGCCGGCTTGAGGCGGTCGACGGAGATACGATCTGGCATACCGCCGATGTCCACGGTGAAATGTTTGTCCCCGGTCTCCAGCACGTGGAAGGGCCCGTCGTACGGGGCCCACAGCAGTGCCCGGTGGGCGTCGTGCCGGACGAAAACGGACTCCGCCGTGTGAAGCTACGGGGCGACGTGGGAGGACGGGCAACCGTGGTGTGCCGTCGGCACCGGGGTGAACCTCCTGACGGTCTCCTGCAGGGTGGAGTGCTGTTGCGCCGCGGACCAAGGAGCCGTGGAGTCGGGGATAAATTCGCCTGGTACCCGAAGTGGTTGTCCGAAGACCAGCTCCGCCGAGGACGCGTCCAGGTCATCCTGGGGCGCCGTCCTGAGGCCCAGCAGGACCCATGGGAGCCTGTCGGCCCAGCTGCCATCGCGGAGGCTGGCCCAGAGCGCGGCCTTGATTGAGCGATGAAAGCGCTCGCACAGGCCGTTGGCCTAGGGGTGGTAGGCCGTGGTGCGGTGCAGCTTGACGCCGAGCCCTTGCGCCACCGCTCCCCAGAGCTCCGAGGTGAACTGGGGGCCGCGGTCGGACGAGATGTCCGAGGGGGCCCCGAACCGGGCAACCCACTTGGCGATGAAGGCTTGTGCGACGTCAGCTGCAGCCGTCGCCGCCAATGGCACGGCCTCCGGCCACCAGGTGGTGCAGTCCACCATGGTGAGGAGGTGGGTGAAACCCCGCGAGGGGGGCAGAGGTCCCACCAAGTCGACGTGGACATGGTCGAACCGACGCTCGGGCACCGTAAACGGGGCCAACGGGGCCTGGGTGTGGCGGTGGACCTTTGCGTGCTGGCATGCGAGGCAAGTCCTGGCCCAGTCGCGGACATTCTACCTGAGGCCATGCCAAACGAACTTCCCCGCGACGAGTTTCTGGGAGGCCTTCGTGCCCAGGTGGGACAGGCTGTGGATGGCGTCAAAAACCGGGCGCTGCCAACCAGCGGGCACGATTGGGCGAGGCCGGCCGAGGGAGACGTCGCACAAGAGGGCAGTGCCCGCGATGTCGAACGGCACCTCGGTGACTCGGAGGCCCAAGACGGCGGTCCGCAAGGCCTGGACATCGGTGTCGGCGGTCTGGTCCTCCGCCATCCGGGCATAGTCGATCCCGAGGTGGACTGCGTGTGCGACAGACCGGGAAAGGCAATCCGCCACCGGGTTGTCCTTACCCACGATGTGACGGATGTCCGTCGTGTACTTGGACACGGCAGAGAGGTGACGATGCTGCCGGGCCGACCATGGCTCGGCGACCTTGGCCATCGCGAACACAAGGGGCTTGTGATCGACGAAAGCCGTGAAGGGGCGGCCCTCGAGCAGATGGCGGAAGTGTCGGACCGCCAGGTGGAGCCCGAGCAGCTCGTGGTCAAAGGTGCTGTAGCGGCGTTCGTGCAGGCGAAGCTGCCGGCTAAAAAACGCCAGTGGCCGCCAAGCACCACTCACCCACTGCTGGTGCACCGCGCCCACCGCGTAGTCCGACGCGTCGGTGGTGAGGGCGATTGGTGCATCGGGCGCCGGGTGCGCCAGCATGGTGGCGTTGGCCAAGGCCAGCTTTGCGCCCACAAACGCCGCGGCCTTCGGCTCCGTCCTGGCGATGTCACCTTTGCCCGGCTTCCCCCAGAGGGCCTCGTGCAGGGGGCGCATGAGCTGGGTGACGCGGGGCACGAAGCGGTGATAAAAATTCACCATGCCCAGGAATTCCTGGAGACCCTTGATCGTGCGGGGCCGCGGGACACTCCTGACCACCTCCACCTTGGCCGGTAAAGGGATGGCCCCGTGCCTGGTTATGCGGTGCCCCAAGAAGTCGATGGCGGTGACGCCGAAACGGCACTTCGCGGGGTTGATTATCAGGCCATGCTGGCCCAGGCGTTCGAGAGCGTGCGGAGGTGGAGCAGGTGCTCCTCCCAGGACGCGCTCGTGACTCGGATGTCATCCAGGTAGACGTAGATGAAAGGTAAGTCACGCAAGATGCTGTCCATGAGCCGCTGGAACACCTGGGCCGCATTTTTCAACCCAAAAGGCATCCGCAGGAACTCAAAGAGGCTGAAAGGGGTGATGACGGCTGTCTTTGGTACATCGTCCAGTTGTACGGGGACCTGGTGGTAGCCCCGGATGAGGTCCACCTTGGAGAACACGGTCGTGTTTGCCAACCGGGCGGAAAAGTCCTGAATATGCGGGACCGGGTAGCGGTCGGGGGGTGGTGGCATCGTTGAGCCGGCGATAGTCACCGCACGGCCGCCATCTGCCGCCGGGCTTGGGCAGAGGAGAGGCCCATGCGCTGTTGGAGCGCCATACGATGCCCAGCTGCTCCAGCGTGGCGAACTCCGCTTTCGCCATGGTGAGCTTCGTGGGGTCGAGGCGGCGCGCCCGGGCATAGACCGGTGGTCCGACGGTGGAGATATGGTGCTCCACCCCGTGTTTGACAGCCACTGCTGAAAAGGTGGGCCGCGTGAGTGCCGGGAAACTGGCGAGGAGGCGGGTAAACTCATCCGCTGCCGGAAGCGTACAGACTAACCTCGCTGGGACGGAACCACTCAGCAAGCCGCTCGGTGAGCCGCTCAGCGAGCTGCTCAACGGGCCGCTCAGCAAACAAGCGAGCAAGCTGAAGGTTTCGGCCTGGACGAGACGTTGACGCTTAACGTCCACCAACAGCCCATGCGCACAAAGGAGGTCCGCACCTAGCAGGGCCATTGGCACGCTGGCAGTGACGAAAGACCATTGGAAGCACTGCCCTCCGAACCGCAGTGAGAGGCAACGCTTCCCGAATGTGCGGATGGGTGTTCCGTTGGCGGCAAGCAAGGCGGGGCCCCGACCCGCGGCTTGCTTGTCGGACGCGGAGGCAGGGAGGACGCTTACCTGTGCTCCCGTGTCGCACAGAAAACGACGACCAGACAAGGTGTCTGTGATGAACAGGAGGCTGCCGGAATGGCCGACAGCTCATGGCCGCAAGTGATCGCCGGCCTGCTCGTTTCCCGACCCGGCGAAAGAACACGGCGGGCGGCACGCTCTAGCCTTGCGGCCAAACCTGGCATGATAGTAGCACCAGGTTTGCGGCGGTGGCTGCCGCAGCGGCCGTGCCGGCGGTGGTGGCGGCGGTGGTGGTGGTGGGCGGGGCGTAGCAGTGGGCACGAGGGAAGCAGGGGGCGCTGTAGTCTCCGCATCGGGATCCACTACGGCAGCACCGTACACCGACCGCGTGTCGCAGGTCGCGAAAAATTTGTCCGCCTCTCTGGCCAGGGCGCGGGGTTCCTTCATGTTCGAAACAGCCAGCGCAAGCCACACCTGCGCAGGTAGCTGGCGGAGGAAAAGCATGCGGAAAAGGAAATCCGGGCGCTGGACTCCAAGCAGGGACAACATAAAATCCATCCGAACGGACGGTCGTGTGTCGCCGAGGGCAGGAATGTCCAGGAGGCGGCCGGCGCGTTCGGCCTCCGTGACCCCGAACGTGGCGAGGAGGAGACGTTTGAGCGCCGCATATTTGTGGTCGCCCGGCGGGCACCGAAGGATGGACATGACGCGGGCGGCAGTGCCGGGCCCGAGGTCGGCGACCACGTGGTAGTACATGGTCTCGTCCGCCGTGATGCCCCGGAGCTGGAATTGAGCTTCGGCCTGCACAAACCAAACGTCGGCTTGCGCTTCCCAGAACTCTCGGAGTTTGACGGCGACAGCGTTGGTAGCCATGGCGCGTTCAGGGGTCAGCTACGGCTGAACCAGTCGGGGTCACCAGTTAGGTGCTGTGCACACACGATTCGTTTGCCAAGAGGGTAGGCCACCATGCGTTGGACAAACTGAAATGCTTTATTAACAGCTCGCACGTAAGCACTGGGCGGGCTCGACTATCGAGCCCGCATATATGTCCCGAGGCCACGCTTTGCCCCCGGGCGTGGCCGGTCGGCTGAAAGGGGGGGGCATGTCCTCAGTTCCACCCTGCGCCTCGTGACGCCTTCGCTCCGGGCGTGGCCCAAGCTGCGCTTCCACGCCCGGACACTCGCGCCACCCACTGGTGCGCGGAATTATTGCCTACTGACAATGTGTCCGCCACAATAGCATGAATCTCACTATAATTCACCAAATGTCCATCCGTCTGTCTGTCTGTCTGTCCATTCAAAGGTACCGCAAAAACGGCTGCACCCATCGCTGCACAGCTGTACCGATCGGACTCGGTGACCTCAGACAAAGACATTTTATAAGGACATGGGTTGAATCCCTGCTTGGGAGAATGCCAACCCCCTCCCCACCATCCCGATCGTCTCTCCAACTCACAATCCCACAAGTAATGCGGAAAGGATGACCCAAAACCAATTATCTTATTTTCGATTCGTATATAAACATTATTAAAAGTAAATAATGAACTCGGCCAAAGTTCAAACGACGTGGGTTTAATCTCTCCATGAGAGAATTCCACATAGCTATTTAGGCGGTGCATACTGTGGAAGTGTAAAATTTATGAAGCAAGTAATTTCTATGAGCCACAACCTGCTTTCCTAGTGTGCAAGTTTTTTTGTGGTTTCCATGCAGAATCTGGGATTTCCTACAGTTGGCAAGTTATCTCCGACACTGACCAAATTCGTTGCTCGAGAAAAGTAAAAATTGTTATTGGAGGCAATGGGAGACCACATATTGTCATGACAAAATCATTTATGACTGAGGGTAATATGATTACATATGGGATGTTCTTTTGAAATAATGTAATGTTGGATTTAGTATGTCTCATTGAAGTTCCATGAGTTTCATAAGTAAAGATATTGTTTTTTCTTGGTATGGCTGACAGCTGGCGTCGCAATGTCTGAGTAAATTAGTATTCAGAACTGTCCATTGTTTGGTGAAAACTAATTACTATTGATGCTTGCTTGCCAAGGCGCTTGGTAAACAAGTGTTCATTATGACAAATCGTCTCAGTACGAGGTCTGAAAACTACCATTGTTTTCATAAATTAGATGTAAATATTTCTAAGGTGTGTCCCCTCCCACTTTTGCCACCGTGACTTCTAGGGGATGGTAATTAACGTTTCCATCCTCAACTTAATGTTACAACTAGGTTTTGAGAAAATTGTGTATAGAACTATAAAAATTGCGTGCAGTATTGAGTTTTAAAACAAAACTAAACTGCACAACGGTTCGGAAATAATATACCTGTAATTCATACAATATTACATGTAGGTTTACTCCATCCTGGTAGCTATCTCTGGGAATTGTCAGCGTTCTCAGTAAAATCTTTCAAAAGAACGATAATTAAACACTGAATCAAAATAGCTAATTAGTATTTGATAAAGGTTAGTCTAAAATATAAAATCCTATAAAAAATCCATGTAGGCTAGCTCTATCTGGCTCTCTGATGTAGGTTCATACCTCTTATTTATGGGGGAAAAGATGAGTTTGCAGATTGAAAAGGATGTGATTGTCATAGCTACTGAGTGACCTTTTGATTAAATAAGGACTTTCTTATTGTATGCCTGTTTTTATATTTTCTAAATATTAAACCATAAAGTTAATGTCCCTGCAATGGCGTTACAAAACGTTGCTGCAAAGTTATAATAACGTTAACGCAACGTTATGATTGATAGAGTCTTGGCGCCGAAGAGTCTGGACCAACACATTCTTCTCATTAAAGAATTTGAAAATGCAGATCTGCTCTCAGCGGGGAGTACTCTCATCTCAATATTTAACTCGACCAATCACATTGTATCCCCCGATCCTTGCTCCCTCCCACCCAAACTTTGCCCAACCAATCCTACTGCTTGCCTCCTCCCTCCACTTGCTCCTCCCACTTGAAATTGTGTACGAATCAGAACTGATGTCCAAATCACAGGATTAGCACTGGAATTGAAAGATGTTGGGTTGTTGTACTTTAGGATTTTCACTCGGCTTGTCATGCTGTACTGAGGATGTTTTACTTGGCTGGTCGATTCTGTATGTTTACACTGTATGTTAACTGTATTCTATGCATGCTGGTGTTTGGTATGACATTTCTTTGTGCATCTCTACTGTACCAGGATTTCACTTGGGACCTTCTGTGATGTTGACTGTATACTGTGCATGCTACTGTATCCTTATGATGTTTTCTTTGTGCATCTCTACTGTACCAGGATTTCACTTGGGACCTTCTGTGAATCTTGCAATGTAATTTGTGAATTGTAATATGCTCTTCTAAGGATTGATAAAGGTTATTGTTTCTTGCTGTGTATTTCCTTGTCGACAGAAATTGTTGTCATCCTCGGGAATTAAAATTTGTGATTCATCTTCTGACAAAGGTTATGGACATTGAATTTTTGGTTCATCTATTGCATACTACTGTCGGAAAATATCCCTATCAATACGCTAACAGATCGCTGTCTCCATCAATCTTGCCAAGGCCGTAACACCTTTCGGCTCAAAATCCTTTTAATTGTTGAATTGGTAGTTTTTACAATGAAGGAAACATTAACAGTTGGTAAAAAAAAATTTGTGATGAATTTGTGATTAGAGTTATGTTGTTTGGAATGAAAAAAAAGAGATATCGAGTTCAAGTAAATGACGACATGCCGTGATGGTTTCGACCTTCTAAACGTGAATTCGCGAATCGCCATATGCAGATTCGCCATTGACCCACGATCGATTGATCTTTCTGTGTGTGAACGTACCCGTTTGTTTGCGAACGGGTACGTTTTTCATGGAAGTCCTTCACGAACTTGCTGTCCATGTCTGACATGCGACTGAGGGTGCCACAGGAATGTGGAATTTATTGGTTTCATGCTTTAGCATTCACCGTATCTGCATTGCCTGTTTGCTTCCAGCCTCCCACCCGTGCGTAGCACAGGTATCTCAGTAGTATAACAAAATACAATGTTAAACACTTCACTCTTTCTCTCTCCCTCTCTCTGAAACTCCTCTCAACTCTCCAATCTCCTTTAGAAACTCCACAATTACACCATGTGACACAATACACCTACTAGGTATTACCCAAACATCAAATTTATCCTGGAATCCACACATTACACAAATAGCTAAGTCTGCCTCGAAGAAACTAGGAGTCCTGTTCAGATATCTAAAATTCTTCTCCTGTCAGTAGTTGCTTCAACTATATAAAGGATTGATTCGTCCTTATATAGAGAGCTGCTCTCACATCTGGGGAGGTGCTAGCTCCACATACTGACTGGACAGAATTGAATCCAAAGTAATCCGACTTATCAACTCTCCCAATCTGACCTCAAAACTCAACCCGCTCGAATAACACCACAAAGTTGGCTCTCTTTCTCTTTTCTGCAGATATTACTTCGGTTTCTGCTCCCAAGAACGTACTGTTTGTGGACCTCTACTATTAGTGAGACCACGGAATACTCGACAAGCCACTGCATCACATGATTATTGTGTGGCCATTGGTAACTCAAGGGTGGGCCATTATGATGTTTCTTTCCCTCCATTGCCAAACTCTGCAACTCTTTACTTTCCCATGTAAATTCCAAACATAAGCTTCCCCCTTTGCAAAAAGCATTTTTCCTTTCTTCAAAAACTTAGACTATTCTCTTTCTTCACTTTTCTATCAATGCAGCTATTTTATTTAAGGCCTGGCCTCGATGAGGGCTTGTAGTCCATGACTGGAGCCTTCAATATTAAAAAAACAAAAAAACTCATGAGGTAAACTGACATAGATGTCATTCTCATGTGACAACCAATGCAGACGAATCTGTCAGCGAGAAAGGGCGGATATGAAAAACTTTGTGTGGATCGAAAATCAAAATCACAATTATTGTATTGAGGAATATATGAAACCTCCCACCCACCTTCGTACGGATACAAGCGGAGTCGTTCGGGTGGAAACTCAAAATCATGATTGCATCGAGATATTATCAAACCAACTGTTTCTGCCAAACCCACGATTGTGTTTACTTCCGGATCAGGAACAGTTTCGTACAGATCAAAAGTCAAAATCATAACACAAGGCTTTGCAGTTGTTTTGCCACCATGTATTGTGGGACGGAATTATCGTAAGGGCAGCAGGGGAAGAGAAAGGAAGGGGAGAAGGGAGAGAAGGGGAGGGCGATGGAAGGGAAGGAAGGGGAGAGGAAGGAGAAGGGAGAAAAGGGGAGGGCGGTGGGGAGGGAAGGAAGGGGAGAAGAAGGAGAAGGGAGAAAAGGAGGGGAGTTGAAGGTGGGCGACCGGGTGGGTGAGGAAGGGGAAGGGGAGTGGAAGAGAAGGTTCAGTGAGGAATGGGAAGGGGAGGAGAGAGGGAGTAAATAATGGAGGAGGGGAGAGTGGGAGACACGGTTGTTGTTAACGTTGTAATGGTCATCATTTCCCACATTAAATTCTTAGTTTATAAGTTAATCAAAATTTATCGGATTTCCACCAAATTTGTTGGAATCCAGTGTTCATCCACTCCAGCAACCACCAAAACCGAAATCGAATCAGAGTGAGAATGAACAATCGAAGTCCTAAAAAACACTTAAGATCATCTGACCCATAAATACACACGTTGTCCTTAAAAGCCGTAAGTTGTTCAAAACTCATCGGGTTTACACTAAACTTGTTTTACCCACAGACCGACCGAAAATATACATTGCTTCATAATAACAGGCTGTATATGTGTGTCGTTGGTTATTGTCTCCATAAATTGGGTATTAGAAGGAGGAACTGAGTCCTTCAAGCCAAGTTGTGAAGTTGCGTTGTTCTGAGTTTACTTCCAAGGGATCTTTTTAGCATCGTCACTGAGCTCCTTACAGCCTCCTACTGTAGTTTGTTTGTGGTAATGTTCCAGGGATGTTTTTTAAGATCTCTGCAAGGTTCTTCTTTATCATTCCCGTTGCCCAAATTATCACTGGTATAATGTTGGCACTGTTCAGCTTCCAGGATCTTTTCACTTCATTCTTGAGGTCTTTGTATTTGGTTATTTTCTTGATTTCTGCATTATTTAGGCCAAAATCGCTGGGTACTGATATCTCAATCAGCCATGCTGTCTTTTCCTTTTTGTTCCTGAGTTCTATGTCCAGTCGCAATGCTTTGTTTTCTATGTTCACACTTGATTATTCATCAGGTCATATGTGAGCATTATATCCTTGTTTTCAACGATTGCTTTTGGTTCATGTTTCCAAGTTTTGTGGAACTGGGATATTGAAATTTCTGCAGATGTGCCAGTGGATTACACAACACACCTTGTCATACCTTTGGATGAACAGAATCTCTCACAAGTTTTTTTTTTACATCCCGATAGGAGGTGGTTCGTGCTTTATTTTTCTTCCTTGCAGAACCTAAACTTGTCCGATTTACTCAGTCCTGCCATATTTTTAAATCCATTGGTGTAGTGTCCTTGGTCTTGGGCATTAATAATGATTCGTTCACATTCCCAGTTGAGTTGGCCTCTTCTGAGCCATTCCAGTGATCCTTCTCTGTCTATCCCCAATATGTCCAACTCTTTTTTTATATTTCCCTGCTCTTTTGTCTTTCTCCCAGTTGTCACTATATACACAACATGACCAAAGTATGTGGACACCCGAACATCACACATCTCATTCCAAAATCATGGGCATTAATATGGAGTTGGTCCTCCCTTTGCTGCTATAACAGCCTCCACTCTTCTGGGAAGGCTTTCCACGAGATGTTGGAACATTGCTGCGGGGATTTGCTTCCATTCAGCCACAAGAGCATGAGTGAGGTCGGGCACTGATGTTGGGAGATTACGCCTGGTCCGCATTCCAATTCATCCCAAAGGTTTCGATGGGTTTTGAGGTCAGGGCTCTATGCAGGCCACTCAAGTTCTTCCACATCGATCTCGACAAATCATTTCTGTATGGACCTCGCTTTGTGCAAGGGGGCATCGCCTTGCTGAAGCAGGAAAAGGACTTCCACAAACTGTTGCCACAAAAATTGGAAGCACACAATCGTCGAGAATGTCATTGTGTGCTGTGGTGTTAAGTGCTCCTTTCAGTTGAACTGAGGGGCCCAGCCTGAACAATGAAAAACAGCCCCAGACCATTATTCCTCCTCCACCAAACTTTACAGTTGGCACGATGCATTTGGGCAGGTAGCGTTCTCCTGGCATCTGTCAAACCCAGATTCGTACATCTGACTGCCAGATGGTGAAGCGTGACTCATCAGGACAGAAAATGCGTATCCACTACTCCAGTGCAATGGTGGTGAGCTTTACCCACTCCAGCCGATGCTTGGCATTGCTCATGGTGATATTGGGCTTGTGTACGGCTGCTCGGCCGTGGAAGCCCATTTCATGAAGCTCCCGACGAACAGTTGTTGTGCTGACGTTGCTTCCAGAAGCAGTTTGGAACTCGGTAGTGAGTGTTGCAACCGGGGATAGACGATCTTTCCACTTCGCGCTTCAGCACTCGGCGGTCCCGTTCTGTGAACTTGTGTGGCCTACCATTTCACGGCTGAGTTGTTGTTGCTCCAAGATGTTTCCACGTCACAATAACAGCACTTGCAGTTGACCATGGCAGCTCGAGCACGGCAGAAATTTGACGAACTGAATTGTTGGAAAGGTGGCATCCTATGACAGTGCCACGTTGAACGTCACTGAGCTCTTCAGTACGGCCCATTCTACTGCCAATGTTTGTCTATGGAGATTGCATAGCTGTGTGCTTGATTATATATATACCTGTCAGCAATGTGAGTAGCTGAAATATCCGAATCCAGAAGGGGTGTCCACATACTTTTGGTCATGTCGTGTATCTGCTGGTATTTCATCTTGTATTTTTTGCAATCATTGGGGCTGTATTCATTGCCATTTCAGTTTGGTGTGTGACATCTTCCAATTGCACCTGTTTGTGGAAGTTTTTTGCAAGGTGAGTGAGAGATACCTTTTCTGGCTTCTTGTGTTCATAGTTTTGCACAAATTGTATTCAGTAGTCTGTTGAGCTTTTCACGAACTCTGCTAATCATATAGTCGTCGCACTGTGCACTTGATTGAGTTCCATCACTCCACCACATCCTTCTTTCCTTGGCAGGTACATCTTTGGGATACACTGATTTTTGTAGAACATTTTGTGGATAGTGAGGAGTTTCCTTGTTTTGATATGTAGTTTTTTGATATCCGCTTTTGGCCAGTTTACTATTCCCCAGCTTTGTTGTCGAAATCTTGTATTGTCGTATTTAGGTCGATTTTTTGGTGTCCGTTTTTGTTGTGTGAATGTGCACTTCGCACTCTTATCGAGGCCAAATTCGATTTGGATGTAGTCGGAGAACCGTTTCACAAATTTCAGTTGTTCTGCCAATTTTTCGTTGTTCAGTGGAAAGAGGTTTAAATCATCCATATATAGCAGATGCAGATCAGCTTTCTTGTTTCTCTGCATGTTCTTTTATTGGATGTTATGGTGTATTCCTGTCCTTGCTCATTCATGAGGTTACTTAGTGGGTCCAGGACCAGGCAAAACAGGAGAGGAGAAGGCCGTCTCCTGGAAGATCCTGCGTCGTATCTTTACTCTTGGTATTTCAATCTTTCCTTCTGAGTGCTGAAGGTTTAGTGTCATCTTCCATAGATCCATGGCTTTCTCAAACGGCTTGATTATTTGGGATTTATCTTGTGCATTTGCATGCATTTTATCATCCAGAAATGTGAGACACTGTCAAAAGCTTTTTTACAGTCCATCCATGCTGTGGACAATTTGTTTCTTCTCGTGCTGCAATTTTTGATTATGGCCTCGTTTAGTAATAGGTGGTCTCTTGTACCGTAACATCCTTTCTTGCATCCATTCTGTTCCGTTTCTCGGCCTCCTTGTTGTGTTAGATGGTGGTACATTGTTTCTGTGATGATTCCTGTTAAAAGTTTGCATGGTGTTGTGTTACGTGGTCCTCCCGGTGACTACCTGGTCTCGGTGACCCCCGGACCGTGAGAGGAACTCCACCAGAAAGATCTATTATGTATGCGCTTTCGTAACGCAATCAATATGAATTCCAATCAAGAAAAAACGCCACACCAAGGATCCGGAATAATCAATGATATATTCCCCGAGCAATCAACCATCAACAATCAGCAATCAATATTACAAAGATGTAAACTCATCTGCATTAACTCTAAGATGGCCATCTTATACATTCCTCACGTGAGCCCCACTCCCTCCGTGGTCAATGTCTCTCACAATGTCTCCGTACTCCTGTAGTTCGATCTCCGCACGTGGGCGGTTGAACGGACCCTTCCTGACGTGCTTCCACCGGGCACGTCCCGTACCGGGAACAACGGCTGCAGCGCACACCTCCTGGCCAAGCAAAATGGGTAAAGCAAAGCTGGCAAAGCAACACACGGCTTGCCCAGCGCGCGAGGCCCAGCGTGCGACCCGTACGCGGCCTTGTAGATGGTGAGGCGAACTGTGCCGGACGCTTGGTTCCGTGCACGAACCCACAGTGACGTGACGTGTCAAAGGGTAGTTACACGTCCGGTAACTCCTCTCGCCAGACGGGCTTTTAAACGCCGATTCTGTTACGTTGCTCAATAGCAATACCGCTCGCGCCCGAGCTCGGCGAGGAAGAAGAAGAATCGTCGCTTCTCCAGGACATCGTGTCTTTTCTCCTTCCGTTTCCGGTCTCCCTTTTCCCAGAAGGGCTCCTGACCCTTTAATCACAACAACCTTTAATCGACTACACATTGATAAGCAAAGACCTGAATAGTAATTCACATACATTCACATAAATATGTAACACTCCCCCCCTTCAAGAAAGAAAGTTTGAACCCAGCGAAAACTTTCTTTGCCGGCCAACTTGGATAAATAAACCAGATAACTCACCCCCCCCCCCCCCCAACTCATCAGTTCCCCCCGGGCACAGTCATCACTTAAAAATAAAGCCACAAAATTTCACACAATCCCCTAGATTAATTCCCTCTGGACCAAGCGTCAACCACTTCTAGTTTCTCTTGAATGACGGTTAAGAGGTGGTGACCAAAGCCCCCAAATTTAAACCTCTCTATAGCACTTTTTCGGGAGGCCCAGCGGAGTATTCCCTACATGGACGCCTTAAGGAATGTGGAGTTCACGGTTAGTCCGGGGAGGAAAGTTCATTACATGGATGCCTTTAAGAACGTGGAGTTCACGGTTAGTCCGTGCAGGAAAGTTCACTACCTGGACGCCTTTAAGAACGTGGCGTTCACGGTTAGTCCGTGTAGGAGCCCCGGCTCGGCGGCTCCCCCGTATATAGTGCTTCAACTTCTACAGACTCCTAATAGTTACGGTGGGACCCCTTGTCCCAGCCGTTACCTGACTGGCGGTCTCCTTCTCGGCCAGTGCTCTGACATTCATTCTTTCGGGAGGTGCCGTAACTCTGGGAGCCTCCATAGTAATATCGGCTGCTGCCAACCCCAAAACTACTGCCAAGTTGTCCTCTTCTGTAGACCTCTCGACGCCTACGAAATGCCTTCCCTACTGTTATGGTCCGACCCTCCAAATCCTTACCATTCCAATTCTTCTCTGCCTCCCTGGCGTCTCTTGTGCTTGCAAACGTGACAAAGCCGAACCCTCTTGACCGTTGCGTTTCCCTGTCTTTTACCACCCACACTTCCACCAGCGGCCCATATCTGTTGAAGACAGAGGTCAGGACTTCTTCCTCTGTGTTGAAGTTCAGTCCCCCTACAAATAACTTGGAACTTTTGTCGCTATCCCGAGCTGGTGGGGTGTTATTTTCCCTGCTGTGCTCTTTACCAACCCTCGGGTTACCATAAATTTGCCCCCCGGCCAAATCATTCCCAATAATCACAGATACTCCCTCTACAGGAAGCGTGGCTTGTAAACCGACGGTGACCGGTCCTGACACCAAATCGGATTCCAAATGGATGACATGAAGTGGGGCACTAACACAGCCACCGATCCCTTGTAACCGAACACTATCACCAGTTGCGGTACTCTTTGACAATGCCAAAATGCCTTCAAGCATTAAGGATTGATGGGCTCCAGTGTCCCTCAAAACCCTAACCGGTCTTGGGTTAGTCAAGTCTCCCTTGAGTGAGACCAACCCCTCATAAATAAATGGTTGGTAACTCTTCTGTGGGCGATTTCTTACGTTTGCCATCGCATTCTGAGTTGTACTAGTCGGACTCCGCTCTGGGTTGTCCCTTTTCATGAGGTAACAACTGGACATCAAGTGTCCAGGTTTTTTGCAAAAGGCGCAAGAAGGCCCGGAGGAAAAACTCGTGGTCTGCCTCGGGCCCCCCGGGAAATAAGTTTGTCTTGAGCCCGTAGCCCCCTGATTTCGAACAGTTCGGGTATCAGCGTTGTCCCCATATTCATCTCGAGGCCACCGCCATGTATTGTCGTTCTCTGCACCTGCTGGTCCACACCTCCCCTGCGGAGATCTAGGCGAGGAGTTAGGTTCGTGGACCCCTATCCGGTGTGTTAAGGCATAATCATCTGCCATGGTGGCTGCGTCCCACAACTTTGGTACTTTCTTTTCCTGCAGGTACACTTTGATGTCCTCGTGGACACACTGTTGAAATTCCTCCACCAGGATCAAGTCACGCAATGTTTCGAAGTCTTTCCCGACTCCTTTTGACTCACACCACCGATCCAACATGTTTTCTTTCACTCTGGCAAACTCCACATGGGTCTCACTCTCCCTCTTCCTGGAGTTCTCGTTCCACTCTCCTTTCCTCTGCTTGTTTCTCTTCTTTCCTCTCTTCTGCTTTCCTTTCTTCTTCTGCTCTTTCCTTTTCTGCTTTCCTTTCTTCTTCTGCTAACCTTTCCTGGAGTTCTCGTTCCACTCTCCTTTCCTCTGCTTGTTTCTCTTCTCTCCTCTCTTCTGCTTTCCTTTATTCTTCTGCTCTTTCCTTTTCTGCTTTCCTTTCTTCTTCTGCTCTTTCCTTTTCTGCTTTCCTTTCTTCTTCTTTTAACCTTTCCTGGAGTTCTCGTTCCACTCTCCTTTCCTCTGCTTGTTTCTCTTCTCTCCTCTCTTCTGCTTTCCTTTCTTCTTCTGCTCTTTCCTTTTCTGCTTTCCTTTCTTCTTCTTTAATCCGTTCCTGGCTCCGTAATTGCAACTCCAGTTTCCGGAGCTCAACGTCTTCTGGTTCTTTGGGTAGCCACTGCCAGGCTAACTCGTCCCATGTTCCTAATCCCACCATAGACTGTATCACCGTGGTCTGCAACTCTGCCTTCCTCAAATTAGTTCGGACCTCCAAGTTAAAATGTTTGGCCAATTTCAAGAGGTCCGCTTTTAGTAACGCTCAGAACTGTGCCTCACTAGGTGTTACCGCAAAGTTATGTGCAACAAACGCCATGGTGACTATCGTTAACACCTGTTAACCTTCACCCAAGACTTTACCCCAATTTCTCAAAAATTTACCAATTAATAATTAATTATAATTAATAAAAATTATTATTTTTTTATGTTATACAATTTTAAATCCCGGACGTAGACCAAATTGCGAATCTGCAAATCGTAATTTGGACGAGCCCCCAATTCTGTTACGTGGTCCTCCCGGTGACTACCTGGTCTCGGTGACCCCCGGACCGTGAGAGGAACTCTGCCAGAAAGATCTATTATGTATGCGCTTTCGTAACGCAATCAATATGAATTCCAATCAAGAAAAAACCCCACACCAAGGATCCGGAATAATCAATGATATATTCCCCGAGCAATCAACAATCAATATTACAAAGATGTAAACTCATCTACATTAACTCTAAGATGGCCATCTTATACATTCCTCACGTGAGCCCCACTCCCGACTCCCTCCGTGGTCAATGTCTCTCACAATGTCTCCGTACTCCTGTAGTTCGATCTCCGCACGTGGGCGGTTGAACGGACCCTTCCTGACGTGCTTCCACCGGGCACGTCCCATACCGGGAACAACGGCTGCAGCGCACACCTCCTGGCCAAGCAAAGCGGGTAAAGCAAAGCGGGCAAAGAAACACGCGGCTTGCCCAGCACGCGAGGCCCAACGTGCGACCCGTACGCGGCCTTGTAGACGGTGAGGCGAACTGTGCCGGACGCTTGGTTCCGTGCACGAACCCACAGTGACTTGACGTGTCAAAGGGTAGTTACACGTCCCGGTAACTCCTCTCGCCAGACGGGCTTTTAAACGCCGATTCTGTTACGTTGCTCAATAGCGATACCGCTCGCGCCCGAGCTCGGCGAGGAAGAAGAAGAATCGTCGCTTCTCCAGGACCTCGTGTCTTTTCTCCTTCCGTTTCCGGTCTCCTTTTTCCCAGAAGGGCTCCTGACCCTTTAATCACAACAACCTTTAATCGACTACACATTGATAAGCAAAGACCTGAATAGTAATTCACATACATTCACATAAATATGTAACAGTTGGTAGACAGGTTATTGGCTGGTATTTGTGGGGTATTTGTGTCTCCTCAGATTTTAGAATGAGGAAGGTGTTAACTTCTGTGAGCCATTATCCATTTCCTGATCCCCTTGGATAAGTTAATTGAATGCTGGAGTGTAGTGAACGTCGGGAGCATCAAATTGCTTCAACCAGAAGTTTGGGATCCCATCTGGGGCAGGGCTTTTGAGGGTTGCCATTTTGCCAGTTGTTGTGCATCACCATTTTCTGTATCAATTATTACTGGGGGCATTTTCTCAAGATGTTGCCTTTTCTCCTCCAGGTTTCAGATCGATTGCCCCTCCTTGTTGTTATTTTTGATCTTCATAAGTTCCGTTCCTGAATTGTTCCAGTTCATCTTTTTCAGGAGGGGATGACACATTCTGCTCCCGTTTCCCTCGTTCAAGGTGGAATCTTTTCGGGTTGTTTTCAAACATCCGGCGTTGTTTTCTCCTCATGTTAGCCTCGCCTGAGGCTTTTAATTTGCCCTTGCTATCATTTAGGTTTGCAGTTTATTTTCAGCAACCATGACCTCGAGGACTTTGTCTTCAATTTTATATTTGTATATTCTTTTCTGGATTCTCCTCTTGAGTTTTGGGCTTTGATATCATCTTTGAAACTGCTGTATTTGGCTTGTCTCCTTTCTGAGCATCTCCCTCCGTCTCTCAAGTCGTTGCTTCCATGGTGTGCTTGGTTTTTATTTGTGGAACCTGTTCTGTTCTTGTGGTGTTTTGTTGTTACTTTTTCCTGAATGAATAGTGCTGCTGTAAAATTCATTGATTATTTCTTTCTGTGTGACTGATTTTGGTGTTATTGTTTTTAAAGATTTGTTTGTTCTGGTGATTAGTACTTTTGTGGGTTTACCATTATTCCGTGAAATTAGTCGTGGTCTTTCTTCAGGTGGTATCAATCGCACCTCCTCTATCTTATTAGCCATCTCCTCTTCCAGATCACTTTCCTTATCATCCTCTGCCTCCTTCTCTCTGTCGCTCGTTATCCTTCTGCCCATTATCATTTGTATCTGTCTGTTTTATCGCCATAAACAGGTCTTCTCACTGCCCATCCCCATCACTTCAGATGCAGAGCACCTTCTGCGTGGAAGGCTGTTTCATGTTCCCCCTCCTCTCAGCATTCCAGCTTTCATTATTTTTGTCATTACTGCACTGTAAGATATTTCCTTTGAGACAGGCTTCACCAATGTAGCTTTTGTGCTTTGATGCAGGACTCCGCCTATTTATGGGAAAGTTCAGCCGTCTATCTTAACAGGACGCACCCTGACTGCATGGTGTGCCCACACAGACATCAAAGAGCTTTCTCTGTTGGGGGCCTGTGACCTTTTGTTTGGAGTTTTTTTTTTAATACTCTCCAACACACTAGCCCCATCGAGCATCATGGACAGGGCTTTCGTTGCACCAGGTGTCCTGGTAGCTCCCTCAGTTGTTCCACCATACATTATGTCCACCACGATTTTCCCACTCACGCTCACTTTCTTTCTACTCTGGGTGCCGCTGCATGGACCATTTAGAATCCAGTCTGATACATTATCCTAGCCGCTTTGCTCGTGGCCGCATAGCCTGTTGTTACGAGCCATGCACGCTTCTCTGACCTTTAGCCCTGTGCAGTGATTTCCCTCTGACGAGACAGCTTCGATGCTTACATTCCTCATGGTCTCCGTTCACCCACGTGAGACCTTCGGGTAGACCCTCGGCTATTCATTCCATGCTTTATGTCCGCCACTTTCTTTCTTCTCCGGTTGCCACCACAAGGACTGCTCATTGTTTCGTCAGAGATGATAGCCTCGCCCCCTTTGTTCATCGCCGCGGCATCCCTCGGTGTGTGTGTGTGTATGTATGTATGTCCGTATGTATGTGTGTATGTATGTCCATGTGTATTTAAGTATGTGTGTGTGTTGACAAAGTCGCCGGAGGCATTCTGTTTTCAGGTTGTCCATCCGGCTGTCCGCGATAGGTTTTCGTTGCCGCAATAACTTGAGAACGGCGAAAGGGATCTTAGTCAAACCTGGCACAAGTATGTATAATAAGGTAAAGATGAACTGATTAGATTTTGGGGTCAAGAGGTCAAAGTCTCTAATATGTCTATATCTTGAGAACGGCTGAAGTGATCCAATTCAAACTTAGTACAGGTATGTACTGTGTTCAAAAAGTATCCGACCTTTATTTTTCGTGCGTAAAAAAAAAAGAAGCTAGGGAGGCGTTGATTGGTGCACGTATGTAGGCGATCCTAATGCGCACGCCTGAATTTTTTCCCTCCTGCAGAAGCTGTCATTCGATTGATTAGGAAGTAAGTGTAAGTCGCCGATTAGTGAGGAAGTGTAAGTGAGCGCCGTCGGATTTTCGTTTTTAACAAAATGACGGAAAAACTTGAACAACGCTACTGCCTCAAATTTTGTGTAAAGCTTGGCGATTCCCAAGTGGAAACGATCCGCAAGATTCAACACCGTTCATTCCATTATGAGGGAGGATTTGGGCTTCAGGAGAATCTCAGCGAAGTTCGTACCAAAGCTGCTAACGATTGAGCAGAAGCAACTCCGTTTGGAGATCGCACAGGACATGCTGGAGTCTGTGAACAGCGCTCCCAGCTTCCTCAACACAGTGATCACTGGCGATGAGTCCTGGGTTTATGGGTACAACCCAGAAACCAAGTTGCAGTTTTGATGCAAGTTTGATGAAACACAAAATTTGATGCAGTAGCGTTGTTCAAGTTTTTCCGTCATTTTGTCAAAAACGAAAATCCGACGGCGCTCACTTACATGTCCTCACTCATCGGCGGTCTGCCGTCGAATGACAGCTTCTGCAGGTGGGAAAAAATTCACACGTGCGCATTAGGATCGCCTACATACGTGCACCAATCAATGCCTCCCTCGCTTCTTTTTTTTTTACGCACGAAAAATAAAGGTCGGATACTTTTTGAACACACTACGTGTAATGATGATTAACTTATTAGATTTTTTTGGTCAAATATCAAATCTGTAATGGGTCTATGACATGAGAATGGCTGAAGTGATCCAATTCAAAGTTGGTACAGCTATGTATAATATTGTAAAGATCAAGTGATTCGATTTTGGGGTGAAAGGTCAAAGGTCAAATCTGCAATAGGTCTATAACTTGAGAACGGCTGAAGTGATCTAATTCAAACTTGGCACAGGTTTATATAATGTTGGAAAGATTACCTTATTCGATTTTGGGGTCAAATGTCAAATCTGCAATAGGTCAAAAACTTGAGAACGGCTGAAGTGATCCAATTCAAACTTGGTACAGGTGTGTTTAATGATGTAAAGATTAAATGATTAGAAGTTGGGGTCAAGAGGTCAAAGTCTGTAATAAGGCTATAACACGAGAATGGCTGAATTGATACAATTCAAACTTGGTACAGGTATATATTATGATGGAAAGATTAACTGATTAGATTTTAGGTTGAAGGGGTCAAAGATTAAAGGTCAAAGTCTGTAATAGGTCTATAATTTGAGAATGGCAAAAGGGATCTAATTCAAACTGGGTACAGATATGTGTGATGACGTAAAGATCAACTGATTAGATTTTGGGGGACCGAGGTCAAAGGCCAAAGGTCAGAGGTCATGTCAGGTAAAAATGTGCTGACTTGGGCACAGCTGAATGAATTTAAATCAAACATGATACAAGGATTATAATGATGTAATAATGTGGGCGGAGGCATATCAGTCAACGTCATGATGGAGAAGAGTGCCGTTCTAGTTCATAAATTGAAATGAGTGTGAATATTTTTGGGAAAACTTAAGCTTGAATACCATTGTAAAGATATGTGTGCACAAAATAATTCAATTTAAAACTAATTAAATAATGCAACTATCACAGAACATGGTTCACAAGGGCATTGTGAAGAAAGCCCTCAGCGATTCAGGCAGTGTTCTGTTGTTTATACACCGCCCAAACAACTATGTGGCATTCTCTCAAGCAGCGTTTTTACCACAGAGGTCACACAGGTCCTTGCTATTATTTTCAGCTATTTTCTCTCAAAATTGTGAGTTGGACAGGCGACTGGGAAGGATTTTTGTGAAGTCAGTGAGCATGACGGAGGAGCGGAACGTGTTAAAAATTCCGCTGTTTCAGTGTGGGAATGCCCATTTTGCTTTTATAAGCGGCAGAGGGAAGAAGGGAGGGAGAGAGAGAGAAAAGATTGGACAGATTTGGAAGGGGGGATTGTGGAGTTGTGGTGGGGAGGGGGTCGAAGGCTTGAAGTGGGGGAGGGGATTGATGCGTTAGGGCTGGTAGTGGGAGGACCCAGTGTTGGTGGAAGAAAAGCAAAAAAGGGACAGAGTTGGAAGGAGGAGGGTAAGTCTTTGTGGGGGGAAGATTTTCAGTGGGGAGGGGGCAGTTGAGAAGTTGTCAGAAGTGCATGTGTTAGTTTGTTCAGTAAAAACGTCATTGGCCACAGGTGTGTGTGTGGTGTGTGTGTGTGTGTGTGTGTGTGTGTGTGTGTGTGTGTCAATGTAAGCAGGTGACACAAACATCCTCCAGGTAAGGTGCTTGTGTGTTTTAAGGCAGGATGATTGATTGAATGAAATACTTTTTGCAAATGGTGTTCGGGTCCCAGTCCTATTCCCGATTCATAAATTATCTCCCTTCTTATCCATCTTGCCCACCTGCATCTCATTCCTCCCCACACCCATTGTTGGTCCTAGTCGGCCTCAATCTCTTCCACGAGACTTGGCTACGTATAACAAGGTAAAATAAAAAGTGTTTCATGAGCTCACATGATTTGATGAAGGATTTTACACAAATTTTGCATTTGCATGAACATTCTCTTTGTTGGTAATCTCCTTGTTCTTCATTGTGATTTCCACGTGTTTATTCAGGTGGCATGACCGATTGAAAGATTCTCTACAAACTGTGCATTTGTACAGTCATTCTCTGTTGTGAATTCTCATGTGTTGTTTAAGGCTGGATGATCGATTAAAAGATTTTCCACAACTTGTGCATTTGTATGGGCGTTCATCATTGTGAATCATCATGTGTGATTTAAGGCTGGATGATCGATTAAAAGATTTTCCACAACTTGTGCATTTGTATGGGCGTTCACCATTGTGAATTTTCATGTGCCTTGTAAGGTGGGATGATTGATTAAAAGATTTTCCACAACTTGTGCATTCGTATGGGCGTTCATCATTGTGAATTTGCATATGTGATTTAAGGTGGCATGAATGTTTAAAAGATTTTCCACAACTTGTGCATTTGTATGGGCGTTCACCATTGTGAATTTTCATGTGCCTTGTAAGGTGGGATGAATGATTAAAAGATTTTCCACAACTTGTGCATTCGTATGGGCGTTCATCATTGTGAATTTGCATATGTGATTTAAGGGTGCATGAATGTTTAAAAGATTTTCCACAACTTGTGCATTTGTATGGGCGTTCATCATTGTGAAATTGTATGTGTGATTTAAGGCTGGATGATCGATTAAAAGATTTTCCACAACTTGTGCATTCGTATGGGCGTTCATCATTGTGAATTTGCATGTGTGATTTAAGGGTGGATGATTGATTAAAAGATTTTCCACAACTTGTGCATTTGTATGTGCGTTCACCATTGTGAATAATCATGTGTTTTTTAAGGTTGGATGACCGATTAAAAGATTTTCCACAACTTGTGCATTTGTGTGGGCGTTCACCATTGTGAATTCTCATGTGCCTTTTAAGATGGGATGAATGTTTGAAAGATTTTCCACAACTTGTGCATTTGTATGGGCGTTCATCATTGTGAATTCTCATGTGTCTTTTAAGGCTGGATGACACATTAAAAGATTTTCCACAACTTGTGCATTTGTGTGGGCGTTCATCATTGTGAATTGTCATGTGTATTTTCAAGCTGTGTGACCGATTAAAAGCTTTTCCACAACTTGTGCATTTGTATGGGCGTTCACCATTGTGAATTGTCATGTGTATTTTCAAGCTGTGTGACCGTTTAAAAGCTTTTCCACAACTTGTGCATTTGTATGGGCGTTCACCATTGTGAATTATCATGTGTGTTTTAAGGGTGGATGACTGATTAAAAGCTTTTCCACAACTTGTGCATTTGTATGGGCGTTCACCCTTGTGAATTTTCATGTGCCTTATAAGGTTGCATGAATGTTTAAAAGATTTTCCACAACTTGTGCATTTGTATGGGTGTTCACCATTGTGAATGATCATGTGTGTTTTAAGGGTGAATGACTGATTAAAAGCTTTTGCACAACTTGTGCATTTGTATGGGCGTTCACCCTTGTGAATTTTCATGTGCCTTTTAAGGTGGAATGAATGTTTAAAAGATTTTCCACAACTTATACATTTGTATGGGCGTTCATCATCGTCTCCTTTGTGAACCTGGTGAACATTTTTACGTGCCAACAATTCATTTTTCGTCTTTTTGTGTTTGTAAAAAATCTTGTTTGCTTCAGTTGGCAAGTCCTGTGGGCCTGGGTCTACGCTGTTCATAAAAGTAGGTGCAGTCTCCCTTGCAGATTCAATGGATCCACCTGGAAATACAACATCACGTGACATGTAAAAAAAAATCAAAAAAATCTGATATTGCTCAATACTCGTGATATAATTCTGACAAACGTACACAAACATGTACATATTGTTACGTTTGTGGGGGAAGGGGATATAATACCATAGTGGAAATAGGATTGCATAGTAATAGTATGGACCATGTACGGGTCGGAGACATCTCAATGTATCAAGGAGGGAAAACTGAGATTAAGATCGTTTACGTGTCAGCACACGGGAGGGTGGCGTTGTGTTGACTCAGTTGGATATAAGATTAGTTCTCTCCCAGTATGTGATTACCCTCCGTGGTTTTTCCTTTTGTTTTTACAATTATAAGATGCCGGCCATATAAACGCACATATTTAACCAATAACAACAACAATCGCCGACAGTTTCCGGACATTACGATCGACAAATAAACCCCGCCCCACCAACTGACTAAGGAACAAGGCCACACCCCCAGAGTGGGACGAGGTGCGTGGAAACTATCGTAACCGGCAGACCACAATCCAAGCTTCGTCATTCGATAATCTCGCAGTTCACTCTCAAATATCCTGTGCCAAGGATCGTGGTCCAATCCCATGAGAGTGTGTGTTGGTGTGTATGTGTGTATGTGTGTATGTGTGTCGCAACCAATGACAACCTGTCTTATTGTTTTGCAGCACGTTGGAGTTCAGTTAGCCTTGTGGTTAAGCGTTTGGATGTTTGGCCCACATAATTGGCTTCACAATCTTCACATTGTATGTTGCAGATGACATTCTTTCTGTCACATTTGTTCATGTGGTCTTTTGGCTTTGACAGCTGTGCTCGTAAAGAAACACATCCTTTATAATATGAATCCTGAGCTGCAAATCTTTTGACATGTACGTACGTATTATGCATATATGGACATATGTGCAGGGTGTTTCAAAAGGACTGATACAACTTTGACTTCCTGCCATTTCTTTGTTTTTTTTACCGATACCGTTTTCCTTTTCGGGGTTGGTGGTGTTATTGTGGAATTTGTTCCCTGGGATTTTTAGCTCCGTAACTCAACGATGCCATTGACAGTGGAGCAGAAGACAAAAGTGATGGCTCTGTGGCACCAGACGAAATCATATGTCGACACCCGTTCTGCCTGCCGGTTCTGCTGGGAATACGACCTCAGAACACGTGATGGACCGACAAATTGTGCCATTCAACGTATTGTGAAACATTTTGAGCACAAAGGTACAGTGCACAACCAGAGCAAGGGCAACAGTGGCCTCGCTTAAAATACATAATCTGTTCGCATTAATACACTCTTGTTGTATTTGTATTCGTTTCTTAGATCCTGCTTGATTCAAGTTTAATAAAGCCTGATATTGACCAAAAAGGCTTTTCCATCATTCATTCGACGTGGATCCAAACACTGTGAATGCCGGCGAAGAGCAGACTCACTGGATTTGTTAGCAGACTCGCTGTTAGCAGACTCGCTAATACCTTAGGGCTGATGAGTCCAATGAAGTTACGGAGGCAGATAAGCTCGACGTGTTCATTAACCCCGTGTCAACGTCGGTCTATCGATATTTCGCCCATTGCGCGAGCTACACCAACGCTTGCGAGGCTCTAAAGACTTTGTACGTCAAGCCTCGTGGAACGATCTACGCTCGCCATTTACTTTCTACCCACCGACAAGAGCCGGGAGAGACTTTGGAGCAATTTGTGCAAGCTTTGAGACACCTGAGTGGAGATTGCAACTTTCAGATTGGTACGTTGCAGGAACTTCAAGATGATTTCATGCGTGATGCTTTTCTCACTGGTCTGCAATCGCCTCATGTACGACAACGGCTATTGTAGAATGACTTGGTGAATCTTCATGATGCGCATGAACAAGCTCGTACCTTGCAACTCGCTCAGACGCGTACGGGCGATCTTCCCGACCTGTGAATGCTTCGACGTCAGAGGGACGACGAGGGGAGATGCAGACACTCACTCAATCTCAGGATACTCCGATTAACAGTCTCCGCTACACGACCCCCACTCCAGAAATCGGAAGGAATGGTCGATGGTGAGCCATCGTCGGCAGAGGAGTCAACTCCCAAGTTAATGACGACCACATCAGCTCCGACCAAATGTTATTTCTGCGGATATCGGAGACATCTGCATATCCAGTGTCCAGCATGCAATGCCATATGTAATAATTGTGGCAAGAAAGGACATTATGCCAAGGTGTGTCGAGCTGTAAAAATGGTCGGACCCATTTCTGCTGGTATGCAATTGGAAGCCACTACCCTCTCCGCTATTTCGCCCTACAGTCTAGCTAAAGCGGTGCAACATCCCGGTGAATGGGGAGGTCACCGATGCGCTGATCGACACGGGGAGTTCGGACAGCTTCGTGAATGCTGTGTTGGTGAAGCGCCATGCTTGGCCGATCCTCCCCATGGGAACAAGCGTTACGCCTAGGTCCCCCGTCGGTGAAGTGATGTGAGTTGACAAAGTGGAAGATGCAGAAAACATGCTATGATATGATATTTCGCTCACAAGGTTCAGACATACATGGAGGCGGCCATCTTGGATTTTGACGTGGCCACCCAATTTTCAATAGCGTTCTTCCTTATGCCTAGATACACCCACACACCAGATTAGAAGTTGGTACTTCGCTTGTTTTTCAAGATATTCCGCTCACAAGGTTCAGACATACATGGCGGTGGCCATCTTGGATTTTGACGTGGCGACCCAATTTTCAATAGCGTTCTTCCTTGTGCCTAGATACACCCAAGCACCAGATTAGAAGTTGGTACTTTGCTTATTTTTCAAGATATTACGTTCACAAGGTTCAGACATATATATGGTGGTGGCCATCTTGGATTTTGACGTGGCGACCCAATTTAAAATAGCGTTCTTCCTTATGCCAAGATGCACCCACACACCAAATTAGAAGTTGGTACTTCGCTTATTTTTCAAGATATTCATCTCACAAGGTTCAGACATACATGGCGGCGGCCATCTTGGATTTTGACGAAGCGACCAAATTTGAAACAACGTTCTTGCTTGTGCCTAGATACACCCACACACCAGATTAGAAGTTGGTACTTCGCTTATTGTTCGAGATATTACGCTCACAAGGTTCAGACATATATATGGTGGCGGCCATCTTGGATTTTGACGTGGCGACCCAATTTTAAACAGCGTTCTTGCTTGTGCCTAGACACACCCACACACCAGATTACAAGTTGGTACTTCGCTTATTTTTCAAGATATTTCACTCACAATGTTCAGACATATATATGGTGGCGGCCATCTTGGATTTTGACGTGGCGACCCAATTTTCAAAAGCATTCTTCCTGATGCCGAGATACACCCACAAACCAAATTAGAAGTTGGTACTTCGCTTATTTTTCAAGATATTCATCTCACAAGGTTCAGACATACATGGCGGCGGCCATCTTGGATTTTGACGTGGCGACCCAATTTTAAACAGCTTTCTTGCTTGTGCCTAGATACACCCACACACCAGATTACAAGTTGGTACTTCGCTTATTTTTCAAGATATTTCGCTCACAAGGTTCAGACATATATATGGTGGCGGCCATCTTGGATTTTGACGTGGCGACCCAATTTTCAATAGCGTTCTTCCGTGTGCCTAGATACACCCACACACCAGATTAGAAGTTCGTACTTCGCTTATTTTTCGAGATATTTCGCTCACAAGGTTCAGACATACAGCCTTGGCATTTAATATGGAATTTTTTTTTTTCTTGACTTGGGTTTACTTTCTTAACTCAGTATATCAATCTGGTGAGTTTCTTTTACACTTTTGTGATTTATTTGTTAAAAGAACAATGTCACTGATTGTCTGTCGCAGCAAGAAGTCAACAACAGGATTATATCACAGGTGGCGTGGCAAAATGTACGGACAGGTGCATTTGACGATTGGCTCCACAGTCGGGTATACAAGGGTTGTTGCGTTCTGTATTAGTGGAAAACAACTGCTGCACGTCTCCAAAAGTTATTGCCGCTTCCTCTGGAGATGGTCCGTCAACTCAACCATGCTGTTTGTCATGGAGTGGTGGCTTTACGAAATTACGGCATGAAAGAGCATGCTATTGCTCGGCAATATGGCATCACTCAAGGTCAGGTGTCAACGATCCTGAAACGAAATGCTCAGAGGGGTGTCCCTACTCCAATACCGAGGCCAGGACGTCCCCGCAGAACCACAAGGAGGGATGATCGCCAGCTGCAACGGTTAGTCCGCAATGGCTGTACCAAGTCAGCTAATCGGCTTAGGGCTGATTGGCAGCAACTGACAAATGTGCCTGTATCCAGAAGGCTAGTCAACCAACGACTGGTTCAAGCAGGCTATCGTGCCAGGCGTCCCTAAGAAAGCCACGCCTGACCAGACAACACCGCCAGCGCCGATTGCAGTGGGCCAGAGAGTACCGTCAATGGCAGCCAGGACACTGGAATCATGTGACCTTCAGTGACGAGTCTAGATTTCTGGTCTATCGTCAAGTTGGCCGCGTCTGAGTGCGCAGACAAGTGCATGAAGCCTACAAAGATTGTATAGTGCCAAGAGTCCAAGCTGGAGGTGGTGGGGTGACCGTTTGGGCTGCTTTTCATGCAGGGGGCAAAACTGACCTGGTTGTTCTGAATGGAAACCTGAACCAGTTCAAGTACAGGGCCATTCTGGAAGAAACATTGCTTCCATTTGCTCGTGCAGCCTTTCGAGGAAAGTTTGTCTTACAAGATGACAATGCACGGCCTCATCGTGCTCGCATGATCCAACACTTTCTTGCTGACCGTGGTGTAGAGCATATGGAGTGGCCTGCCATGTACCCGGATATGAATCCGATAGAGAACTTGTGGGCAGAATTAACGCGTCAAATCGACCACTTGGACCAGCAGCCGACCTCTGTGCGTGAATTGCAGCAGGCTATTGTTACTGCATGGCAAGCGATTCCTATCCAAACCTTGGCAAATCTCATGAACAGCATGCCTCAACGTGCAGTGCTCTCCTGAATGCTCGTGGGGGTTACACGAAGTACTGAACTGTAATTTTACTGTCCGTAATTCCCAGTCGTAATTTAACTCTTGTTTTTGTTTAAAAAAATTTGGGCGAATGTGCAAAATAAAGAGATAGTTCTGGAAAACGTACAGAAGTTTAACACAGTACTGTCCATGAATTGAGTTCAATATCAGTTTTCATCACTTTCAAGGATCAATTTATTTGTTTCGAAATGTCAAATGTAGTTTTTGTTTCTTTTAAAGGTCACATTAACAAAATCTATATAGAATAATTTCAACGTAATTCCAATGAACTTTTGGTTCTAAGACATCTTGAAAAGTAAATTCGCCCCCACAAAAAAAATATTCCATATTAAATGCCAAGTCTGTATATATGGTGGCGGCCATCTTGAATTTTGACGTGGCGACCCAATTTTCAATAGCGTTCTTCCTTATGCCGAGATACACCCACACACCAAATTAGAAGTTGGTACGTCGCTTATTTTTCAAGATATTCATCTCACAAGGTTCAGACATACATGGCATCAGACATACATGGCGGCGGCCATCTTGGATTTTGACATGGGTTGCACCCACACACCAAATTCGAATGCAGTCCTTCGCTTACGCACGCACGCACGCCCACATGCACGCACGCACGCACGGACGGACGGACACACGGACGGAGGGGAAAACCATAGTCCCCCTTTCGCTCCGCTGTGCGACGGGGGACAAAAAGTGTGTATGGCATCATCGTTCCATCAAGAGATAAGGGGATATTGTGTTGTGGAACGAGGAACTAATGAGACGAAGTACCAGAACGTGAAACCGAAGGTTCTGAGAGACTTATGTGCTGATCTACACTTGGGTCATGATTTTTTGCGAAGGCATGCCAATTTAAATATGCATTTTGGGGGTGCTAACCCTACCTTCTCAGTCCGTAGTCTGGCCGAGGTAGTAGTCGATCCACCATCGCCGTTTGCCAACTTAACTGAGGATTGTAAACCGATCGCTGTGAAGTCAAGATGACTTACCCAGGAGCATGCGAAGTTTGTTGCGATGGAGACCAGGAAACTTCTCACCGAAGGTATCATCGAACCGAGCAAATCGCCATGGCAGGCCCAGGTATTGGTGACGACCAGTGCTAATCACAGGAAACGGATGGTGATAAACTATTCCCAAACTATTAATCGTTTTACGCAACGAGACGCGTACCCATTGCCACGTATGGACGAGATGGCAGGAGAAGTGGCTAAATATCAAGAATTCAGTGCATTGGATTTGCACAGTGCCTGTCATCAAATTTCGATCCGACAGTCTGATAAGCTGCACACGGCATTCGAGTCTGGTCAGCGACTATCAGTTTCATCATATACCCTTCATGGGTAACAAACGGAGTCGTGTGCTACCAACGAGCCATCAATGAGATAGCATCTCGAGAGAATCTCAGACACCTTTTATAAACACAAGGACACCAAGGACTTCCAGGAAAGAAGTTGTTATTTCAAAAAAGTGGATTTGTGGTGAAATTAGCGGGGGTAGAAAAGATCAAGGTTTTGGATGGGGGAAGATAAGAGATGATGGTGAACAGCTGTTTTAAAGACCTGGAGAGAGGAGTGGGATTGAAGAGAGTGAGGGAGTTTGTTCCAGAGGTGGGAGAAAAGAGGAATGAAGGAGTGAAGTTGAGAAGAGAGTCTTGATTTTGGCAGTTTAACCATAAGAGGGTTGCAGGCAGATCTTGTGCGACCTGTAGGAATATTTGGGGGACAGAGCCCAGAGAGAGCTGGAGGAGCAAGGCCGGAGACGAGTCGGTAGAAGACAGAACCTGTAGAAGACAGGAGAAGTAGACAACCTGTAGACAACCTGTAGAAGACAGAACCAGAAGACAGAACCCAACCTGCCTGCGGTGTGTAAGTGAAACGCCCTCAGAGGTAGCTTCATCACGGGAGATTGCAATGATTCTGAACACTTTGGTTTCAACACCGTGAAGACGAGCTAGGTGTGAGGCAGGAGCACCAGCCCAGAGGGGAGAGCAGTATTCCATTGAGCTGCGGATGAAAGCCTTGTATGTGGTGAGGAGCTCAGGTGTGCCAAGGAAGGACTTCGCACGACGGAGGATGCCCAGTCGGCGACTGGCTTTGGAGGCCAGATTTGAAATGTGGTTTTCCCAGGAAAGATCATGGCAGATAGTGAGACCCAAAAGCTTGAGTGACAGAACTTCTTGGAGAGGATTATTCAGAAAGTGGATGGGAGGGTTGTCCAGTCGGTCTTTTCGGAGAGACATCGTAAGAGTGTGAGATTTGTCAGGATTGAAAGACATGTCCCACTTGTTTGCCCAGTCTGTGATTTTGTCCAGGTCTGCAGAGAGTGAGGAGGCTGCAGACTGCCGATCTGAGGGATGAGGAATGGAGCGGCAGAGAGTGGAGTCATCAGCAAAGAGATAGAAAATTATTAGAAACTAGCCGAAACCCGTGGAACATCCATGGAAGGGAGGATGTGGTGTATGGATAGAGTGTACCATTATGGATGGCATAGGGGATTTGCTTGTCTGAGTAAGAGTTAGGAAGAAAGATGAGAATGAAGCGTGCGTATATGAACAACGATCGCCGACACCGGCACAAATGCATGCTCTGGATTGTCCACTCAGTGGACGGCTTGCTGTCGCCTTCAACTGTCCAATCAGATGAGACAGCTGGCTTAACGTCCTCTGATGCGACGTCACACCTGCGAAGTATCAGGAGGCGGGAACCGAATCCAAAACAGAAGCTAAAGTAAAGACCATCGGAGATCTCCTGCGGCAGCGTTTCTAACCGATGTGGTAAAGTACAGTACGTACAGTAAAGGACATTCTCATTGATCCGTTGATTAACTATAACTGACCTGCGCCGCCCTGCTGTAGCTTGACATGTTAGCAGGTACTCTGACCTTTTTCACAACTTCAAATGGCGTTTCATAAAATCCTGCTGTGACTCGACATGCGCCGCACCATAATCATTGGCTCATAAAACCCTACACTGCTACAGAGGATTATACTACCACCGGAAGCCGGCACTTGGTTGTCCACAGAGGGAGGGAAGAAACACACCATGCGGAATGAAAAACAAAATGCTTTAAAATATTCAAGAAAGAAACATTTTCTTTCATTTAATATTCCGTAAGTATTTATTGTACGACTAACGATTGTCAAAATAAGAACCTGCTTTGGGCAATCGCACACTATACCGTCGAGGCCGCTTTTACAGAATAACAACAACAACAACAACAACATGCATTTTAAAGGCCATTTTCCCTGCTGGAGCGGGGGTTAGCCGAAGGTTTTACAGAATAAGAAGGAAATAATTAAATTAATGCTTTCCTATTTACATCGTTGAGTCAATACGTCAAAAAATCATTTTTTAAAACCTGTAATCACTGGTTGTAGGGAATGCAGATTTGACGATCAGCTGATTTATGTGTGTGTGTGGGTGTGTATTTTAGACTTGGACAATATAAGAAGGAAAATTGCTTTGCAATACATGCCCATTTGCAAGTTTCAGATCAATATCAGTAAGCAGTAAGCACGGCCCATTATTTAATGACACCACTCGACTGTCGAATCAGCGGACAGCTCGCATCGCCTTCGCCCAGCAGACGCCAATCCGATGGTGTCGTAAGATGGCGTCGTATCGGCCGATAATCGGATGCTTTTGGGTCCCAAAGTCGGCGAATTCAGATTTTTCGAGTATGGCTGTACGTGATAAACAAAGAGCGCGGTTCGTAGATGGAAAATGCATTAGTGCCGTGGGCATCGGGTCACTGGGTGCGGCGTAAAAGGGATAACAAAGTCGAGTCCTTAAGGTATTATTATATAGATGCTATTATTACAAAAGGCTATTAGATATGCCACCTCCTCCTGACGTAGCTGCACCGAGACGAATCCTGGGGCTGTTCTCGCTCATAATTCCAAATGGATCCCGAAGTATTCCGAGAAAATTCGTCCTCTGGTTGAAAGCAAAAAATTTCCGCTGTCTTCAGTTGCCAAAATGGCTTTTCACAATTTGATTGAGGATATTGCTCAAGCGGTGGCAATATCAATTGATAACAGTGTGCCCTTCGTTGCTGAGACTGATGCCTCAGAGTACGCAATCGCGGCTGCCTTGAATCAGTCGGGCTGACCCGTGGCCTTCTTCTCCAGAACGTTATCACACAGTGAGAGGTGCCACTCGTCTGTTGAGAAAGAGGCCTTCGCCATCATGGAGGCCTTGCGTAAGTGGAACCACTTTCTCCTCGAGAAACATTTTCATTTGATCACAGACCAGCGATCGGTGGCTTTTGTGTTCGAGGGTCAACTTTCCCAGAAAATAAAGAATGGGGAAAAAAAAGAAGAAGAAAAAAATCGCAACACGGTGCAATGAGCTTGCAGAATTCGGCTACGACATCGTATATCGCCCTGGCAAGGACAATGTAGCTGATGATGCATTTTCTCATGCTTTCTGTGGAACCGTGGGATCCGAGAGGGGATTGCAGGAGCTGCATGACTCGCTTTGTCATCCGGGAATCACTCGCATGGCGCATTTTGTTCCATGTCGAAATCTTCCCGATTCGGTTGAGGAAAGGGGAGGGGAGGGGGATAGGGTGTGAGACGGGGGAAAGTGGAAAGGGGGCAGGGGGGAGGGGGGTAGGGGAGGGGGGAAGGGGAGGGGGGAAGGGGAGAGGGGGGTAAGGCGTGAGGGGGGGCAGGGGAGGAGGGGGGGGAGGGGAGGAGAGGGGGGAAGGGGAGCAAAGGGGGAGAAGGGGAGGGGAGGGGGGGAGGCAGGAGAGGAAGGGGATTCATATATATGCTGGTGGGTGAATGTGGCGTTCATCACGTTTTTGAGTTACCTGCAATGCGGATCAGGAAGAAGAAGAAGCCGTACTACCAACTTCGTACACTTCCGAAATGGTTTGATTTATTTGTATTCAAATGTCTGGTGATTTTTTTGTATTTATTTATGCGACTGGATCCAAGAAAAAAAAAACCTGAAAAAACAGAACAGTTGCCTCGCAACACGTTGGCTGCGCAGGGTAAGTATTTTATGAATACCATTGTAGCGGTTACGGGTAGCCTGACACAATTACCTTGCACCGGCCGATGACGCAACCGGCGAGCGGTCACGTGTCCGGGCTTGCCCGGGCGTGTTCAGACTTGCCTTTCCCGGGCGAACACTTGTCTTGATACCACGCCCCGTTGAGAGGCGTGGCTTACCTTTTTGCATACCACGCCCCGCCTGAGAGGCGTGGCTTTTGTGTTGAGTTTCTCATATATATTGCCGCCCGTTCGATGGGCTGATTCAGTGCTTTTGAGTTCGTTTGAGTGAGCTTGGAATAAATAGCTCAGAGAAACTTCATTCCTGGCGTCGTCCATTTTGTCCGATTTTATCGTGTGAGCACAGCTCCCACAATTGACCCCTTTCTACGAACACGGCGATGGAGTCAGCTGTAGCTTTGAAGCTTCCAGGCTTTTGGGAATCGCACGCGGCCGTTTGGTTTGCTCAAGCGGCTTCTCAATTCGTCCTGCGGAAGATTACAGAGGATACGAAGCGCTACCACCACGTGGTCTCTGCACTCAACGCCTCCGCCGCTGCCTGGGTCCTGAGCTTCCTACAGCACCCACCGGACGCCGACAAATACGGCGCGCTCAAAGGCCGACTCCTCGGTGCGTTTGGACTCATGGAGACCGAACGCGCGCGACAACTACTTGACCTCCCGGAGCTGGGTGAGGCCCGTCCATCCGAACGCATGGACCACATGCTTGCTCTTCTCGGTGACCACAGCCCGGACTTCCTCTTCCGCGAGCTGTTCCTCCGGCGACTACCCGGGCAAGTACGGTTAGCTTTGGCTAACTCGCCCATCACGGACCCTCGCGCCCTGGCCAAGGAGGCCGATAAATTTTTCTCGGCCAGGCGACATGTCGGAGCGGCCACCTGGAACCCTGGGCCGACCGAGGCAATGCCCGCGCCACCACCGGCCAAGTCCGCGCCACTGACGGCCGCCGCGACGCCCCGTCTACCGAACCCGACGCGACCGCCGGAGCCTCCACCAGAGCGGACCATGTGCTATTAGCACGCCAGGTTCGGGCAGAAGGCCAGAACGTGCCGCCCACCGTGCACTTTCGGCGGGTCGGGAAATGACCAGGCCGGCGCTCGCTGCCTGCCATGACCGTCGGCCATTCAGGCAGCCTTCTGTTTATCACGGACACAGAGTCCGGGCGGCGTTTTTTGTGTGACACCGGCGCTCAGCTGAACGTGATACCCGCCTCGGTGCAGGACAAACAGGCCGCGCTGTGCGGCCCCGCCTTGGTCGCCGCAAACGGCTCCTCCATCCGCACCTTCGGTTCGCGCATCGCATTCTGCTTCGGGGGCCAGCACTTCGGGGGTTGCAAGAGCGAGATGTGCATGGAAGAAGTTTCGGGAACTGAGTGGCGTGCTGATGGAGGGGAGTGTCGTTGAAGCTGAAGGGAAAGGTGAATGCTGAATGTGTGAGAAGTGTTATGATTTATGGGAGCGAGACATGGGTAATGAACGTAGAGCAGCAATGAACGTTGGAAAGGGTGGAAATGCGAATGGTTCGATGGATGTGCGGAGTATCGTTGAGAGAGAGGAAGACAAATGATGAATTGCGAAAGATGATGGGAATAGAGCCTGTGATTGATGCTGTGAAGAGGAACAGGTTGAGATGGTTTGGTCATGTGTTGAGGAAGGATGAAAGTGACTGGTTGAGAAGAGTGATGGAAATGAATGTAGAAGGAAGTAGAGGACGGGGAAGACCAAGAAAGACTTGGCTAAAGATGGTGGAAGAAGAAATGCGGGCAAGGGGGTCAACAAGGAGAGATGCAGAAAATAGGGCAAAATGGAGAAGATTGTAATGGGGACCGCAAGGCTAACCCCCGCTCTAGCAGGGAAAATGGCCTTTAAAATGCATGTTGTGTTGTTGTTGCATAAAACAACTGTAAATATAAAACAACAATTAATTATTGGTGTTTGAGGAAAATAGCAATTATTATTGTCAAAAGGTAAAAAAGGTTAATGTTTTAAATGAAACGGGAACCGGACCGCGACGAAGAGGAAGAGGAGAAAAGAAGGCGGAGCGAGTGGAGTCGGACAAGAAGCATAGTTGCTTTGCGGTCTGGAGCAAACGTTGGCGAGCAAGAGTCACGAGTGAACTTTGGGTTTCCCAGGAAAGGGATTCCTGCGACAGAGTGGTTATCGCTGTGACAGATTAACCTGCGGGTCAGGTTTTGCGATCGATTCAGGAGAGAATCATCGTCGGGCCGTTACGTCTCGAGAACGGGCCGTCGGCCATTTTGACTCGCGCAGGACTTGCGCTTCGCTCAAGGTTTCATCTCCCTTCGGCCGTTTTCACCGCATTCAGACGTATCTGGTGTGTATGTGTGCAACGCGGATTTTGAAGGTAAATCGGAGGTTCGCCGACTGTGAGCCTTGGAACGTCCATACCAGAGGGTGTGATTTCCCAGTCGCCTGGAGGGCGCCTTTGGATTTCCCAGTCGCCTGGAGGGCACCTTTGCACAGCTTTGGCAGCAGGACCGCACCTGCCAACCCAACGGGATTCTGGTCTCGATTGGACATTGCTCTGTCGATCGCTGGAGCGGATCGACATTGGCTTGAAGCCGGGGATTGGAGACATTGGGGATGTTCTTGTTTCACTCACTTGGAGCACAGTGAGTTATATATTACAAAACTGATGGTATCATCATAGGATATTGATTGTACTTTTGATTCATGTTATTGTTGTACTGTTATTCTTGTGTGATCTTAATACAATATTTGTTTGTGAGTAACAATTGGTGTGGCTTCACCATTGATCTTTGACAAACCGAATAACACATTTTTCTGCCGTAACTCCACTCGGAGCTCGGAGGTACACCGTGACCAGGGGGTCGGGGAGGAGCAGGTAACATCATCTTCAGATCTTTTGTCTCCATACATTCCTTCCACATGTTCATCTTTTCCTTCAGCCCATCCATACTTTCCGCAATCAACACCAGATCATCTGCGTACAACAACTACAATGGTAAACCCTCCTTTACGTTCTGAGCCAGCACCTCCATCACAGCTACAAATAGTAGTTGACTTAGTACCGACCCCTGATGCACTCCCACCTTCACCTCAAACTCACCACTGTTCCCGTCCTTCGTCCTTACAGCTGTGCGCGCTCTTTTGTACATTGCCATCACTACTCTGATCAAACATTCCTCCACTTCTAACTTCCTCAATGCCCATGTCAAAACTTCGCGTGGAACCCGATCGAATGCTTTCTCCAGATCAACAAACCCAAGAAACAACGTCTTCCTCTTCTCCATGCACTTCTCTTGCAACTGCCTCACAATAACTAGCGTCTGTCGTTCCTCTTCCTGGCATAAATCCAAACTGCATTTCGTTGATCTTCACCTTCTTCCTTATCCTCCTCTCCAACACCCTTTCCAATACCTTCATTCCATGCTCCAATAACTTTATTGCTCGGTACGAGCCACACTCCAGAGGGTCACCTTTCCCCTTGTTGTATAGAGGGACGAGGGTACTCAGTTCCCATTCCACTGGAATGCGGCCTTCTTTCACCACCAGATTACAGATCTCTGTCATTCTCTTCACATCCCAACTTCCTGCTGCCTTCAACATATCTCCCACAACTCCCGTCGGCCCTCCCGCTTTTCTACTCTTCATTGCTTTTATCGCTTCCTCAACTTCTTTCTCAGTTATCTTCTCTGCCGGTCCTAAAACTGGGTTTCTCTCGATGTTGCCATCCCATTCATTCTGTGTATTCAACAGCATTTCCATATATCTTTTCCATCTTCCTTTAATTCAATCTGGGTCCACAACGATTTGTCCCACTTCATCCTTCAAGCAACTCACCCCCATCACATCACACCTCTCTTTCGCTATCTGCTTTGCAATCCTGAATACCGCTCTGACCCTCTTCCGAATCCAAGCGTTCTCCGAACATTTTCCGACATGCCTCCTGTGCCTTTGCTGCCTCTTTCTTGGCAGCCTTCTTGGCTGCCTTATAACTTTCATGCTCTGCTTTTTCTTCTCCCGTACCCTACGCCTTCTGCCACTCCTTGAACTTCTTCCTCTTCTCGTCAATCCTCTTTCCAACTTCATCATCCCACCACCATGTTTCCGAGTGCCTCGGTGGTCCTTTTGTCCATCCACATACCTCACCAACGGCTCCCAACAGACTATCTTTCATTGACATCCAACCACGTTCAAGCTCAACCACATCAACCTCTACCCTACTCAGCCTCTCTTTTAATGCCTCCCTTACTGTCACCTCTTTCAACCTCCACACCTTCATTCTCAGTTGGTACTTCACCCGCCGAGCTCTCCTCGCACCTTTCATGCCGCAGACAACCAAGTGGTGCTGTGAAACAGCCTCCTCCCCCAGGATCACCTTTGTGTCCCGGAGGTGCCCCCTATCTCGCCTACGCACCATCAGGAAGTCAACGGTTGTCGTCGACCCACCTGACGTGTATGTAACATTGTAACAAGCTTATTATCCCCTTTCTGGAACTGAGTATGACAAATCAACAAATCAGCTCCATCAGCAAACTCCAAAATCCTTTCACCTTCTCCATTTCTCACACCATATCCGTAACCCCCATGAACTCCCTCAAAACTGTCCATACTCCTTCCCACATCTCCATTTAGGTCAACTCCCATCACAACAACTTCCTCATCTGTCACGTTTTCCATCAGCTTCTCTATCGCACACCAGAACTTGTCCTCTTCATCGCTCCGACCAACCTGTGGAGCATATCCAAAGATGACGTTCACCAAGAGCTTTCCAATCATCATTTTCACCATCATCAACCTTTCACTCACTCCAGTCACACTCACCACCCTGTCTACAAACTCCTCAGAAAACAGGACACCAACACCATTCACGCCCTCCGGGCACCCTTGCCACACAAACATGTATTTCTGTCCCTGCCTACCCTTCACCATTCTCACACCACTTCCCTTCCATCTCGTCTCTTGCACACAACATATGTCCACTCTTCTTCTGACCAATACTTCCACCACTTCTCCTGATCTCCCTGTCATTGTCCCTATATTCCATGTCCCAAACCTCAGAAACCGATCTCCACTTCGGGCTGTACCCTGCCCATATGTATTTGAAATTGTCATGGTTCTCTTTTTGAGGCAATGTTTTTATGGCCGGATGCCCTTCCTGACGCCAACCCTCTTAGTCGCCTCTTACGACATGCAGGGATACGGTGTACCTATTCTAACCAGGGGACACACCGGGATAAAGCTTTGTAGTCCATTGTATAATTTAAATGAACATAAATGCAAATTTCGCTAGTGGAAAATGTAAGTACACCCTTGGCTCTTATAGGTGGTATTGCCCCCCTGTGGCAGAAACAACCTCAAGTAGGCGTTTCTTATAACTGTCTACCAGTCTCTGACATCGACTGGGAGAAATTTTTGCCCACTCCTCCATGCAGAATTCTTTCAGCTGTGCGATGCTTGAGGGGTTTCTTGCTTGCACAGCTCGTTTCAAATCCCCCCCACAACATCTCGATGGGATTTAGATCCGGGCTTTGACTTGGCCATTCCAGAGCACTCCATTTCTTTCTTTTCAGCCATTCCTTGGTAGATTTACTGGTATGTTTCGGGTCATTGTCATGTTGCAAGGTCCACCTTCGGTTGAACTTCAACTTTCCGACAGATGGCCTCACATTATCCTCAAGCACCCTCTGGTACAATGAATAATTCATCCTGGATTCTGTGATGGTGAGCTGCCCAGGCCCTGATGCAGCAAAGCTGCCCCAAACCATAATATTTCCACCACCATGCTTTACAGTTGGTATCAGGTTCTTGTGGTCAAATACTGTCTTTGGTTTTCGCCAAACATGTCTTCTGTTACTGTGGCCAAATAGCTCTACCTTTGACTCATCTGTCCAGAGCACATTGTTCCAGAAGTGCTGGTCTTTGCCTAGATGTTCATTGGCAAACTTTAGTCTTGCGCTGATGTTCTTTCTGGACAGCAAAGGTTTCCTCCTGGCACACCTCCCATGGAGATCAAATTTGTGCAGCCTCTTTCTAATGGTCGACTCGTGCACTTTGACATAAACAGTGGCAAGAGCTACCTGCGGGTCCCATGATGACATTCTGGGGTTTTTCGCGACCTCTTTCAGCATCTTGCCGTCTGCTCTCGGGCTGAACTTCCTGGGGCGGCTTTGCCTGAACAAGTTGACAGTTGTTTGGAATCTTCTCCACTTGTAGATGATCTTCCGGACGGTCGAATGATCGATTTCAAATTGTTTGGAGATCTTTTTCAATCCCTTCCCAGACTCATAGGCATCTATACCCTTCTTTCTGAAGGCCTCAGAGAGCTCTTTTGATCTAGGCATGGTGACGCCGCACACTTCAACAACAAAGAGCAAACCAAACTAAATGTTTGAGGTTTAAATAAGACAGGTTCCTCCACGATCCTCTCTGATGATGTTCAAATCATTTGCACCTGAGCTGGTGCACCCGATTCTAATTTTAGGTATTTGAAGTCGTGATAAATGTAGGGGTGTACTTTCTTTTTCCACATGTGAAATTTGCATTTATGTTTATTTAAATTATACAATGGACTACAAAATGTAAATGTTTCATGATATTTGTTATATTATATCACGTTTATCTATCAATATTGTTGAAATGAAGATCAAATAGCTGTATGTTGAAATATGTTGAAAAAGTCAAAACTTTACATGGGGTGTACTTACTTTTTCACGTGACTGTATGTCATCATGAAGCTGCTCAAATATAAATCCATAATTAATTGCCAACAAATCATCAAAAAACCTGAAGATGTTTCCGCATCTTTGTGCAGTTGTTAATTTATTCCTGCACATGTTCTGGACCCAATCAAACTCGTACATGTGCAGAAACAAATTTGCAAAGAAAGGGGCCGGATCTGAACCCATGGGTATGCCCACTGTCTGCTGGAGTATCTTGGGATCTGAACCCATGGGTATGCCCACTGTCTGCCGGAGTATCTTGGGATCTGAACCCATGGGTATGCCCACTGTCTGCTGGAGTATCTTGTTGCCAAATGTAAAGAAACTGTTGTTTAGCAGAAATCAAATACTTTCTTGGAGTTTACTTTTTGAAAAACTGCATGAACATTGATTATCCTTGACAGACCAGTGTGCTCTATTTTGATACACATTAATGTGTACTTTATTACCTCCTGCTAATGCTTTATCTATTGCTCTGTCCAATGCGGTTACTCGCTTGTCATGTGGAATGTTTGTGCACAATGTGGAAAAATCAAAAGTTGAAAGACATTTTGCCTTACCCTTGTCGTTAATGTTATGGATACTGTCGATTACCGGTTTGGAATTGTAATGATCCAGAATTTCTTAATACCAGAATAAAACTTCACTTTTTCATGGTAGTTTTTTAAGCATTTATAGATGAGTTTCATTGGCGCTGTAATACTGCCCGACAAAGGTTTCAAACTACATTCTCTACTTGCGATGATGAACCTCATCTTTCAAGGGAGTTTGTGCATTTTTGGGATCCAGTAAATGAATAGTAACTTACAGTGTTTATCCGGAACCAACAGTCTTCCCACCGTTGAGTGATTTGTATGGTGTTGTATCAAGTCTGTTTTGTTATCGTTACTTATTTTGTAGGTCTTTGAAATTCCCGTGTCTAGGCCCAATTCTTCCAAAAGTGATTGAATATAGAATGTTTTACATACAAATGCAATATTATTATTTGCTTTGTCAATTGGAGCAATAACATATTGTGTTTGAAGCTGCCTTAAGCAATCACGTGCCTCTGGATTGTTTAAAATTGCCTTCGGATTATTGATTCGAACTTTTCTTTTCAAATCAACAACTCTCCTTTTCACATGTTTCTCTACCTCCTCCATCCACAAAGCCATTTGTGTGTTTGGTACCTGTTTATCAATTTGTTCTCTCATCCATTCACCCAGTCTCATCATTGTAAGTTCCATTGCTTTATTCCAGTTTATTCTTATATTTTCTCTATAATTTGGTCCTTTTGTAAGTAATGCACGTAATCTTTTATCTTTCACTATTCTGAGATCACCTGTGATGACGTGTTTATGATGTGGATCTTTGAATGCGGAATGTTCACAATTCCAATGATGTGTGTTATTTAACCATTCCTCTAAGTCTATAGATTGTACAGTGTTCTTGGAGTTGAAGATCTTTCCCCGAATTGAATTTCCTAAAGTGTACACAACTCTTGGTCGCTCTCTCTGTTGTATTGTTTCTGGAAGTTTACTTCACACTTCCTTATGTTGAAGTATTTTCTCGATATTTATCATTTCCACCCCTTTGTTATCAAACATAATTTTGATGATATCATTGTCTTTTCTGCGATTCACTTCTTTAGGTTTCTCTTTGTACATTTTATGATCAATCATGTCCAGAATTGCTTCCACGTATTGGATTGGGAGTTCCTCTTGATCGTCCTCTTCCATTAATCCCCACACCCACACACACACATCCCCCCTTCCCCCCCACACACACACACACACACACATCCCCAGACCCCTCCCCCCACCCCCACACACACCCCTCACCACTAACACACACACACACACACACACATATCCCCACACACACACACATATCCCCACACACACACACATATCCCCACACACACACACATATCCCCACACACACACACACATATCCCCCCACACACACACATATCCCCACACACACACACACATATCCCCACACACACACACACATATCCCCACACACACACACACATATCCCCACACACACACACACATATCCCCACACACACACACACATATCCCCACACACACACACACATATCCCCACACACACACACACATATCCCCACACACACACACACATATCCCCACACACACACACACATATCCCCACACACACACACATATCCCCACACACACACACACATATCCCCACACACACACACATATCCCCACACACACACACATATCCCCACACACACACACATATCCCCACACACACACACATATCCCCACACACACACACATATCCCCACACACACACACACACACATATCCCCACACACACACACACATATCCCCACACACACACACACATATCCCCACACACACACACATATCCCCACACACACACACATATCCCCACACACACACACATATCCCCACACACACACACATATCCCCACACACACACACATATCCCCACACACACACACATATCCCCACACACACACACATATCCCCCCACACACACACATATCCCCACACACACACACATATCCCCACACACACACACATATCCCCACACACACACACATATCCCCACACACACACACATATCCCCACACACACACACATATCCCCCCACACACACACATATCCCCACACACACACACATATCCCCACACACACACACATATCCCCACACACACACACATATCCCCACACACACACACATATCCCCACACACACACACATATCCCCACACACACACACATATCCCCACACACACACACATATCCCCACACACACACACATATCCCCACACACACACACATATCCCCACACACACACACATATCCCCACACACACACACATATCCCCACACACACACACATATCCCCACACACACACACATATCCCCACACACACACACATATCCCCACACACACACACATATCCCCACACACACACACATATCCCCACACACACACACATATCCCCACACACACACACATATCCGCACACACACACACATATCCCCACACACACACACATATCCCCACACACACACACATATCCCCACACACACACACATATCCCCACACACACACATATCCCCACACACACACACATATCCCCACACACACACACATATCCCCACACACACACACATATCCCCACACACACACACATATCCCCACACACACACACATATCCCCACACACACACACATATCCCCACACACACACACATATCCCCACACACACACACATATCCCCACACACACACACATATCCCCACACACACACACATATCCCCACACACACACACATATCCCCACACACACACACATATCCCCACACACACACACATATCCCCACACACACACACATATCCCCACACACACACACATATCCCCACACACACACACATATCCCCACACACACACACATATCCCCACACACACACACATTCCCCACACACACACACATATCCCCACACACACACACATATCCCCACACACACACACATATCCCCACAGACACACACATATCCCCACACACACACACATATCCCCGCACGCACACATCCTCCCCAACACACCCCCCCCCCCCCATTCACACATATCCACCCCCCCCACACACACACCTCCAGATCCCCCCCCCCCCACCACAGACACACACATCCCCCCCCACACACACACACACACATCCCCCCCCCCCCACACACACACACACACACACACATACACATCCCCCCCCACACACACACACATACCCCCACACACACACACACACACACACATACACATCCCCCCACCCACACACACACACACACACATACACATCCCCCCCCCACACACACACACATCCCCCCCCCCCCCCACACACACACACACACACACACACACACACACACACACACACACACACACACATCCCCCCACACACACACACACATACACATCCCCCCACACACACACACACATACACATCCCCCCACACACACACACACACATACACATCCCCCCACACATCCCCCCCCCACACACACACATACACATATCCCCCCACACACACACACACACACATACACATCCCCACACACACACACACACACACACACACACACACACACACACACACACACACACACACACACACACACACACACACACACACACACACACACACACACACAACAACCCCGCTTTCACATTATTATTTTTTCTCCATCAATATATCACAAGATGATGCTCAAAAAATTTCATCCTGATCGGATAAAGTTTTGCACTTGTCGTATCATGATGTCATAATGGAGGCACATATGACATATTCACAAGGCTTATTCTCCCTGGATCGTTCTTTGCAACGAGATATGTCTCAGTCTTTTCTACTCAGCGCTTTTGGAGATAGTGAGATGTAAAATTTTTAGGTTTTCCAAAGTTGGTGGCCGTACCATGTGACCGGTGACGTCATAATTACCCTCAAAAGATTCTTCATGCCAAGGTGCACCTGTGGTGAAAATTTCATGTCAATCCGTGCAATGATTGCAGAAAAAGCGATTTTTAAAAGAAAATAAACCTGAAATTGCAGAGCCACAATTATTTATTTTGTCTGAGAAGCCAATGCGAGGTTTCTTCTTCCTCAGCTTGTCACAACTCTGTCAAATGCGATAGAGTTAAAAAAGTCAGAATTTGACCAAATCTGTTTTGTTCGTTTGTTAATATACCTCAGCGATTTATGTCCAACGATGCCTTCAGTCTGTACATGTGATAAATAATTAAATCTGCACATTCGAAGCCTCTTCTTCTTCACGCAATAACAACTTCTCGCTTCCAGACCGTACATCCAATCATCTTGAAATTTTGCACACTTGTTTCATTTCATGACTTCTCCTGTAGTATTAAGTTTCACGTCGATCAACAATAGTCCGGCAGCTAAGCTAAATATAGCATAACAATTGTGCATTTTGTTAGGAAAGCACCAAATTTGGCACACTAGTAGACTATCATTTTATGAAAAGATCTGGATATTGGGCCATCTCAGATTCAGAGATTTGATTTTTGCAAGATTTGCAGATTTTGCAGATTTGCAAGCTGAGATTGCAACGCCAGGGACGGCCGACTCCTTCCTGCAAGCTGCCCACGTCACCCGCACAAGAAGAGCTCATCAAATCACTGCAGCGGCACTGCACATCCTGCAACACCGTGCGTATGAACGCCACTGTATGACATGCTGATGATGCAAAAGACCTGCCTGAGTTCGAAGACTGGTGTCACCAGAGAGGAGAAGACATTCCCAACTTTCAGTACTGGGCAACTGTACTGGAACTAGAGATGTTGGTACTGGTCTACGTGCGTTCTCTGCGGCAGGCTTCATTCACGATGTACCTTGATGCCCTGACGGAACTGGTCCCATGGTTCCATGCCTTAGACCACACACACTATGCCAGGTGGGTCCCTGTTCACCTGAGGGACATGGTTGCACTCCCAATGAAGCACCCAGATGTAGCCAGAGAATTCAGGGCTGGCAACTTCACTGTGCAGAAGACGAAGAAGGTGTTCTCTTCGATCCCAGTCGAATCGAAATCTTGCAAAAATCAAATCTCTGAATCTGAGATGGCCCAATATCCAGATCTTTTCATAATATGATAGTCCACTTGTGTGCCAAATTTGGTGCTTTCCTCACAAAATGCACAATTGTTATGCTAAGTTGCCCCACTAAAAAGCGATGCAGGAGATATCCATTTTTATTTTTTTTTCGTTTAATGAACTATATCTGCCAAACCACATGACCTATCGCAAATTCCAAAAGGACATTTTAGTGGACTGACATGCTGAACAGATCTGTGAAGTTTCCCCTCTATTGGATCAAAAATGAGGGAGGAGCTAGGTTTTAAATGTTCATGCTTAAAAACGTGTTTTCCCGGTGTAGTTTCCGGGTGCGTATCCTGGTTAGAATAGGTACACAGTATCCCTGCGTGTCGTAAGAGGCGACAAAGAGGGTTGGCATCAGGAAGGGCATCCGGCCATAAAAATATTGCCTCAAAAAAGAGAACCATGACAATTACAACTTCATATGGGCAGCTCGGCGGGTGAAGTACCAACTGAGAATGAAGGTGTGGAGGTTGAAAGAGGTGACAGTAAGGGAGGCATTAAAAGAGAGGCTGAGTAGGGTAGAGGATGATGTGGTTGAGTTTGAAAGTGGTTGGATCTCAATGAAAGCTAGTCTGTTGGGAGCCGTTGGTGAGGTATGTGGATGGACAAAAGGACCACCGAGGCACTCGGAAACATGGTGGTGGGATGATGAAGTTGGAAAGAGGATTGACGAGAAGAGGAAGAAGTTCAAGGAGTGGCAGAAGGCGAAGGGTATGGGTGCAGAAACAGCAGAGCATGAAAGTTATAAGGCAGCCAAGAAGGCTGCAAAGAAAGAGGTAGCAAAGGTGCAGGAGGCATGTAGGAAAATGTTCGGAGAACGCTTAGATTCGGAAGAGGGTCAGAGAGCAGTATTCAGGATTGCAAAGCAGATAGCAAAGGAGAGGTGTGATGTGATGGGGGTGAGTTGCTTGAAGGATGAAGTGGGACAAATCGTTGTGGACCCAGATGGAATTAAAGGAAGATGGAAAAGATATATGGAAATGCTGTTGAATGCAGAGAATGAATGGGATGGCAACATAGAGAGTACCCCAGTTTTAGGACCGGCAGAGAAGATAACTGAGAAGGAAGTTGAGGAAGCGATAAAAGCAATGAAGAGTAGAAAAGCGGGAGGGCCGACGGGAGTTGTGGGAGATATGTTGAAGGCAGCAGGAAGTTGGGGTGTGAAGAGAATGACAGAGATCTGTAATCTGGCGGTGAAAGGAGGCCGCATTCCAGTGGATTGGGAAATGAGTACCCTCGTCCCTCTATACAAGGGGAAAGGTGACCCTCTAGAGCAGGGGTCGGCAACCTTTTTGACATGAAGTGCCAGTTTGAAATGTTCTTGTTAATTAGTGTGCCATATCAACATTAAGTAAGGTTAACATTAAGTTTAATTTTGACACCACATCAAAAAAATATTTCCAACAGACTTGGAATTTTATTCCATCCATATCGGCTACATGCATAGCAACAACATTTTAAAGAAACATTTACCGAACATCTACCGAACCTGAACCGCTTCAATGCAATTCCTGTGGGAAATGTGAGCGGGAGGCCGTACCGTCAATCAAACTAAACAAGCATTCTGAGTATTGCCCTGCAATACATGTCCCCTACCGGCATTGGGTAGCACTGTCATAGAAGACAGCATTATGACTCACCGCACTCCAAATTATAGTCCGGAAAACTGTTGGGGAAATTCCCAAAGTTCAAAGTGCCATAACTTTGTCAAAAATGATCGAAACGTCGTGATGTTGGAACTTGATCTGTAACTTGTCATGACGAAACCATGTACCAAGTTTGAAATCATTAGCATTAAGAGTTTAGAAAAAAAAGTCCGGAAAGCTGTTCTTTGCGTGACGGACTGACGGATCGACAGACTGACAGACGGAGGGACGGAGTGCAAACCTATAGTCCCCTATGGTGTACACCGGTAGGGGACTAATAAGACAGGCCGTGTGTTACGAGAAAAACTACTACCCCCATTTTCCTTACTACCACCCCATAAAAAAACTCAAAATAATGACGAGATCAATATTAAAACGCAGAAGGCAGCCTGAATGATAACAAAGAGTGGAGATGCAACCGCTGACCACCGGATGGTAAGAGCACAGCCGCTCTTACAGCACCTCAGGTTGCCGCGAACGGCATATCGGAAGGCACCAAGCCTGCATCTCCTGTTTTATATCTGCGATTATTATACAATTCAGAATAATGATGATTAATAATATTAAAACTCAGAAACCAGTCCAAATAATAATAATAATGAGTGGAGATGCAGCCTCGGACCATCTGCTGTGAACAACACCACTGTTCTTACAGCACATCCGGTTGCCGCGAATATTGTGTTTGAATGCGCCAGGCCGGCATCTCATGTTGTGCATCTTTGATTATTATTCCAGTAATATAATTTGGAATTGGAATGGTGACTCTGCTCTGATCCATCTACCTCATCACCCTGCACAATCACACCAGAATACTGTTATAGTGCAACACACGCAACAGCCAATGGCTGTTCAATAGGTGATTTGGCATGCAGCGGAGAGGGCACTGCTTTCGCCAGTATGCCAATGACTACGCTGCCGCGTGCCAATGGTGGCACGCGTGCCTAAGGTTGCCGACCCCTGCTCTAGAGTGTGGCCCGTACCGAGCGGTAAAGTTATTGGAGCATGGAATGAAGGTATTGGAAAGGGTGTTGGAGAGGAGGATAAGGAAGAATGTGAAGATCGACGAAATGCAGCTTGGATTTATGCCAGGAAGAGGAACGACAGACGCGCTCTTTATTGTGAGGCAGTTGCAGAAGTACATGGAGAAGAGGAAGAAGTTGTTTCTTGGGTTTGTTGATCTGGAGAAAGCATTCGATGGCGTTCCACGCGAAGTATTGACATGGGCATTGAGGAAGTTAGAAGTAGAGGAATGGTTGAACAGAGTAGTGATGGCAATGTACAAAAGTGCGCGCGCAGCTGTAAGGACGAAGGACGGGAACAGTGGTGAGTTTGAGGTGAAGGTGGGAGTGCATCAGGGGTCGGTGCTAAGTCCACTACTATTTGTAGCTGTGATGGAGGTGCTGGCTCAGAACGTAAAGGAGGGTTTACCGTGGGAGTTGTTGTATGCAGATGATCTGGTGTTGATTGCGGAAAGTATGGATGGACTGAAGGAAAAGATGAACAAGTGGAAGGAATGTCTGGAGACAAAAGGTCTGAAGGTGAATTTCGGAAAGACGAAGGTGATGGCAAGTGGTAAAGCATGTGGTGAGGTGGAAAGAACTGGGAAGTGGCCATGTTCTGTGTGCAGGAAGGGTGTCGGAGTGAACTCCATTCAATGTACAATGAACGCTGAGTGGGTTCATCAAAAATGTAGTGGTCTGAGAGGGTCATTAACCAGTGTGGCAGCTACATTCAAATGTAAGGTGTGCACAGAGGGAGCTGCAGATGGAGGAAATGTTGAGTTGGATCTTGGAGACGGCGTGAAGCTGGAAGGTGTGAAACCATTTTGCTACCTCGGAGACATGCTGAATGGAAAAGGTGGATCAGACTCGACAACGGTTGCAAGAGTGAGATGTGCATGGAAGAAGTTTCGGGAACTGAGTGGCGTGCTGATGAGGAGGGGAGTGTCGTTGAAGCTGAAGGGAAAGGTCTATGCTGCATGTGTGAGAAATGTTATGATTTATGGGAGCGAGACATGGGTCATGAATGTAGAGCAGCAACGAAGGCTGGAAAGGGTGGAAATGCGAATGGTTCAGTGGATGTGCGGAGTATCATTGAGAGAGAGAGGAAGACAAATGATGAATTGCGAACGATGAGGGGAATAGAGCCTGTGATTGATGCTGTGAAGAGGAACAGGTTGAGATGGTTTGGTCATGTGTTGAGGAAGGATGAAATTGACTGGTTGAGAAGAGTGATGGAAATGAATGTGGAAGGAAGTAGAGGACGGGGAAGACCGAGAAAGACTTGGCTAAAGATGGTGGAAGAAGAAATGCGGGCAATGGGGTTAACAAGGAGAGATGCAGAAAATAGGGCAAAATGGAGAAGATTGTCATGGGGACCGCAAGGCTAACCCCCACTCTAGCAGGGAAAATGGCCTTAAAACGCATGTTGTTGTTGTTGTTGTATACAATGGACTACAAAATGTAAATGTTTCATGATATTTTTTTATATTATATCACCTTTATCTATCGATATATTTGAAATGAAGATCAAATAGCTGCATGTTGAAATATGTTGAAAAAGTCAAAACTTTACATGGGGTGTACCTACTTTTTCACGTGACTGTATATCCAAAAGAACTTGAATTAAAAAAGGAAAACCAAACTTCCACTTCAGTTTCCTTTTTAGAATTACAAATTGATATCCATAATAATAAATTTCACACCAAATTATTTGATAAACGAGATGCTTTTCCATTCCATATTGTCCGAATGCCTTTCTGAGACAGCAACATTCCCGAAAAGCTATTTTATGGTACAGTTGCAGGTGAAATAATTTGGACTGTGAGAGCAACCACACACAGCTCTGAACTGGTCAATAAATTACAACAACTAGTCAGACGTATGCCAGCACAGGGGGCTTCAGTTGGTAGATTAAAACAAGTTTTCTTTCATATCACAAAAAGGCACCAAATCGAATTCGTAAAATACAATACGAATATTAAAAATATTATTCATGAGATTTTTATGTAAATACAGTACAATATAATCATTAAATATCCTACAAATCAATGTTGCAAGGAATCAGTGGTTGCGAGGACACGGCAGCATGCAAAAAACCGTTATAGGTGACAGTTTGAACATTCGAAGTACAGTTTGATTGAGAGGTCGGTGGTGTGGTCGTGCTAGTTAGTAGATTGATGTATTTAAGGTAAGATGTGCATGATTTAATGATATTGTTGCGGTTCTGAGAACCCACACTCTTGTAAATATCACATCATTCAAGGTTAAAGGTTGCACCCCATAGATAGGCCACAAGCAACATGTAGGTCACCATAGGACTTCAGTTATTTCATTAGTATGTGTATAGATAAGGCCATGTTTCCAATAGTTGATTCTGCGTTGTGTCAATCAAATGAGGAGTCGGCCCCATTCCGTCCATTTTGACAGCCTCCCATTTTGACAGTCCGTGCGTGCGTGCGTGCGTGCGGGCGTGCGTAAGAGAAGGACCGCATTCGAATTTGGTGTGTGGGTGCAACCCACGTCAAAATCCAAGATGGCTACCACCATGTATGTCTGATGCCATGTATGTCTGAACCTTGTGAGATGAATATCTTGAAAAATAAGCGAAGTACCAACTTCTAATCTGGTGTGTGGGTGTATCTCAGGGGTCCCAGCCACTTTGATTGACAAAATAATAGGAAAAATAGGAATTCTGATCACAAAAAATAGGAGTTTAATAGGAAAAAACTAGGAAGTAATAGCACAGATTTCAGCATTGGAACAACATCGGTAGCTTTATTGCTGCAAGATTTATGCAAATACAGTAGTGACCCCTAATTCCGAACGCCCCTCATCTCGAACTACTCTAATTCCGAACCGTAAATTCGAGAAAATTTTGTCCCTAATTCCGAATGTATTTCTATAACCGAACCGCCAACATAGCGTTAGCGTCGTTCATATTTCCCGCCGCGAGCGTCGTTCATATTTCCAGTGCTGAAATTAGAGAACTGTGCTTCCATTGGTCTAAAACACAGGCCATTGTTGAAAAGTGGCACCCTATTAAAGCAGTGGTTAACAGGAGCATTAACTTGTTCAGTGACGATGTGATTGACCACTTCAGAAAAATTAAGAAAAGTCGCCAACACCAGGCAACTTTGGAGAGGTGGTTCTCTAAAGAAAGCAAGCCTAGTGAGCCCCAACCCTCTACAAGTGGTGTTAAGAGACAAAGAGAGCAAACACCGTAAGTCAAGTCATCTGATGTTAGCTTGGAAGGTGCCTCACCTTCCAAGCAATAAAACCCTCTCCCTCCTTCCTCCTCTCCAGCCTCTACATGCACCATCAGAACTCTCCACGAAGGTAAATGCAGTTATTTTCATGTTAGTACATTTACTTCTTGTTTTTATTATTATTATTAGTTGATATTTAGGGCATTTACTCATCTTATTTTACCTTGAATCATGTGTATTTGCAGTTAACAGTGTCTTGATAATGGGTTTTTGGGGTCCAGGAACGGATTAATTCACTTTCCATTATTTCTTATGAGGAAAATAGTTTCTAATTCCGAACTTTTCCCAATCCGAACTGCCGCTGGAACGAATTAAATTCGGATTTAGAGGTTCCACTGTACATGTACATGTATGGGCATGGACACACCCCCAATGAACTTGGGCCCACCCGTCTTAACATCGACAACAAAAACTATGACTTCTTCTTTTTGGCAGCCACCATGGACTCTATCAAAGTCTGCTTTTTCTTCTCCACTTTTCTCTGCGCCTCCCTGGTTTCCACCATACGAGTCTGTGTCTCTTGAATCTTTTTCTGAGCAGACTCAAGCATGGCCTGAGCTACTGCAATTTCAGTCATGTCACCTTTCTTAAGCGCCACCTTAAGCTTTTTATTTGCTTGATCAAGCAGACTGTTGCTAACAGTCAGTGACATCTGCTGAGATGACTCTTTTGCTGCCAGAGATTTCTCTGTTTTCTTCAAGTCCTCGCTCTTATGAGACAGCTCCGCTGCCTTCTCTACAGCAATCTTAGCTGTTCTCTCTCTTTCTTCTTTCTCTTGCCTGGTTTTCTCCCTGGCTTTCTGTTCATCTTCCTTGGCTTTTCGTTCTTCTTCAAGTCTCTGCATATAGTGCATGTGAGCAGAACGTCCTAACGAGAGGAGTCCCTTTGTGACTGGGACCATTTCGGGCCGGTCACCATACAATCTCATGCCATCCATTGTTGCACGGAGACCATTGATTGATGCCTCGCTCAGACTAACTCTCTCCTTGGTGACACTTTTCCCACTGATTGAGAACGCGCGTTCCACGTCACTGTTTCCGTGAGACAGTGCAAGGACAATCCTTATCATTTGTCTCACTTGGGGGAATTTACAGTTTCCCATACAGCCTTTTAAAGCCAACACTTTTCCCCAGTAACTGTCCACTCTCTTCATGCAGACTTCTTCTTCATTCTCCTGTGTTTCCTGGGACCAGTCAGTAGGAATGGCTTCCTCTTGGTACACCTTCCATTCATCTGCAATGCTGTCACTGTCAATATTCCTCTTCAGCTGTCTGGACAGGCTCTTGGCTGATTCAAGAGACCATGCAGCAGTCCTGTTTTGTGGCTGCAGACATCTGGCATTCTTCAGGATTTTGTTTGTCAATGGAAGCTTCTTTTGTAGGTGTACTATGGCTGCCTGGTAGCACTTCCTCATCCCAAGATACATCCTTTCCCTCTCAGAGACTTTCAACTTAGCGATACACCGTCGGGTATCCTCTCCCACACCCATGGATTCATTCTCCAGCTGGTTTGCAACAATGGAAACATCAAGGTTTGAGATGTCTTTCACAGCATCAACTGAAGGAGTCTTCATAATTCTTCTGATCAGTTTTTTGAGCAGGTCATGGAGTTTGTCATATAGAATGTGCACAAGTGGTTGCTCTGACTGGAAGAAGGTGAGGAACTCTGCAAATGTTGCTGCCAAGAACTTCAGGAAATGCAGTTGAGCTTTTATTTCCGGTCGCTGTAGTTCTGTTTTGATTCTTTTGTACCTGGGTTTAAACATGTCCTTTGGCTGGTGCTTTGGAAGAAATACCAAGAAATACTCTTTGAGAGATTCCCAGATCTCTATCAGCCGCTCCACTGCAGGTCCCAGTGTCAACCACCTGCACTCGACATGCTTCAAAGGCTTTTTTGGAACAGCACCCAATTTATGCTGAATGTCTTGAAAATCAACAGATCTAGCAGCAGAGCCTTTGAACCAGTAGAAAATGTCCACTGCAAGCTCAGTTAGGTTTCCACAGTACTCTGCAAGTCCTTTGGCAAAAGCATTGTGTACTGTATGGAGAGTACATGTCCCTACATCAAGGAGACCAGGGCCCCTGTTGTCGAGAATGGCTTTGTCAATCTGTCTCCACACAGTGGTGCTCACATTAGGCCCATCACTGCCGAGCATGATAATATCCTGAAGCTGCAGTTTCGATTCATCCAAGGCAGAGATTATTTTCCTGGACAAATCTTCTCCAGTTGCATGACCCATGAGGTAAGTTTTGAGGTGAAATACTAATATCTGTTCCTCGGCATCAGACCAATACCGTACACGGATTTCTAGTTGCTTCAAGTTCTGTTTATTGGTGGTTTCATCATACATGAGGCTGAAGCCAGAAGCTGAATTCTTAACATCAGTGACTATCATGTCCTGAAAATAAGGACCTGTGGCTTCGCTAATGAGATATGAAACTTTCGATGAGCTCATTGAGAAATCATCCGGGATAACACCAGGAAACATTGCCTGCAGAAGATCCTTCAAACCGTCACAGGAAGAGTAGCTCAGATTCGAACGAACAACTTTCAATGTCCATAGAAGTTCTGCTTTTGTAATAGCGTCTTTTTTGGACATACAGACTAAAGCTGCACGACTTGGCTCATCTGTAGAAGCTGACCCTGATGCTGAAGCAGATGAAGTTGATGGTTGAACGAATGTCAGCAACGTCTGTGACCCACCCAGCAGTTCCTTCGCACGCTTCAGGTGCCCTTTGTTTTGGGCATGTTGTGTCAGTTGTTTCACACCCTGATTGTCACACCTCACTTCCGAATGGCACAACGAGCAGTAAGCTGAGAACACTGAGGACTTGCTAGGCTGACACCAGTCAGAAAGCCTACATCCATGTCCACTTTTCAACCACTCTGGGTTAAATTTAGTTCTCCCACCAGGCATTATACTGCTGGGAGTATACCTGTCAAAAAGAAAACAAATATGAGATAAGATTAAATGAATTAGCATAGAAAATCCTAACCTGTTAACGCATGAAGTGGAAAGAACTGTGAACCAAACAGTTTTTTTTTTTCAAAACTGAAACATAAGTTAGTAAAATAATGAGAACAAACAAAATAATTTAAAGGCAAATCAACAAATTTCTTACCGCTCTGCAGATTATACCTGAAACAAGAAAGATGATAAATAACATGTCCTAACATGTTTACCACCCGATAATTGCATTTTCTCCACTGCTGAATAGCTTGAACACTAATCTGAGTTCAAGCTAAGCGATGACAATTCAATTATGTATCTTTGGTATTGTTGTTGTACTATCTTCAGAAGATTATGAAACAACAAGACTTTAACAGTCTTTATTGTTTTTTGTTTGTTTGTTTTTTTATTGTCCTACATTGCTTGCATTACCTATTGTGCAGCATTGCGTATGTAAATTTTAATTCTACTGTAATTTTGTTAAAAGCTGAATATGCAACCACCACACGAAAGTATACAGAATTAAGTTGTAATCCCTATTTTGTGTCGTGGTCCTTCTTTATTATCTGCAATTAAATGATGAAATGTGTGAATTGTCGATTGAATTAGTTCTTTGCCAAATACTATTAGTTTTAGGCAAAATACAATCTCATTGTAATAAGCGAAAGATTGAGTTAAACATGTAGTATCAAATGTCAATGTTTAGCAAATTAGTAGAAAAGTTCAATTTCAGGTAGAATCTTTAGGGAAAGGTTGTTAGTAATAACTGAATAACCGCAAAGTTCACAGTTGGTTTTGTTACTCTAAGTAAAGTACAAACCTTAAAAATTGAGCTCAGCTGAACTTTTGAAATAAGACAAAGGACAATGATAATGGTCAAGGTATCATTCAGTCATTCTTCACAAAGTATATGAGATAATCCAAGAGAAATGCGTGATAAACATAGTTATATTATTTTCATCTCATTTTATCTTTTATAATTCTGTTACTGAATAGCATGAAGCACGAATCATAAAGGTAAAACAATTGTTTGGAAGGATATACTTATTAGGACAAAGTCAAAAATAACAATAACATAATATACATATCATTTCCAGTCGAGATCAATAACAACACGTACTTTACACCATGGTGTAAACGACATGCCTCCACTTCGTACAGTATTTATTTGTGACGTCATCACTGCATACTCAATTTTTCCTCAACACTGCACTTTGTTGAGTCCTCAAAAATGCACTCAGCACTTGTGAAATCGATCGAACAAACGGTTTTCGAGAAAAAGACAAAGAGACATATGTTCTTCGGGGATTTGAGCTTAAAGTCGTTTTGGAAATTTGTCTTGCGATTATGGACCCAGAAAGCAATTCCATGGCTGACGATTGGTATATAGTGTAGCAGCATAGCAAACCTGTTGTGCATTTTGTGATACAAGCACCAAATTTGGCACAAATGTACATTAATATGTTGCGAACATTTTCAGATATTGGGCCACTTGAAATTCCGTAATTTTTTTTTTCAAATTTTTTCAAATTTCGTAATTTCAAATTTTTCGGGTGACACCGTCACAATTTCGGTCTTCGAGGCCGGCCGATATAGTGGGGTGGCTTAGCCCAAATATTCAAAAGAATTGTGCATTTTGTGATACAAGCACCAAATTTGGCACAAATGTACATTAATATGTTGCGAACATTGTGTGGTCAGCAATGAAGACGAGAGTCTGAATTACATGTATGCAAAAGACCTTGTGAACCAGTGAAGCAAATACACGGGTAAGCATGAATTAAATCTAGGGCATGATATAATTTCCATGATGTTTACCTCTACACTCAATGGTGGAAGGAGGTAATGTTTTGATCCCAGCTTGTCTGTATGTCTGTTTGTCCACAAAATTCCAGACAAAGCTTGTAGTAGTGGTAGTTGTAGTGGTAGTGGTGATAACAGAAATTGTTATATAGAACTGAACTTATATTATTATTATATGCAGAAAATAACTTCATTTATATATGCCCTGCAGTGGACAGGTTAATTGGTTTATGCACTGAAGGGGTCACCCTGGTGTGCACTGCTGTGTTCTGCCTCACTGAGTTGTTCAGGTATGATGTACTCAGCACAAGCTTCCGGTCGGCCCGGAGGTGGGGGTGCGGGGCCTGTCACGGAACGTCAAAACAAACGGCCTGCCGGGGCCGCCCAAAAGTCGGGCGTGAGGGGCGCGTCCACTAATGGAACGCCTCTCGCTTCCCAGATCGAGGGCCACGTGGTCAGGAGAACCTCGTCCCTTCCGGTCACACTTTGCCTATCGGCCGGCCTCGAAGACCGAAATTGTGACGGTGTCACCCGAAAAATTTGAAATTACGAAATTTGAAAAAATTAGAAAAAAAAAATTACGGAATTTCAAGTGGCCCAATATCTGAAAATGTTCGCAACATATTAATGTACATTTGTGCCAAATTTGGTGCTTGTTTCACAAAATGCACAATTCTTTTGAATATTTGGGCTAAGCCGCCCCACTAATAGGAATGTCTGTTCTGACGCTTAGATACAGAAATTCTACTAATTAATATATCAATTTAAATTTTGGAACATTGAGGGTTAAAAAATAGGAAAAATAGGAATTTCCACCAAAAAATAGGAGATTTATAGGATCCTATTAAAAAGTAGGAATAAATAGGAAAAATAGGAGGGCTGGGACCCCTGGTGTATCTAGGCATAAGGAAGAGCGCTATTGAAAATTGGGTCGCCACGTCAAAATCCAAGATGGCCGCCGCCTTGTATGTCTGAACCTTGTGAGATGAATATCGTACCAAATTAGAAGTTGGAACTTCACTTATTTTTCGTGTGGGTGTATCTCGGCATAAGGACGAAGGCTGTTTTAAATTGGGTCGCCACGTCAAAATCCAAGATGGCCGCCACCATATATATGTCTGAACCTTGTGAGTGAAATATCTTGAAAAATAAGCGAAGTACCAACTTCTAATCTGGTGTGTGGGTGTATCTATGCACAAGGAAGAACGCTGTTTAAAATTGGGTCGCCACGTCAAAATCCAAGATGGTCGCCGCCATGTATGTCTGAACCTTGTGACCGAAATATCATATTGTTACAGACGCGGTTGTGGATGTTGGTTTACCGAGCGGTTTGGTATGACCGCGCCTGCACGTTTACCCGATTATACTCGAACGTTGACTAAGTCGCGCTATGCTAAATCAATGATGGAAAAGACACAACGGCTGGATTAAAATGACACGACACCAAGGGTTCAGTTCTCAAGACCTCCGGAGGAGGTTATATTAGGGCGGAAGGTCAGATTACAACGACAAGAGGGACAGCATAGAAAGGCAGGCACTTAAACACGGTCTTATCTTAACCCCGCCAGACGACAGATAAACGGGACAAAAACTGACTAACACGGGGATTGATGGCAAGGAAAGCGGGTAGGTCTTCGAGGCTCAAGGTGCACCTTGGCTCAGGGGCAAAATCGACCCGGTCCAGTCCAAGATGCGGGAGGTCTCACTCAGCGCTCGGAGGTGGTGACTTGTCTGCTCAAGCTGGGGGCGCATCTCACGTCACGTCCGGTAAGTGGCCGCGTATATCCGGCGGGGAGTGACACGCCCTCGGCTCGTTAGCTCCGCCCCAGATGGAATCGGCCCGTTGCTTCTCATTGGGTGCGGGGGGGGTTTACCGGCTCCGCCCTTGACGAGGGGCTGACAGCCAGCCCCTTCGTGGTAACCCCGTGGAGCGCATGGCCAATGGCGGCTAACCAGCCGGAGCGAGGACGCACACTCCCCGCGCCGCGCCGCCCCCAATCTCCTCTGTTGTTGTAGTTGTTGTAGTTGTTGTAGTTGTTGTTGTTGTTGTTTTCATGGGGAAGATGGGAGGAGGTAAGGGGAGGTCCTAAACTCACTACTGGTGCCATACAATCACATTCTGGTGCAACGAAGAGTCAGAATTAATGGAAACGAGTCCTTAACTGACATAGACTAAGAATAACTAGCAAGATGTCCTATAGTTGTCTACGTGAGATGCGGTGAACCTGGGCACGACATTTAATGGGGGAAAAAGGGGAAGGTCGGTTCTACAGAGTGTTATTTACAGGCAATGGGACTAGGGAATGGGGGATTGGGGATAGTTGGGGAGTATTGGGGAAATAGGGGAGTATTTACAAGCGGATATTGAGGCCAAGTCCCATATCCGCAACATTGCACCCTTCTCTACCCTCGGCGCGTCCCGACCCGATAAATTTTTACCTATTTTAGTGTGGCACTCAGATGTAGTTCCCTCTACTATTAACTCTACCCTGAGTGCGACAGTTTTACAGATGTTCACAAATGAGTAAATATGTCCCCCTGCGACGTTGCACCCTTCTCCTCACAGAAACACACCCACAGGATAACCAAATTGCGGAAAGAATTCGCAAACTAAACATACAGCCGGTAGGGAGCATTATTTACAAGACTACGCTGCTATTTACACTACGATCCAGGACCTGTTTTTGGAGGAACACATGCAGATGTTATGCATAGAGAGAGAGCACGCATGCCAGCATCGATACACCAACCCACGAGTGCTCTGTGGCCTTACGGCCTTTAATAATGTGCAGAGCACCCCTTCCAAGCATCAAAAGCACCACCCCATCACACAGTCAGCACCATCCGGTGCACCAATAAAGTGTTTAATAACCATGGTGTGGTGTCGCAGCCGGCCGATGTTCTGCCGCTGGTCTTGCCTTCGTGTGGTGCACTTGATGTTCTTGCCTCTTTCAAAAAAAATAAAGAAAGGCGCCAACCGCGTCCATTTCTCTATTGTGGCCGTCAGGGGGCCAACTGTTAGTGGTTCACCTTGTATGGCATAGGTGCCACGTTGACCCATAGGTCCATCCATGGGTGGTGCTTGGCCGCAAAAGAACTGCGGTCCATTGTGGGTGGCCACAAACATTACGGTCCATATGGTGTATCGATCCAGGCAGCAAGCAGCGAAAGTGCAGGCCCACAACTGCGTAGCCAGCACCTCTCTCTCCTCTCTCTCTACCCCAAAGCCAGATCCTCGGAGGTGGGAGACAAAAGAAGCAGACAAGTGAGTAAGGTGGTAAGGGCTCAAAAGTGCACGCAATACAAGATGATGCACACTGGGGGCACATGGGAACCAGGTGAGACAGGTACGTTCCTATCGTACGCCCCCCCCCCCCCCCCACCAGGTAACCTACATGGCCCCTCCCTTACCCCTTACTGTATCCACAAAACACAACACTACCCATAAACATCTACTTTACAAATCAACAAACATCCCTACTGTCTTCCCCGTTCCTCCCATATACCAAATTCGTCTTCTCTCCCTCCTAACCAATCAAATTTGCCATTTTCAACTCTCATCAAAATTTGCCATCTCCAACTGCACATCAAAATTTGCCATTACCAATTCATCATCAGTCCCTCCTAGGGAGGGAGAGATGGAATCACCCCAATGTCTCATCCACGTCGTGATGCGTCTCACAAATCCTCACAGCAATTCTCATTTCTGCACACAGAACAAAGAAAACACAGGTGTGGAGTCATCATCATCACCACAGGTAAGTGGCTGCGTATGGTGCGACAGGTTCATCAATCCTAACTATTTCCTAAATGACTTTAACAACTTTACACTACCCGGGGTCTTTCTCCGGCCAAACCATTGGCCCTCTTACACTATGGGTTCTAAAAACCAATTCCCATTGGCCAAACTGTGGTGCTTTTCAATTTGGGGTCTCACTCCCCCGATTCATCTCCCGGTGCCCTCGCACAATTTCTGGGCTGTGGCGCGTACCTCTCCCAGCGGGTCTACCCACCTGCACACCTCCACCACTGCAGTTGCCTCCGAGCTTACCTGCTCCTTACCCTAACCTAACTACCTGGGGAAGGCCCTCTGGCGCTCTCCCCACTCGGTGCCCTCTCTGGCACTGGGCTACCCGGGTCCGTCCTCCGGATCCTCGGGCCCCACTGACAACTCTACCGGCTCCCAGAGCCCACCTGCGGCCTCACCTGGCCGACATCCTCACAGTGGTGGAGTGCCCAACCAACTACACACACTAACAGGCTACACGCCCAGCCATTTCCACAACACTAATGCACCCATCCACAACACCATTCTGCAACCGCACCACAAATGCCAATATCCAACCACAATTTACCTATACCCTCTACCTAACACTTACACTACCCGCCCCGGGTACTCGTGAAAGGGGTCCACTCTTCCCCCATCCACACCTTCGCACCATGCACACCACTCCGTACCACTTACTCCAACTCTCTCCACACCACTCATTCTCTGCTCCATATATTCCACACACCTGTGCTCTCACACCTGGTGCCACCTGCACCCTTCTCTCCCCAAGCGCATTCGCGCTGACCCACACACTCACTACTCATACACTGCTCCACACACCTGTCCAGCTCTCACACAGCATCATCTCATCTAACTACTCCCTTCTGAAACTTGCGCTTCCCAGTCGTCCCTTTAAACTATTGCGCTCCCTCGTCATTATCATCCACACTAATCTACCTGCGTCCCCACTACAGGTATCAGTCACTAACTAATCTTAACGTTACCTACTGTCATCTTCGCTAGATCGCTATCAATATAACCTAACCCACCCGGGCTAGTTTTCACTGCCATACACCCCATAAGCTATTGCTCCTTTGCCCCCATGGGAAGGGTGGCAGGGATGCCACCCTTACCCACCGGGCCCATCGCTCACTACCAATTTTGCACATCAAATTTCCACAAATCAAAAATTTGCCAATCACTACCCATCATCTGCCAATCACTACTGCCAATCCTTTGCCAATCACCAAATTTTGTTTTTTTCTAATTTCGGGGCCAAAACACTATCCTCATCACCCGTCTACTCACTAATACCTCTCGGTGCGCCAATTCCTGTCCAAAGCCCGGCTTCGTAAAGCCAAGCCATGAATGCGGGTTGTTCTGCGCCAGCGGCTGGATGCGTCCGGCATTCGGTGCAGGGACGGGGGCTTACCCGGGCCGAGATCCCACGCACCACCCCGGCGCGGAGCCAACCCATGGCTCGATCTCGACCTGCCGGAATGCCTCAACAAAAAGTGGTCCCCATGACGACCCTTTCTATCGGGCTGCCCGCTCCGCCTAGTGGAGCACGGACGCGGCCGTTCAAAGCGAGGCCCAGCACGCACCGAGGGCCCGATTCGGCTAAAAGTCGACCTAACCTTTAACCCGGTCACCGTCGATGCTTCACCTGGATGCTTACACCCCGCAGCCCGTTCCTTGCTCACACATCCAGCCGTTCCCATGCTCCTCGTACCTTTCCTTACACACCCAGGTACCCTCATTCCACTCACAGCCTTGGTCACACACCTGACCACCGAACACTTTGGCACACATTCGTTGGTCGCACACCTCACCAACACACCTCTTCGCGCCCCCTCCTCTGTCACCTCCTCTGTGACAATCACAGGTGTGCTCTCATTCGCACACCCAACCACGTGCCTCACCACCAACTCCAGCGTGCATTCCCACTCACGCTCTACCATTCCAGGTGTGCATCCTTCCATCCCAGGTGTACATCCTCGCTCACCTGTCACAACCAACTCACTCTCCTTGTCACTCTCACTACTCTCACCTCCACTCTTGACAGCGCACTCACTCTTACTCTTGACAGCGCACTCTTTCCTCATACACCCCAGAGTCGGACTTTCTCGCACACCTCCTTTTTCGCACACCAGACCTGTCGCACACTCTCCCGTCACACCCTCTGTAACACTTACCACACCGCGCTTCCATGTGCTCCCTCGCACACGCGCTACGACCGACTCACTCTCGCCTCTTCTGATCTCCTCTCCCATCACTTGCATCTCCTGCCCAGATGCCACCCTCATCTGCTCCATTTCCTCCCTGTGAGCATCCAGTTTGGTTTCTACCCCCATTCTGACCCCCTCTATCTGCTGCCCCATTTGGTTAACTTCCCTTTCCGCTTGGTCCCTCATATCCCTCAATTTGCCTTCCATGGTGTTTTCTAACCCCTCTAACCCTTTTTGCATCCCTTCCATTTGATTCTCTTGAGCGGCCATTCTGTTTTCTACCCCCGTTAACCCCTCCTGTATTTCCCCTAATCTATTGTCTAATTTCCCAAATTTCTTGTCTAATCCCTTAAAATTATTGTCTAACCCCTCACCGGTACCCCTCGCTTCGTCCCTCATTACCCCCATTTGGCCCTCTAATCGCTCACCCTGAGCCCTCATTCCCACAATTTGGTCTCCCATTCGTTCCATAAGGACCCTCATTTGCAACATAAAAAGGTTCGGATCCACCAGGGGCGCTGCCACGGTCGCGGGCGCGGTGACCAGCGAGGCGCCATTTTGCGCGTCTGCTACCCTCGCTGCTTCGCTCTCCTCACGTCCCTCAATTTGGTCCTGGACCGACCCTGCCTCACTCTCCCCTACCGGACCCCAGCTGTCTTGATCCGCCATAGCGCGACTTTCAAAATTCGGGTTTTTATTTTCGTAAAACAAATTCAAATTTCGCCGTTATAATTTCGAGCGTGGGAAACGCGCTCCGGATCGAATTCTACCTCCCCAACACCAATTGTTACCCTAGTGGGACAATTGGTGTTCCAAAATTTGGGCCTAATAAATTTAGTCCCAGGTCCGAATTCCACTCCTCGACACCAATTGTTACAGACGCGGTTGTGGATGTTGGTTTACCGAGCGGTTTGGTATGACCGCGCCTGCACGTTTACCCGATTATACTCGAACGTTGACTAAGTCGCGCTATGCTAAATCAATGATGGAAAAGACACAACGGCTGGATTAAAATGACACGACACCAAGGGTTCAGTTCTCAAGACCTCCGGAGGAGGTTATATTAGGGCGGAAGGTCAGATTACAACGACAAGAGGGACAGCATAGAAAGGCAGGCACTTAAACACGGTCTTATCTTAACCCCGACAGACGACAGATAAACGGGACAAAAACTGACTCACACGGGGATTGATGGCAAGGAAAGCGGGTAGGTCTTCGAGGCTCAAGGTGCACCTTGGCTCAGGGGCAAAATCGACCCGGTCCAGTCCAAGATGCGGGAGGTCTCACTCAGCGCTCGGAGGTGGTGACTTGTCTGCTCAAGCTGGGGGCGCATCTCACGTCACGTCCGGTAAGTGGCCGCGTATATCCGGCGGGGAGTGACACACCCTCGGCTTGTTAGCTCCGCCCCAGATGGAATCGGCCCGTTGCTTCTCATTGGGTGCGGGGGGGGGTTTACCGGCTCCGCCCTTGACGAGGGGCTGACAGCCAGCCCCTTCGTGGTAACCCCGTGGAGCGCATGGCCAATGGCGGCTAACCAGCCGGAGCGAGGATGCACACTCCCCGCGCCGCGCCGCCCCCAATCTCCTCTGTTGTTGTAGTTGTTGTAGTTGTTGTAGTTGTTGTTGTTGTTGTTGTTGTTTCATGGGGAAGATGGGAGGAGGTAAGGGGAGGTCCTAAACTCACTACTGGTGCCATACAATCACATTCTGGTGCAACGAAGAGTCAGAATTAATGGAAACGAGTCCTTAACTGACATAGACTAAGAATAACTAGCAAGATGTCCTATAGTTGTCTACGTGAGATGCGGTGAACCTGGGCACGACATTTAATGGGGGAAAAAGGGGAAGGTCGGTTCTACAGAGTGTTATTTACAGGCAATGGGACTAGGGAATGGGGGATTGGGGATAGTTGGGGAGTATTGGGGAAATAGGGGAGTATTTACAAGCGGATATTGAGGCCAAGTCCCATATCCGCAACAATATCATAGCATGTTTTCTGCGTCTTCCACTTTGTCAACTCACATCACTTCACCGACGGGGGACCTAGGCGTAACGCTTGTTATTATTGAAATGTGTTTTGTGCCTTTTTCATGGATGGTGCTTTTATGGTGCTTGTTGGTGCATTTTTCTTATGATGGTGCATTCATTGAATGGGTACATATGGTATGGTGTATCGGTGCAGTGCATGGCAATGGCATTTTCCCTTTCTCAAAACATCTTCTCTTTTCCCACAAAAGACAGGTCCTGGGTGACAGTGTAAATAATTAGTGTATTGTAAATAATGCTCCCCACCGGTTAAATGTTTAGTTTGAGAATAATTCCGTAATTCGGTTAATTGTGGGTGCGAGTCGGTTAGATAGGATGCAACGCAGCAGGTGGGACATATCTGGTGTTAAAACTGTCGCACTCAGGGTGAGGTTAAAAGTAGAGAGTAACCACACCTAAGTGTCAAACGAAGTTAAAAGATAGCCCTTTTGTTTCGGCTCGGGCCAAGCCTGGAAAAGGGGAGGGGGCGGGGGTGCAGTGTTGCGGTTTTAGAACCCACACTTGTATATAAACTCTTGTAAATATCCCATTATTAAAAGGTTAAAGGTTGCACCCCTAGTTAGTCCACAAGCAACACGTAGGCCACCATAGAATCTCAGTTATTTCATTATTATGTGTTTTAGATAAGGCTGTGTTTCCAATAGTTGAATATGCATTGCGTCGATCAAATAAGAGGAGGTCCCCATTACGTCCATTTTGCGACCTCCCTCTCCAAACGACGCCATTACGAACCCCTACAGTCGGTGCCTTTACGTTCGCTCAAGCGCCGCCATAAGCCATGCGGTCAGGCCCAAGGAAAAAGGGGGCAGAACGCCAAGAAGAAGGTGTGGCATGTCAACCAGCCGTCAAAGGCGTGGCCGGTAAGCCCTCACCAGCCAACCACGGCTGATGTAACATCACCGACAGGCGTGGCTTTGAGGCCCACATAGTGATCGCGTGGCGCATTATATAAGCGCGAACGCAAAGCCCTTTGACGGACTTGGTCGGGAGAGTGCATTGCAAAGGGACTACTTGTTGGGAGCGCTGGTTGCTTCAAAAGACTGATACGGAGCGCACATTTGGGGGAGGACTCACTCGCTGGTGCTGATAAGAGAACTTGGGAGAGGTGGCGTGGAGCACGAGCGTGCACAAATTACGTACGCTGAAGGACAACAGCTTCCCCCCCCCCCCCCCCCCCCCCCCCCGCTACATGTAAGGTCCGGTCGTGTTCCAAGATACGCAGAGCTGCCTGCCGGGTTTCGCCCGCTGGACTGTAACCTCACCTGGAGCCTGGATCTCATCACCGGACCCTCTACCTGACCACCTACCAGCTACAATCCCCATGTGAGTGTGTATGTTTGTCTGGGGTCCTCAGTTAAGACTGCAATAAGACTGCCCTGTGTCCTGCTTCTTCCTCTTCCTCTCTTGTACATCCTTTCGTTTCCTCTTCTCTTGTATATTTGTTAATAAACCCATCTTTGTTCTTCCTACCTTCTGGTTTCCTCTCCATCTGATCGCATCCGTCCTTTCTTCCATTGGGTAAACGTGACACGATTGAAACCGCTCAAAATCGGGTTTAGTCTCATTGTTAACAGCTCGGATCGCGGATTGCTAACCACTCGGCATTTTCCATCACATCCGTGGTTCAAGTGGGAGTTATTCCCTCGTTTCCGGCTGGCGTTAGTACTTAGGTAGCAGCGAAGCCCTAGGCCTGGCAAACCCGACCTAACGCCGGGCCGGGAAGGACGGTATAACTTCCAGGACTCGGGACGGCCAGCTAAAAAGACAAGGGGATAAACCCCCCCCCCCCCCCCCTTGATAAGGGGAGCGACGACCCCCGAGATCCGTAACAATATATATATATATATATATATATATATATATATATATATATATATATATATATATATATATATATATATATATAGAAGATTAAAAACACCTCACAGCCTCAAAACACTAAATTAAAAACACTTCACAGCCACGATACCCTTCAGTTTCATCGTATACCCTTCAGGGTAACAAACGGAGTCGCGTGCAACCAACGAGCCATCAACGAGATGGTATCTCGAGAGAATCTCAAAGACACCTTTGTTGGATGAGGTCACAGTATGTGAACGAACACAGAACGAGCACGACAATAACTTGAAACGATTCATGGAAGTAGCTCACAAGTACAAACTCAATCAATGCTGACAAATGCACGTTCTCAGCTAAAACTATCAATCTCTTGGGATATACCATTTCAGATAGCTCGATTCGCCATGACAGGTCCTGTTTGCAACTGCCATTAGAAATGCCACCTTCTCCTGATGTAGCCGCGCCAAGACGAACCCTGGGGCTGTTCGCTCATTGTTCCAAATGGATCCCGAAGTATTCCGAGAAAATTCGTCCTCTCGTTGAACGCAAAAATTTTCCGGTCTTCAGCTGCCAAAATGGCTTTTCACAATTTGATAAAGGATATTGCTCAAGCGGTGGCAATATCAATTGATAACAGTGTGCCCTTCGTTGTTGAGACTGATGCCTCAGAGTACGCAATCGCGGCTACCTTGAATCAGTCGGGCCGACCCGTGGCCTTCTTCTCCAGAACGTTATCACACAGTGAGAGGTGCCACTCGTCTGTTTAGAAAGAGGCCAAGGCCATCGTGGAGCCCTTGCGTTAGTGGAACCACTTTCTCCTCGGGAAACATTTGCATTTGATCACAGACCAGCGATCTGTGGCTTTTATGTTCGAGGATCAACATTCCAAGAAAATAAAGAATGGAAAAAACAAATTAAAAAATAAAAAATAAAATAAAATCGCGAAGCGGCACAATGAGCTTGCGGAATTTGGCTACGACATCGTATATCGCCCTGGCAAGGACAATGTAGCTGATGATGCATTTTCTCATGCTTTCTGTGGAACTGTGGGATCCGAGAGGGGATTGCAGGAGCTGCATGACTCGCTTTGTCATCCGGGAATCACTCGCATGGCGCATTTTGTTTGATGTCGAAATCTTCCCGATTCGGTTGAGGAAAGGGGAGGGGAGCAGAATAGGGGGGAGGGGGGAAAGGGGAGGGGAGGGGGAGGGGAAAGGGGGGTGAGGAGGGAAAGGGGGAGGGGGGAAGGGGAAGGGAGGGGGAGAGGGGAGGAAAGGGGTGAGGGGGGAAGGTGAGGGGAGGGGGGAAGGGGAGCAAAGGGGGAGAAGGGGAGGGGAGGGGGGAGGCAGGAGAGGAAAGGGTTCATATATATGATGGTGGGTGAATGTGGCATTCATCACGTTTTTGAGTCGCCTGTGATGCAGATCAGGAAGAAGAAGAAGCCGTACTACCAACTTCGTTCACTTCCGGATTTGTTTGATTTTTTTGTATTCAAATGTCTGGTGATTTTTTTGTATTTATTTATGCGACTGTGTACTTGTATATAACTGTCATTAATTTAAAAAGGAGTAGGCACGATCAAGCGTTTTTGTTTTTTTAACTCCAAAAAAACGATTTTTTTTTCTTTTGTCAGATTTTTTGTTGTCGTTTTTTTGCCAAAAACACTCCCAGGCACTCACTGATGAACCTCTGAAAGTTTGATGAAGATCCGTTCAGCCATCTATGAGAAAAATGGCAACACAGACAGACACAGACAGACATCGCTCTTATACAGTAGATTCGTGTTTCGATTGACTGATTTGCCACCAGTAGAAATGACATTTTCCAGCAGGGAAGATTGTGGCGATTGGGAAGAAGAGCAATTGAAGGTATCGACCGCCAGGGACTTGCGGCTATTTAAGTTCTTTCTGCGCGGATGTTCGTGCGAGACTTGTCCTGCTGTGAGCTGAAGCCAGACAATGGTTCATGCTGGTAAGATCGCGATAGTACTCTGCGAGATGGCTTGATTGTATTACCTCGCTTAATATACATAATCTGTTTGTGTGAATATACTCTTGTTGTATTTGTATTCCTTCCTTAGACCCTGCTCGATTCAAGTTTAATAAAGCCTGATATTGATCAAAAGGCTTTTCCATCATTCATTACATTGATAACGATGACGTCATTGGTGCCGTAATTATGACATCATAATTCGACAGGGGTAACGCTCAGTCTGATCAGTTTTAAATTTATTGAGCATGATCTATGCAACAATTCGATGAGAGAATATAAATTTATGATGTCATTGCTCACGTGGTTTGGCAGCCATATTGGATCCAAGAAGAAAAGAAAAAAACCTGAAAAAAACAGAACAGTTGCCTCGCAACAAGTTGGCTGCGCAGGGTTAGTATTTTATGAATACCATCTAGTTTTTTAAAAGCAATTAAATAATGACGTCATGTTTTTTTTTTCTTCACACCAGAGTTCATCATCAAACTGTTCAAATCAAAATGTATTGACATTGACAGAAACCTTCATGGGGATGGTTCTTGAGGAAAGGAGCTTCGGCATCAATGGGTTCGGGTCGGTCCAAGTGAACATCAATGTCGTGCTCAGTTTTCACTTCCACAAATAATGCTGAAAAAAGTAAGATTTATTAAATGCAGGCACTTTTGTGTCACATGCAGAGCTGTTGCAAAAAAGATAAATATTGCATCAAAATCATTAAAAGCATGACAAAAAAATTAAAATAATCAAAATCTCCATCAAAACATTGAAATCTTCCTTGAAGAGAGAGAATAAAAAATTTCCATCATGCATAACAACACCATAATGTGTTGTCTTTGTTCCAAGTATGAACAAAATCGGTCCATACATCTCCGAGATATGGTTGTGGACGGACGGACGAGACCCAATCCATAAACCCCCGTATTGGACAAAGTCCATTGGGGTCTATAATAACAGGTGTCAAATGAAAACCTCAGAATTGATGATTGTACAAATAGAGGATAATAGGATACAACAAGGTATATTCATTATTTTTGGTTAAAATATTTTATTTAATAACGAAGGGGATAAATGATGTTTGAGAAATTGATTTACCATCGTGGTTATTTCTTAAAGCAATTAAATCATAACATCGTGTTTTTTTTCTGAACACCAGAGTTCATCATCAAACTGCTCAAATAAAAATGTATAGACATTCATTGACAAACCTTTATGGGGATGGTTCTTGAGGAAAGAAGCTTTCGCATCATTTGGTTCGGGTCGATCCAGGTGGACATCAATGTCGTGCTCAGTTTTCACTTCCGCTTTCACAAATAAATCTGGAAAAATAACTTTTATCAAATGCAGGTAGTTTTGTGTCACATGCATGGCTGTTTTCACTCTCGAAATAGATTAAGAAATATATATTGCATTAAAATCAATAGAAATCATTATTTTTTTATTTTTTTTTACGTTAAATCTTTCTTTAAGAGAAAATAAAACATTTCCCTCAGGAATGGCGTCATGTGAAAACATTATGATATCGAAGCATTACATTCTGTATAAACTGCCTCGATGTCATGAGATGCTTCCGACCTGACCACATCTTCAGTGGAATTTCACCACCACCCAACATCACAACCAACAAAACAGAGAAGGTGAGAAAAATGTCGACAAGGGAAAATAGAGAAGGTTTTCTCCACTAAACTGCGTTTATTCTCAAATTACAAACAATTGTGATCCAACATGTGACAGGTTGATTTTTTTTTTTTGTCTCAAAAGAATCCTCATGGAAAACAAAATGTCAGAGTGTGGCAGGTTAACATGTTGACAAATGCAGACAATGGACTGAATAGGCCAAAGCCATGACATGTGAACATATGATAAGGAGAGTGTCAATATCATAGTAAACATATGATAAGGAGAGATAAGAAGAGTGAACATATTGCATGTTACGGCTTCGGCACTTCCGTGGTTGTGGTTTTCATCCACTCGAGACATTTCTGGTTCGAGGTATTCTGGTTATTGTTGTTTAAGGGAAATTGTTATTGTGGTTAAAAGGTTAAAAGCGCTCATGGTAAAAACGAGACAGGAAACAGGATCGAGAACCGAAAGACGACGATAGAGAGGAGGAAGAAGGCGTGAGGAAACAGTGAAAAGACGCGTGTCTTGAAGCTCCATTGCGAGCGTGGTTGAGCGAACGTAGCGAGTGAACTTTGAGTCCGTGAAAGGAATATTGTGCGACTGGTGTTATCGCTGGAGTATTGGAAAAGCCTGCATAGTCAGGTACAGGCGTGAGGTTCCGGAGAATCCTCGCCTCGAGGCTTTGGCTCGAGTAAGAGCCGTCCGCCATTTTGAACCTCGCGCGTCGTTCACCGAAAAAGGTTTTCGCCGCGTCAGTTTGTCTCACCCTCTGGTGGTCTGCCGGGGATGGGTGTGCACAAAAGCGGCATCTAAAGATTGAACAGCGGTTCGCTGATTGAACGGTGAATGTGCACGTCTGGATCGAGTCGTTGGGATTCCCTTTCCACCGCCCGTTTGCTGTTGGTTTGGACCAAGTGACTGTCCACGCCTTGCATACACCTCCTTACTCGCCTCATCGCCTCTTCGCCGGGATCCCCTCTGAGTTATCGAGACATTGAGGAGTGTTCTGTTCCATTCACTGGGAGCGCTGTGAGTTTGAGTTAGGTTACTTTAAAAAGGTCGCACCATCTTAAGATATTGATTGTATGGTTGAATGCTATCATTGTTGTATTGTTGTGCCTGTGTGCTTTTTAATATATTCTTTGTTTGTGGATAACCATTGGTGTGGTTTCAATATTGATTTTGACACGGAATAATATATTTTTCTGCCGTGGCTCTTCCAGGGGTTCGGAGGTATACCGAGACCAGGAGGTCGGGGAGGAACACGTAACAGATAAGAGAAAGGATCAAAAGAGTGAGAAAGTGGAGCAAAACTCAGGAGTGGCTTGGAAAAATCACGTGTTGATGAGGAATTGTATTTAAGGATGTGTGTGTGTGTGTGTGTGTGTGTGTGTGTGTGTGTGTGTGTGTGTGTGTGTGTGTGTGTGTGTGTGTGTGTGTGTGTGTGTGTGTGTGTGTGTGTGTGTGTGTGTGTGAGAGAGAGAGAGAGAGAGAGAGAGAGAGAGAGAGAGAGAGAGAGAGATGTCAGGATTGAAGGACATATTTCATGTGCATTTGACCAGCTTGTGATTTATTTTATTTTTTTTCATTTAATTTATTGAACACAATCTCCCTTTCATTTATTAAACCATAAATCCGTCCTGGCTGTGTTACATAAATTACGAAGTCGTTCTGCATCTCTTCCATAAGCAGTCTCCAATACCTTCCCTCTGGTGTGGAAAGGTCAAGGTTCTCCAATGCTTCCAATTAGCTCCTTTTCAAGAATAACAAGAAAGAACAATCGGAGATTGCACACAGTCACCAGGATGTGTTTTTAATGGTTTTTTAAGGCTTTTGGGTTAAAACAAATATGGCAGCCGAATCACGTGACCGATTACATCATTTTTTTCCTCCACCAATTTATCCCAAGATGATGCTCAACAAATTTCATCTGATTGGATGAAGTTTTGCACTTGTCGAATGATGACATCATAATGGAGGCACCTATGACATCAACATATTATCGTGTTCACCAGGATTAACACCCCTGGTGACGGATGGCCAACTGAGAATCAACTCCGAGGCATTCACTCAAACTATGGCGGCACCTTTTATATGCGCGAGGGTGTAGTGGAGGGCAGCGAGCTTACCTGGACGGACGGGCGTGGCACGGGGTTATCCGATTCCCACAACAAATAAACGGACAGGACAAGAAATTAAAATTCAACAAACAATGGTTTAATAAAAATAAATGCCAGGGAACAAGGAAATGAATGTAAAACTACATTCCGCACTTGAGATATCTCCACACGGATCGGACTCATGGATCAGACACAGGGATAAATAAAATGAAAGTAATAAAATGTGTGTGGTGCGTTTGCCTGCTCCTCCACCTGGCATCCGTGACCGCCCGGGGTCGTCACAGGTCCCGCATCCCTCCGCAGGAAAACACGGGTTGGCGCCAAGTCCGTTCACCCGCCAGCCGCAGAACGTGAAGCGAACAGGCCCTCACTCCTTCCTCGCTGTCCGCTCCACAAAGCACAGAGGTGAAACAAGAGAAGAATGCGTATGCCAAGAATGTGGCCACCCAGAGTCCAGAGAGTGCAGAACTTTGACCGCCTGCGAAGCCAGCCACAGTCAAGTGAGGGGTGTGCGACTGCACGCGATGAAACCCAGAGCCAATAGAAGGAAAATGCGACTGTTTGTGCAAACACCTGGAACTGAGAGCAGGAAATGTGACTGCTTGTATGAACACCAGGAACAGAGAGAGGGAAAATGGCGGGACATGTCCTTTTTGTTCCTTGTGCTGGAACGTTCTATGATGACCGCGCGCACTCCAATCAGTGAGAGCCGTTGCATCACTCCACGGCCACGACCAATCACCACCTCTTGGGGCGGGGCCTCACGGCCCTTCTTGCCGGCCCTTGTGATGACTTGGCTGGTGGCATCAGTGGTCAGGTTCGAATATCCGGATCCGGTGGCTTTATTTCGTATTGGTGCGCAGTGCATGCCTGGTGTTGCACGTGTCAAAAAGAACAAAGGGAAAAACGACAGAGGCAATTTACAGAGAATTATTCCTAAAACCCTAATGCATTAGAAAAGCTCCACCCCTCGCATGGAGACAAATATACGATCTTACTGGACAAGCGGGCCTACTTAGATACAGGAAGGTTTCTACACGGCATACGGAGCACACTACCCAATAAAATCTACCTGGACTAAGGTATTCCATCAGCTACCCCCATAAACGTAACAATATGTTATTCCTCATGGAGTTATTTGCAAAAAGCCATGTCTCAATTTTATCTGTGCAGTGCTTTCGGAGGCAGAGGTGAAAAGTTTTTCATTTTTTTCCAAGATAGCATCTGTACCACGCGACCTATGAGGTCAGACTTGTCATTTAAAAAATTATACAGGAGGAGGCACACCATGGTGAAAATTTCCTGTCAATCGGACCAACGGTTGCAGAGAAAATCATATTTATTCCATGCGGACAATCAAACAAACAGACAAAAGAAAAATCACTCAAAGAGCGACACTTGGCAAAACAGAACAAAGTAGGATGGCACTCAGTAAAGCATCCGTTTGACCTCACAAACAAATGGTGGTTGAATTCTGTGACCTGATATGCAAATTGTCTTCAAATTTTTAAGTTAATCGGATGAAAATTTACAATTTTAGAAATTCGGCTGATGTTGATTTATCCTATCAGCGAACTGAAATCAACCACCAACAAATTTTGAGAACAGCATTGGCCAAAAGGTCAACCTTGGCCAAAGATTAACAACCTTGCCAGATTTCCAAAATCCTCAATTTTAATCCGATTGACTTGAAATTTCAAAAAGATTTTCATAATAGCAAACTGAAGTCAGCCAACCAATATTTTTGAGGTCAAAAGGATGCTTTACTGGGTGCCATTCTACTGTGTTCTCTTTTGCCAAGTGTCGCTCTGATTGATTTTTCAATATGTCTGTCTTTGTTTGTGATTCGGACGAAATTTCGCAGAGAGGTCGCGCATGTGACAAGGACGAAATGATTAGATTTTGTTGAAGATCTGGATCTGGATCCAGCTCGTAGAATTTTAAAAGTGATTATTTTACCATTGGGAGAACGGGCCAAAAACGATATATCGCACGATATCTCAAAAAGTTATGGACGAAACTTGGTGGACAGGTTGGGTGTGTGACAAGACCAAATCGATTTGGTTTTGATGAAGATCTGAATATGGCTTCAGATAGCATAATTATTTAATTTTTTGAGCGATTCATCACCATTGAGAGATTGGGTGAAAAGCGATATAACATGATATTTTAAATAGTTGTGGACGAGTTAGGACAAAACTTGGGGGATGGGTTGGTTCGGTGACAAGAATCCCATTCAATTTTACTTCAGGTCCGAATCCAGATCCTGCCCTATCAATGGATACAAAGCGTAAACTGTTCACCCTGGCCGAGGTATGCGCTCGACCGAGTGCCGTTCTGGTATTTCGCTGTTTTGATCAACGGAGAAAATATCAATTTAGAAATAGAATATTGTCGCATCGCAGGCAATTAAGATCACTGGTTACGGATAGCCAAAACAGTTTTTTTTTACTCCCGAGGAGTCCTACCAAAAATGACGGCTCTGGCGCATGCGAGATGGAAGGCTGCGAGAAGATTAGCTGAACGAAAAAAACACGGTTTTATTCCCGAACCCATGAACAAAGAAACACGACAAATAAAAATACAACAATAATGAATTTAATGAAAATAAAGCAATGGGTGATAATGTCCAAAAAAAAACTGAGGTAAATTAATTTCCTAACTGAGACGTCTCCTGACACTGTCACAAATACGAACACAAGGGAAAGACGAAATAAAAATAAAATGTTCCCCTTGGCCGGCCGGTACTTATCGGTGTGTAAATGGTCCTTTTAGGCGGTTGGCAGTGATGATGCTTGAAACCACATGAGGGAAGATGGCGACACGTAAAATGCCGCAAGCCAAAATGTGCACGGTCACAAGGCGGGAGGTGAGCACGGCCCACATTCCCTTCTCCTCATGCATGGACTCTGCTTCGTGCTCCGAGAGTCCTTTCTGCTGTGAAGTAGAGTTTTTACTCGTTTCCTCGACTCCTTTCACCCTTTCATTCCTCTTTTTCCGGCCTCTGGAACAAACTCCCTCACTCTCTTCAAATCTCCTCCTCCCTCCAGGTCTTCAAAACAACTGTTCACCGCCATCTCTAATCTTTGTTCACGTGTTCATGGGGCCGACAGAGCTTGGCTTGTAAAATGTTAGGGATTGATCACAGGGTAAGTCACACACTGGGGAAAACCAACCTTAATCCCTGCACCAATTAGCACTGCTTCACTCCCCCACCCCCCTGTGTGAAGAACCATTGAACAACCTCATGCTGCAGCTTCCCCACACACTGTACATCGAGATTTCTCGAGCACATCCACAGTCCATGCTACTTCCTGTGCAGTGCTACCTTTCCTGTGGTATTCTTTCACACACCCCCCATAAACTTAACAATATTAAAGGTACTGTGCAATAAAAAAAACCTGCAACAGTATTTTATTTGTTTTACAAAAATCCACCAATGCAAAAAAACAAAAAAAACATTGCTAAATTACCCCACCATGTCTTTTTTTACATCGTGGAGGCCATTCAGAGGTCTGGACCTCCGTCCCACGCTTAAATACACAAAACACTTGCGAAGCTTCGTGTTGATCTCATTTTGGCAACACTTCTATTCACTTATTTTCACGTTTAACCCTTCAGTTAAACGCATCATATCTGGAAAATGGTTTGCGAGCGAGTGCTGGTCAATGGTCATGTTACCAAGCTGAAGAGGACAGCCATCAATATGGACGTGAAGAATCAATGAATCGTTGGACCGATGGACAGGAAAATTTCAACACGGGAGCGCCTCGGCCTGCAGGATTTTTTTAATGGTAATTTGAAGTCCTGTGGCACAGGCACCAACTTGAAAAAAATAAAAATAAGAATTACTTCACACCTCCACATCTCAAAACGTGCTGCACAGAAAAATTGACACGTCTCTCATTGTAAAGAACTCTCCATGCAGAATAAACCATGTGAATGATGTCATACGTGACATCAAAATTGACATGCCTCCTTCATGACATCATAATTCAACAAGTTCAAAACTTCATCTGATCAGGATGAAATTTCCTGAGAATCATCTCGGGATAAATTGATTGGAGGAAAAAAAAAAAAAAATCACGTCATAGGTCACGTGGTCGACCACCATATTGATTGAAGAGAAAAGCCTTAAAAACCACAAAAATACGTTTCTTCCGAAATGGCTGAACAAATTGAGGCCAAACATTACCAGCATGACTTCATACCCATGACAACCAAAAGGTTTGGTTGAAGCTGACATCGTCAGTCACATGGTTTGGGAGCCATAATTTTTTGAAGCATAAACCTTTTAAACCTACCCTCCTCCCTCATTTTTGATCATGTTGAGTGGAAACTTCACACACATGTTCCCCATGTCTGGAAGCTAAAACGACCTTTTGGAATATATATATGTGGAGAGGTTTTTGTTAAACCTCGACTCTGATTGTGCAACTGGACCAGACGGCATCAGCCCACGAGTCCTAAAATCCTGCTCTGCCGCTCTATCTCACCCTCTCTCTGTTCTTTTCACCCTCTCTTTTGCTCAAGGTCATCTGCCAGCATCTTGGAAATCAGCAAACGTGGAAATCTGGAAATCTGCCAACATCACCGCTTTGCACAAAAAAGGTGCAAAAACAGATCCCAGCAACTACAGACCAATCAGCCTTCTCCCAATTATCAGCAAAGTCATGGAATCCATCATTGCTTCAGATATGAAATCTTTCCTCTTCTCCAATGGCTTGATCTCTGATCATCAATTTGGTTTCAGACCTGGTCACTCTACTCTGGGCATGCTGCTTCTGCTCTCTCAACAATGGATGGAGGTCCTCAATGCCAAACAGGAAATTAGAGCTGTCTCCCTTGACATATCACATGCCTTCGATATGGTCTGGCACCCCGCTCTGCTCACCAAATTCTCCTCTTTTGGTATCCATGGAAATCTCCACGCATGGCTGGCGGACTTCCTCTCTAGTCGTAGTCAACGTGTTGTCCTGAATGGGTTTCTCTCATCTCCCCTTCCTGTTCTGGCTGGAGTTCCCCAAGGCAGTGTTCTGGGCCCTGTGCTATTTCTGGTCTTCATCAATGATCTCTCCGACTCTCTGGAAAATCCTCTCGATCTCTTTGCTGATGACTCTACTCTCTGTCGCTCCATTCTTCATCCCTCAGATCGGCAGTCTGAAGCGTCCTCACTCTCTGCAGACCAGGACAAAATCACAAACTGGTCAAACAAGTGGAACATGTCTTTCAATCCTGACAAATCTCACACTCTTACGATGTCTCTCTGAAAGGACCGACTGGAAAACCCTCCCATCTACTTTCTCAACAATCCTCTCCAAGAAGTTCTGTCGCTCAAGCTTTTGGGTCTCACTATCTGCCATGATCTTTCTTGGGAAAACCACATTTCCAAGCTGGCCTCCAAAGCCAGTCTTTGCATCCTCTAGTCTCCTAGGCATCCTAGGCACATCCTAGGCACACCATCCTAGGCACACCAAACTAGGCATCCTACGTCGTGCGAAGTCCTTCCTTGGCACACCTGAGCTCCTCACCACATACAAGGCTTTCATCTGCAGCTCAATGGAATACTGTTCCCCCCTCTGGGCTGGTGCTCCTGCCTCACACCTAGCTCGGCTTCACGCTGTTCAGGCCAAAGCTTTCAGAATCATTGGAATCTCCTGCGATGAAGTCAACTCCGAGGGCCTTTCACTCACTCACCGCAGGCAGGTTGATGGTCTTTCTGTCTTCTACCGACTCCTCTCTGGCCTTGCTCCCCCAGCTCTCTCTGTGCTCTGTCCCCCCCAATATTCCTTCAGGTCGCACAAGATCTGCCTGCAACCCTCTTATGGTTAAACTGCCAAAATCTAGGCTCTGCTCACCTTCACTCTTTCATTCCCCTTTTCTCCCGCCACTGGAACAAACTCCCCCACTCCCTTCAATCCCACTCCTCCCTCCAGGTCTTTAAAACAGCTGTTCACCACCATCTCTTATCTTCAAACATCCAAAACCTTGATCTTTTCTACCCCCGGTAATTCACCCCAGAGTCCGTGCAGTGTTCATATGTTTTATACCTCTCCCACCTCCCCCCCAAGTCCTCCCGATGTCCCTGCTCTCAAATGTTGTGTTTGTGTCCTTCCCCCTCTCTCCCCATCTTGTCTGCCGCTCCCCTTGTTTTTTGTGTTTTGTGTGTTGGTTTGACTTTTTGTGTGATTAATGTTAGCTCTTTCACGAGCCTAGATCTTGTATACAAAAAAAAAAACCGAAAAAAAAAACGCTTGGTCGCCTCTTACGATGCGCAGGGATTACCTGTTCTAAATCGAAGTACACACCGTGATCATTCATCCCACCAAGCTGGTACTCAATTTGCCGACCTCGGAAGGATGACAGGCTGAGTCAACCCCACTGGCGTTAATTCAACGATCGACCAGGATTCAAACTCAGGATCCTCGGATCCTAAGCCGGCACCCAAACCGCTAAGCCAACACCAGGCTATGCAACACGATCAGCATGCAATGCCATGTGTTATAATTGTGGCAAGAAAGGACATTATGCCAAGGTGTGTCGAGCTGTCAAAATGGTCGGACCCATTTCTGCTGGTATGCAGTTGGAAGCCACTGTGCTCTCCGCTACTTCGCCCTTCAGTCTAGCGAAAGCGGTGGTCAGGATCACGGTGAATGGGGAGGTCGCTGATGCGCTGATCGACATGGGGAGTTCGGACAGCTACGTGAATGCTGTATTGGTGAAGCGCCATCATTGGCCTATCCTCCCCATGGGGAAAACAGAGTGTCTGGCATCATCTTTACATCAAGAGATAAGGGGACATTGTGTTGTGGAACGAGGAACTAATGAGACGAAGTACCAGAACGTGAAACCGATGGTTCTGAGAGACTTATGTGCTGATCTACACTTGGGTCATGATTTTTTGCGAAGGCATGCTGATTTAAATATCCATTTTGGGGGTACTAACCCTATCTTCACAGTCTGTAGTCTGGCAGAGATAGTAGTCGATCCACCATCGCTGTTTGCCAACTTAACTGAGGATTGTAAACCGATCGCTTTGAAGTGAAGATGACTTACCCGGGAGCATGGGAAGTTTGTTGCTGTGGAGACCAGGAAACTTCCTTCCCACCGAAGGCATCATCGAGCTGAGCAAATCGCCGTGGCGGGCCCAGGTATTGGTGACGACCAGTGCTAATCACAGGAAACGGATGGTGATAAACTATACCAAAACTATAAATCGTTTTACGCAAATAGATGCGTACCCGTTGCCACGTTCAGATGAAATGGCAGGAGAAGTGGCTAAATATCAAGTATTCAGTGCATTGGATTTGTGCAGTGCCGGTCATCAAATTTCGAACCGAGAGTCTGATAAGCTGTACACGGCATTCGAGTCTGGTCAGCGACTATCAGTTTCATCGTATACCCTTCAGGGTAACAAACGGAGTCGTGTGCTGCCAACGAGCCATCAATGAGAAAGTATCTCGAGAGAATCTCAAAGACACCTTTGTTTACGTGGATAATGTCACAGTATGTGGACGAACACAGAACGAGCACGATTCATGGAAGTAGCTCGCAAGTACAAACTCACTCAATGCTGACAAATGCACGTTCTCAGCTAAAACTATCACTCTCTTGGGATATACCATTTCAGACGGCTCGATTCGCCCTGACATGTCCTGCTCGCAACTGCGATTGGAAATGCCACCTCCGCCTGATGTAGCCGCGCCAAGATGAACCCTCGGGCTAAACGCTCATTATTCCAAATGGATCCCGAAGTATTCCGAGAAAATTCGTCGTCTGGTTGAAAGCAAAAAATTTCCGCTGTCTTCAGCTGTGAAAATGGCTTTTCACAATTCAATTAAGGATATTGCTCAAGCGGTGGCAATATCAATTGATAACAGTGTGCCCTTCGTTGTTGAGACTGATGCCTCGGAGTGCGCAATCGCGGCTACCTTGAATCAGTCGGGCCGACCCGTAGCCTTCTTCTACAGAACATTATCACACAGTGAGAGGTGCCACTCGTCTGTTGAGAAAGAGGCCGACGCCATCGTGGAGGCCTTGCGTAAGTGGAACCAATTTCTCCTCGGGAAACATTTTCATTTGATCACAGATCAGCGATCTGTGGCTTTTATGTTCGAGGGTCAACATTCCCAGAAAATAAAGAATGGAAAAAAATAAATAAATAAAATAAAATAAAATCGCTAGGCGGCGCAATGAGCTTGCGGAATTCGGCTACGACATCGTATATCGCCCTGGCAAGGACAATGTCGCTGATGATCCATTTTCTCATGCTTTCTGTGGAACCGTGGGATCCGAGAGGGGATTGCGGGAGCTGCATGACTCGCTTTGTCATCCGGGAATCACTCGCATAGCGCATTTTGTTTGATGTCGAAATCTTCCTTATTCGGTCGAGGACGTGAAGAGAGTCTGAAGTCCTTGTCCAGTTTGCGCCCAACTGAAACCAGTTTTATAAACTGCATCAAGTGGTTTTGATCAAAGCCACCCAACCATGGGAGCATCTGAACATTGATTTTAAAGGTCCACTCCCTATGGCCACCTCTCAACGTTACATGCTCACCATCGAAGATAAGTACTCACGCTTCCCATTTGCCTTTCCTTGTGGAGATCTCTCTCCAAATTCAGTGATTAAATGCCTCTCGGGGTTATTCGCGGTTTGGTTGTCCAGCGTGTATTCATTTAGATCGGGAAGCCACTTTTATGTCTCGTGAGATAAAACAATTCCTTCAGGAAAGAGGTATAGCCTCCAGTCGAACGACAAGGTATAATCCGCAAGGCAATTTTTTTGTTTTTGTTTTTTGTACACTGAATCGAGGATCGTGAAAGAGCTAACATTTATTTCACCAACAAATCAACCAGACAAACAAAATATATAAAAAGAGGTAGCGGAAGACAAGATGGGGAGAGAAGGGGAAGCACACAAACACAACATTTGAGAGCAGGGAGATGTGTGGGAGGGAGAAGGCTTTGGGAGAGGAGGCGTGGGAAGGGGGGGTGGGGGAGGGTGGGAGAAGTATAAAACACAAGGACACCAAGGACTTCCAGGACAGAAGTTGGAATTTCAAAAAAGTGGATTTGGGGTGAAATTAGCGGGGGTAGAAAAGATCAATGTTTTGGATACAACAACAACATGCATTTTAATGCCATTTTCCCTGCAAGAGCAGGGGTTAGCCTTGCGGTCCCCATGACAATCTTCTCCATTTTGCCCAATTTTCTGTATCTCTCCTTGTTAACCCCCTTGCCCGCATTTCTTCTTCAACCATCTTTAGCCAAGTCTTTCTCGGTCTTCCCTGTCCTCTACTTCCTTCTACATTCATTTCCATCACTCTTCTCAACCAGTCAATTTCATCCTTCCTCAACCCATGACCAAACCATCTCAACCTGTTCCTCTTTACAGCATCAATCACAGGCTCTATTCCCATCATCTTTTGCAATTCATCATTTGTCTTCCTCTCTCTCAACGACACTCCGCACATCCACCGAACCATTCGGATTTCCACCCTTTCCAGCCTTCGTTGCTGCTCTGCATTCATGACCAATGTCTCGCTCCCATAAATCATAACACTTCTCACACATGCACTCACTGATGAAGATCCGTTCAGCCATCTCTGAGAAAAATGGTGACAGACACACAGACAGACATCGCTCTTATATAGTGGATTCGTGTTTAGATTGACTGATTTGCCACGAGTAGAAGTGACATTTTCCAGCAGGGCAGATTGTGGCGATTGTGAAGAAGAAGAGCAATTTAAGGCATCGACCTCCAGGGACTGAAGGCTATTTAACTTCTCGCCACGCGGATGTGCGCAGATGTTCGTGCAAGACTGGTCTGCTGTGAGCTGAAGCCAGACAATGGTTCATGCTGGTAAGATAGAGATCGTACTCTGCGAGATGGAGGGGATTGTTTGTCCAATTGTTACGGAGGGGATCCAATTGTTACGGATCTCAACGTCGGCCCCTTTTCCCCTTACCAAAGGGGGGATTAATCCCCTTGTCTGTGACTGACCGACGTGAGTCCTGGGGGTCCCAACACTCCTTCCGGTCGGGAGGAGCCAGGGTATTTGGTCAATGAAAAGTCCCAAGGACCTGAGTGCCACTCCTGACCGCGAAGCAGGGGAGGGACTCCCGCTCGAACCACGGTTTTAGATGGACTAGTTGCCGAGTGGTTTTAGCAACCCGAAGTTCGAGCCATTAACAAAGAACTAAACCCGATCCTGAGCGTTGGCCGAAATCGTGCCACGTATATCAATAGGTAAAAGACAGCGACGATCGGACGAGAATGAAACCAAGGTAAGGGGAGGAACAGGTATTTATTAACTAATTATGTACAAAACCAAAGAAACCAAGGGAAGAAACGAAAGTCATTTACAGCGAAAGCAGAAACAGTGAAAACTTAACTTATACAGGCTTACTTAAACCCCGGGACAAGAGAGAGAGAGGAAGACAAATGATGAATTGCGAAAGATGATGGGAATAGAGCCTGTGATTGATGCTGTGAAGAGGAACAGGTTGAGATGGTTTGGTCATGTGTTGAGGAAGGATGAAAGTGACTGGTTGAGAAGAGTGATGGAAATGAATGTAGAAGGAAGTAGAGGACGGGGAAGACCAAGAAAGACTTGGCGAAAGATGGTGGAAGAAGAAATGCGGGCAAGGGGGTTAACAAGGAGAGATGCAGAAAATAGGGCAAAATGGAGAGGATTGTCATAGGGACCGCAAGGCTAACCCCCGCTCTAGTTGGGAAAATGGCCTTTAAAATGCATGTTGTTGTTGTTGTTGTCTGCGAGATGGCTTGATTGTATTACCTCGCTTAATGTACATAATCTGTTAGTGTTAATACACTCTTGTTGAATTTGTATTCGTTTCTTAGATCCTGCTTGATTTAAGTTTAATGAAGCCTGATATTGATCAAAAGGCTTTTCCATCATTCATTGCATTGATAACGATGAAGTCATTGGTGCCGTAATTATGACATCATAACTCGACAGGGGCAACGCTCAGTCTGATCAGTTTTAAATTTATTGAGCATGATCTATGCAACAATTAGATTCGAGAATATAAATTTATGATGTCATTGCTCACGTGGTCTGGCAGCCATATTGGATCCAAGAAAAGAAAAAAAAAACCTTTAAAAAACAGAACAGTTGCCTCGCACCAAGTTGGCTGTGCAGGGTAAGTATTTTATGAATACCATCTAGTTTCTTAAAGCAATTAAATAATAACGTCATGTTTTGTTTTTTTCTTCACACCAGAGTTCATCATCAAACTGTTCAAATCAAAATGTATAGACATTGACAGAAACCTTCATGGGGATGATTCTTGAGGAAAGGAGCTTCGGCATCAATGGGTTCGCGTTGGTCCAATTGAACATCAATGTCATGCTCAGTTTTCACTTCCACAAATAATGCTGAAAAAAGGAAGGTTTATTAAATGCAGGCACTCTTGTGTCACATGCAGGGCTGTTGCAAAAAAGATAAATATTGCATCAAAATCATGACAAAAATATTTTAAAAATCAAAATCTCCATGAAAACATTAAAATCTTCCTTGGAGAGAAAATAAAAAATTTCCATCATGCATAAGAACACCATCATGTGTTGTCTTTGTGCCAAGTATGAACAAAATCGGTCCATTCATCTCCGAGATATGGTTGTGGACGGACGGACGAGACCCAATCCATAAACCCCCGTCTTGGACAAAGTCCATTGGGGTCTATAATAACAGGTGTCAAATGAAAACCTCAGACTTGATGATTGCACAAATAGAGGATAATAGGATACAACAAGGTATATTAATTATATTGTTGGCTAAAATATTTTATTTAATAATGAAGGGGATAATTGACGTTTGAGAAATTGATTTACCACGTGGTTATTTCTTGAAGCAATTAAAACATAACATCGTGTTTTTTTTTTAACACCAGAGTTCATCATCAAACTGCTCAAATCAAAATGTATAGACATTCATTGACAGAAACCTTCATGGGGATGGTTCTTGAGGAAAGAAGCTTCAGCATCATTTGGTTCGGGTCGATCCAGGTGAACATCAATGTCGTGCTCAGTTTTCACTTCCGCTTTCACAAATAAATCTGGAAAAGTAACTTTTATCAAATGCAGGCAGTTTTGTGTCACATACATAGCTGTTTTCATACTCTTGAAATAGATAAAAAATATATTGCATTAAAATCAATAGAAATAATTAAAAAAAATTTACGTTAAATCTTTCTTGGAGAGAAAATAAAACATTTCCCTCAGGAATGGCGTCATGTGAAAACATTATGATATCAAAGCATTATGTTCTGTATAAACTGCCTCGATGTTATGAGATGCTTCCGACCTGACCACATCTTCAGTGGAATTTCACCACCACCCAACAACAACAACAACAACATGCATTTTAAGGCCATTTTCCCTGCTAAAGCAGGAGTTCGCCGTGCGGTCCCCATGACAATCTTCTCCATTTTGCCCTATTTTCTGCATCTCTCCTTGTTGACCCCCTTGCCCGCATTTCTTCTTCCACCATCTTTAGCCAAGTCTTTCTCGGTCTTCCCCGTCCTCGACTTCCTTCCACATTCATTTCCATCACTCTTCTCAACCAGTCACTTTCATCCTTCCTCAACACATGACCAAACCATCTCAACCTGTTCCTCTTCACAGCATCAATCACATGCTCTATTCTCATCATCTTTCGCAATTCATCATTTGTCTTCCCCTCTCTCAACGATACTCCGCACATCCACCGAACCATTCGCATTTCCATCCTTTCCAGCCTTCGTTGCTGCTCTACGTTCATCACCCATGTCTCGCTCCCATAAATCACAACACTTCTCACACATGCAGCATACACCTTTCCCTTCAGCTTCAACGACACTCCCCTGCTCATCAGCACGCCACTCAGTTCCTGAAACTTCTTCCATGCACATCTCACTCCAGCAACCGTTGCCGAGTCTGATCCACCTTCTCCATTCAGCATGTCTCCGAGGTAGCAAAATGTTTTCACACCTTCCAGCTTCACGCCGTCTCCAAGATCCAACTCAACATTTCCTCCATCTGCAGCTCCCTCTGTGCACACCTTACATTTGAATGTAGCTGCCACACTGGTTAATGACCCTCTCAGACCACTACATTTTTGATGAACCCACTCAGCGCACATTGTACATTGAATGGAGTTCGCTCCGACACCCCTCCTGCACACAGCATGTGGCCACTTCCCAGTTCTTTCCACCTCACCACATGCTTTACCACTTGCCATCACCTTCGTCTTTCCGATATTCACCTTCAGACCTTTTGTCTCCATACATTCCTTCCACTTGTTCATCTTCTCCTTCAGTCGATCCATACTTTCTGCAATCAACACCAGATCATCTGCAAACAACAACTCCCACGGTAAACCCTCCTTTACGTTCTGAGCCAGCACCTCCATCACAGCTACGAATAGTAGTGGACTTCGTACTGACCCCTGATGCACTCCCACCTTCACCTCAAACCCACCACTGTTCCCGTCCTTTGTCCTTACAGCTGTGCGCGCTCTTTTGTCCATTGCCATCACTACTCTGATCAACCATTCCTCCACTCCTAACTTCCTCAAAGCCCATGTAAATACTTCACGTGGAACCCTATCGAATGCTTTCTCCAGATCAACAAACCCAAGAAACAACTTCTTCCTCTTCTCCATGTACTTCTCCTGCAACTGCCTCGCCATAAAGAGCGCATCTGTCGTTCCTCTTCCTGGCATAAATCCAAACTGCATTTCGTCCATCTTCACCTTCTTCCTTATCCTCCTCTCCAACACCCTTTCCAATACCTTCATTCCATGCTCCAACAACTTTATCGCTCGGTACGAGCCACACTCGAGGGTCACCTTTCCCCTTGTATAGAGAGACGAGGGTACTCAGATCCCAATCCACTGGAATGCGGCCTTCTTTCACCACCAGATTACAGATCTCTGTCATTCTCTTCACACCCCAACTTCCAACTTCTTGCTGCTGCTTCCTGCCCCAACAACCCAACATCACAACCAACAAAACAGAGAAGGTAAGAAAAATGTAGATAAGGGAAAATAGAGGTTTTCTCCACTAAGCTGCATTTATTCTCAAATTACAAACAATTGTGATCCAACATGTGACTGGTTGATTTTTTTTTTTTGTCTCGAAAGAACCCTCATGGAAAACAAAATGGCAGAGTGTGGCAGGTTAACATATTGACAAATGCAGACAATGGAATGAATAGGCCAAAGCCATGACATGTGAACATATGATAAGGAGAGTGTCAATATCATAGTAAACATATGATCAGGAGAGATAAGGAGAGTGAACATATGATAAGAGAAAGGATCAAAAGAGTGAGAAAGTGGAGCAAAGCTCAGGAGTGGCTTGGAAAAATCACGTGTTGATGACGAATTGTATTGAAGGACTGGACTGGCAAGATACCTGAGAGTGATGCACACACGTCATTGAGATACCTTGTCTGAGTTCAAATCTTGACATCTATATTATAATAGGCTACGGTGATTCTGTCTGTCTGACTGTCTGGGGGTGTGGCTTACACCGTTTACAGAGTAGCTCCACCCATTCTTGGAGAGGCTTCATGTAAACAAACATCCACCATTTTATTAACTTGAATAGCTTTGAGGCCTGTTTAGTTAGGCCCATGCTCTTTTTCTCTCTCACACAGGTTTATTTCACCTCTAATTCGATATATCATTTCATTTTTAAGAGTTGCTAACATAGTTTAGACTCGTTTGAAAAAAAACGGGAAGAGAATCCCATGAAAGTTTCCATTTATAGAACAAAATGAATTCTCAAAGGCCAGTAACATAAAGCCCATTCATTGAGTCACCCTCACGATTTTACTCGAATTCACCATCTGATTTAATTTTTATCGATGGTTTTGGACTCGGTGTCAGAAATAATTGAGAACATTCACGCACACATGGGAAATTACCGAGAGATATTTCTTCATTTTTTTTTTTTATATATGTGCGCATACACTTTAAATAGGTTTATTTGAAATCTTTAAGTTTCACAATGTAATTTACTTGCCATTTGTCATTTGATGATGACGAGACACTTCCTCTTGAGGATAGTGACAATTTATGCGTTGCGTGGAAACTTCCATTTCCAAAATGAACGAGACGATCGATGAAGAACGCAGACTTGAACAGGATGGAGCAAGAAAACGAATGAGACGGGTGAACGAGTCCGTCGACGAACGTCAATGCAAACTTGAACATGATGGAGCAAGAAAAAGAACGAGACGGGAGAAAAACGAGAGAAACGAGACGGGAAAAAGCCGATTGGAGAGGAGAGCGAGGAGCGATTGGAGAGGCGAGGAGCGATTGAAGAGGCGAGTGAGGTGCGATTGGAAAGGCGAGTGAGGAGGTATTAGAGAGCAGTGTGAGGAGGTATTGGAGAGCAGTGTGAGGAGGTATTGGAGAGCAGTGTGAGGAGGTATTGGAGAGGAGTGTGAGGAGGTATTGGAGAGGAGTGTGAGGAGGGAATTGGAGAGGAGTGTGAGGAGGGAATTGGAGAGGAGTGCGAGGAGGTATTGGAGATGAGTGTGTGGAGGTATTGGAGAGGGGTTGGAGAGTGAGGACCGATTGGAGAGGAGAGTGAGGGCCGATTGGAGAGGAGTGAGGGCCAATTGGAGAGGAGTGAGGGCCGATTGGAGAGGAGTGAGGGCCGATTGGAGAGGTGAGTGAGGAGAGATTGGAGAGTGAGGAGAGATTGGAGAGATTGGAGAGATAGGAGAGGCGAGTGAGGCGCGATTGGAGAGTGAGGCGCGATTGGAGAGGTGAGTGAGGCGCGATTGGAGAGGCGAGTGAGGCACGTTTGGAGGGGCGAGTGAGGCGCGAGGAGAGTGAGGAGCGATTGGAGAGGGGAGTGAGGCGCGATTGAAGAGGTGAGTGACGCACGATTGGAAAGGCGAGTGAGGAGCGATTGGAAAGGCGAGTGAGGAGCGATTGCAGAGGCGAGTGAGGCGCGATTGGAGGGGAGTATGAGGAATTGCAGAGGAGTGTGAGGGATTGAAGAGGAGTGTAAGGGGTTGGAGAGGAGTGTGAGGGGTTGGAGAGGACTGTGAGGGGTTGGAGAGGAGTGTGAGGGGTTGGAGAGGAGTGTGAAGGGTTGGAGAGGAGTGTCAGGGGTTGGAGAGGAGTGTGAGGGGTTGGAGAGGAGTGTGAGGGGTTGGAGAGGAGTGTGAGGGGTTGGAGAGGAGTGTGAGGGGTTGGAGAGGAGTGTGAGGGGTTGGAGAGGTGTATGAGGGGTTGGAGAGGAGTATGAGGGGTTGGAGAGGAGTGTGAGGGGTTGGAGAGGAGTGTGAGGGGTTGGAGAGGAGTGTGAGGGGTTGGAGAGGAGTGTGAGGGGTTGGAGAGGTGTGTGAGGTATTGGAGAGGAGTGTGAGGAGGTATTGGAGAGGAGTGTGAGGAGGTATTGGATGAGTGTGAGGAGGTATTGGAGGAATGTGAGGAGGTATTGGAGAGGAATGTGAGGAGGTATTGGAGAGGAATGTGAGGAGTGGGTTTGGAGAGGCATGAGGGTGGAGAGAGGAGAGTGTCAGGTGGAGTGGAGTGAGGGGTCACATATGTGAAATAAATAAATTGTGTTCATTACACCATTTCTGGATCTGATGAATTGCCAGTAACCATTTTGTAAAAATGAATGTGCAGCATCAAACTCAATATGTTGAAATGTCACACACGTCCATGCCCGTGGGATTTCCACGGGTGACCCCACTATCTATTTTTTTAAATCGCGGCACAGTCTGTCATACACCGCCTAAAATAACAGACGGGAAAATGGCGAGATATATTAAAAATTCCTGGCAGACCTTTCCATTTGATGACAATCGTCGCAATTAAATATTTCATTTATACGTCGTCACAATAATGTGGAGAGAGGAGCATAGCTTCGTTCATGTATCGCCACAGACGGGAAATTGCCGACAGATATTTCTTCGTTATTATTTCATTCATCATTATCATACGGAAGTAAAGGTAATCCTGTTTCAACTAGCATTCATTCCAGTGAGGCGTTGGAAAGGAGCTCGGGGTTAGAGAGGAGCTCGGGGTTGGAGAGGAGCTCTGGGTTGGAGAGGAGCTGGGGGTTGGAGAGGAGCTCGGGGATGGAGAGGAGCTCGGGGTTGGAGAGGAGCGATTGGAGAGGTGAGTGAGGAGCGATTGGAGAGGCGAGTGAGGAGCGATTGGAGAGGCGAGTGAGGAGAGATTGGAGGCGAGTGAGGAGCGATTGGAGAGGCGAGTGAGGCGCGACTGGAGAAGCGAGTGAGGCGCGATTGGAGAGGAGAGTGAGGCGGGATTGGAGAGGAGTGTGAGGGATTGGAGAGGAGTGTGAGGGATTGGAGGGGAGTGTGAGGGATTGGAGGGGAGTGTGAGGGATTGGAGAGGAGTGTGAGGAAGTATTGGAGAGGAGCGTGAGGAGGTATTGGAGGGCAGTGTGAGGAGGCGTGGGATTGGAGAGGCATGAGGGTGGAGGGAGGAGAGTGTCAGGTGGAGAGGAGTGAGGGGTCACATATTATGTGAAATAAATAAATTGTGTTCATTACACCATTTCTGGATCTGATGAATTGCCAGTAACCATTTTGTAAAATTTAATGTGTAGCATCTAAATCAAGATGTCCAAATGTCACACACGTCCATGCCCGTGGGATTCCCATGGGTGACCCCACTAGTGTATAATAAACTGCCATCCTTTATAGAGTGCATTGAATTCATCAATGTTTGCACCAACCCACCATCCCACAGTCTTCAAGAAAGCTGTTCATCACAATCTCAAATCACTCTCCATCCAACCATGATCTTTTTAACCTCAAAGTGACCCCATTGCAAAGCATTCCCTTTTTCCAGGTCATTGTGATCTCCCCCAACCTCTCACCTCACCTCTTTTCACCTCACCTCTTTCACAACCTTTCTCTTCCTCTTTCACATCTTTTCTCTTCCTCTTTCACATCTTTTCTCTTCCTCTTTCACATCTTTTCTCTTCCTCTTTCACATCTTTTCTCTTCCTCTTTCACATCTTTTCTCTTCCTCTTTCACATCTTTTCTCTTCCTCTTTCACCTCACCTCTTTTGGTTTGTTCGTTGATTGGTTTCATCATCCACACTTTCCCTTTCCTCTTCTTCCTTCAACTTCTGTGCCACTTATTCACCCCCATGTGTCCTTCTCTCCCCTCCCCTTCATCTCACGCTCACTTATACTCTGCTGTTGTTTCCTCTTTCCATTTTATTCCCTTCCATTCTGCTCTCAATCTTTCAGGAGCCTCTATCAAGTAAACAAAAAATAGCACACTAAACAAACGCAGATCTCATCAGAAGTGATGTCAATCACACGACTCACCATTCGGCTGATCGCGTTGCTCTTCCTCCAGACCAAATGAGTTCACATCCTCGATTTTTATCTGCAGAATCACGGGAAATCCTTCCGGCTCCTCAACCTTCATTCCACACACGAGCACAGTCAGCAGTTCCGATCCCGGCTGCACATGACAGGAATCCTTCTCACAGCCAACTTGAGCGTACATGGTGGGTGAACCTTTAGAGAGGAGGGAAACATATCACTCGTCCTCATGTTTACACCACTCTGAGTACCTTGATCTGACAAAGTGCCAATATGTGAAGTACCTCTGTACTTGAGGCCTTATCTTCTCTTTAAATCAGTTACAGTAATTTAAACTTTCACCACACACGAGCGCACACCCTTTTACTCCCCATGAAACAAAATTGCATGTCTTAAGACAATACTGCAATTGTATTACACTGGAGTGACTCGGCGCGCTAGGTGCGCCTCACCACACGTCGTTTCAGAGGGGGAGACATCTTTGACCATTTTGGTGTCTTTTGGGTCATCATGGTGTTTTGGGTCTTCAGGGCCATTTGGGTCTTTTGGATCCTCTGGGCCTTTAAGGGTAATTTGGGTCTTTGAGGTGTTTTGGGTATTCGGGGTGTTTTGGGTATTTAGGGTCTTTTGGGTTTTCGGGGTCTTTTGGGTCTCTGAAGGGTCTTGGGGGAATTAAAGGGTCGTCAAAGGTCTGAGGGGTCTCAGCAGTCTTAACGCAATTAAGAGGGTTAATTAAGAGTGTGGTAATTTTTTTGGAAGAAGAAGATGACGTTTTCGTCACATATAAACATAGTGACATACAGAACCATATATGTTTGCTCTATTATAATAAGATGTTGATGTGTGCCGATTTGGCCACATATAAAACATTCAAAAGTTTAGATATTTATGTTAAATCTGGGCCTGTTCAGCAATTTTAGGATGTTGAAGGAACTGCGCTCCAACGCGAGTCGAAAGAATTGACGCGACCAAAGACGGAATTCGTCCGAGTTGCTTTATTGAAACAAAACAGCTCAGGTATTCTGACAAGCCCGTTTATCGGGCAACAATATATATACACATTTATGTCGGGAAGTTTGCCCGGCAAAAGCTATACCGGGCATGCCCGGGTATCAAGGGCGAGCCTTGGAAAGGCGAGTCTGGACCTGCCCGGGCGTGTTTGGCTGCGGCCTGGCAAGTCGAGGCTGGGCGTGCCAGGGCGCTCTGGGCGAATACTTGAAAGGCGATAGCGGGCATGCCCGGACGCTCTGGGCGAGCCCTGAAAAGGCGATAGCGGGCATGCCCGGACGCTCTGGGCGAGCCCTGGAAAGGCGATAGCGGGCATGCCCGGACGCTCTGGGTGAGCCCTGGAAAGGCGATAGCGGGCATGCCCGGACGCTCTGGGCGAGCCCTGGAAAGACGAGACCGGGCGTGCCCGGGAGGTTCGGGCGTGCCCGGGAACAGTGAGTCCGGGCATGCCCGGGAGAGGCGCGTCTGGCCGTGTTCTGGCCGGTGCAAGGCGATTATGTACATCCAGCGGTAACCGCTACAATGTAGACATTCTATGGTGAGAAGGCCTTACACACGAGCACAGGGGATGTGTATGAAGGAGTATTTGAGCTCGGATGTAATCCATGCCACAGGTATGCTGATATGCAGACAGTTTCCCCACATCAATAACTTTCAGGTCAAAAATAAGAAATCACTTTTAATAAAATCAGATGGAACAACAACATTCCTCTGGAACACATCCATGGGAATTCAGTTCATGTTCATCACTCTGACAAGTAGAACTGAATCACCTGCATTAAAGATTTAAAGGAAGAGCATTTGTATCATTAGATAGTTTGAACACTGTAGGAAAGTGAAGTTTCTTTGCAAATTCAACGAGCGTATTTGCACAGTAAAGGGCAATAAGAATCGCCAAATCCCAAAATTCAAAATGTGAGGGGGAAAAGGTTTCCAGGCGGTACTTTCAGAGAGAGGAAGAGAGAGGGGGAGAGAGAGACGGGGAGAGAGAGAGAGAGATACGGGGAGAGAGAGAGGGGGAGAGAGAGACGGGGAGAGAGAGAGAGAGAGACGGGGAGAGAGAGAGAGAGAGAGAGAGACGGGGAGAGAGAGAGAGAGAGAGAGACGGGGAGAGAGAGAGAGAGAGACGGGGAGAGAGAGAGAGAGAGAGACGGGGAGAGAGAGAGAGAGACGGGGAGAGAGAGAGAGAGAGAGACGGGGAGAGAGAGAGAGAGAGACGGGGAGAGAGAGAGAGAGACGGGGAGAGAGAGAGAGAGAGAGACGGGGAGAGAGAGAGAGAGAGAGAGACGGGGAGAGAGAGAGACGGGGAGAGAGAGAGAGACGGGGAGAGAGAGAGACGGGGAGAGAGAGAGACGGGGAGAGAGAGAGACGGGGAGAGAGAGAGACGGGGAGAGAGAGAGACGGGGAGAGAGAGAGACGGGGAGAGAGAGAGACGGGGAGAGAGAGAGACGGGGAGAGAGAGAGACGGGGAGAGAGAGAGACGGGGAGAGAGAGAGACGGGGAGAGAGAGAGACGGGGAGAGAGAGAGACGGGGAGAGAGAGAGACGGGGAGAGAGAGAGACGGGGAGAGAGAGAGACGGGGAGAGAGAGAGACGGGGAGAGAGAGAGACGGGGAGAGAGAGAGACGGGGAGAGAGAGAGACGGGGAGAGAGAGAGACGGGGAGAGAGAGAGACGGGGAGAGAGAGAGAGACGGGGAGAGAGAGAGAGACGGGGAGAGAGAGAGAGACGGGGAGAGAGAGAGAGACGGGGAGAGAGAGAGAGACGGGGAGAGAGAGAGAGACGGGGAGAGAGAGAGAGACGGGGAGAGAGAGAGAGACGGGGAGAGAGAGAGAGACGGGGAGAGAGAGAGAGACGGGGAGAGAGAGAGACGGGGAGAGAGAGAGACGGGGAGAGAGAGAGACGGGGAGAGAGAGAGACGGGGAGAGAGAGAGACGGGGAGAGAGAGAGAGACGGGGAGAGAGAGAGACGGGGAGAGAGAGACGGGGGGAGAGAGACGGGGAGAGAGAGACGGGGAGAGAGAGAGACGGGGAGAGAGAGACGGGGGGAGAGAGACGGGGAGAGAGAGAGACGGGGAGAGAGAGACGGGGAGAGAGAGAGACGGGGAGAGAGAGACGTGGAGAGAGAGACGGGGAGAGAGAGACGGGGGGAGAGAGACGGGGGGAGAGAGACGGGGGGAGAGAGACGGGGGGGGAGAGAGACGGGGAGAGAGAGACGGGGAGAGAGAGACGGGGAGAGAGACGGGCAGAGAGACGGGGAGAGAGACGGGGAGAGAGACGGGGAGAGAGACGGGGAAAGAGGCGGGAAAGAGGCGGGGAAAGAGGCGGGGAAAGAGGCGGGGAAAGAGGCGGGAAGAGAGAGAGAGAGAGAGAGAGAGAGAGAGAGAGAGATTTGTCAGGATTGATTGAGATATTTCATGTGCATTTGACCAGCTGGTGATTTTATTTTTTTTCATTTAATTTATTAAACACAATCTCCCTTTAATTTATTAAACCATAAATCCGTACTGGCTTTGTTACATAAATTACGAAGTGGTTCTGCATCTCTTCCATAAGCAGTCTCCATCACCTTCCCTCTGGTGTGGAAAGGTCAAGGTTCTCCAATGTTTCCAATCAGCTCCTTTTCAACAATAACAAGAAAGAACAATCGGAGATTGCAGACAGTCACCAGGACGTGTTTTTCGTGGTTTTTAAGGCTTTTGTGTAAAAACAAAGATGGCGACCGAATCACGTGACCGATTACATCATTTTTTTTTCTCCACCAATTTAACCCAAGATGATGCCCAACAAATTTCATCTCGATTGGTTGAAGTTTTGTACTTTTCGAATGATGACATCATAATGGAGGCGCCGATGACATCAACATATTGTTATGGATCTCAGAGACGGCACTCCCCTCAGCAATGGGGGGTTAATCCCCTTGGCCTGTTAAGCTGGCCGTCACTAGTCCTGGTACTTATAACGCTCCTTTGCGGGGTGAAATTGGTCAGGGTTATTGGTCAAGGTGTTCTCCTGAATACCTTTACCAATCCCTCCGCAAAGCAGGGAGACAAGTATCGCTCGAACCACGGACAAGATGGTATTTGCCGAGCGGTTTAGCAATCCGCGATTCAAGCCGTTAGCAAGAGACGAACCCGACTCCGAACGTTGGCCGAATCGTGCCACAGGTACTCAATAAGAAGAAGGGACTAAAGCGATCGGGGGAGAATGACACCAAAAGGGTAAGAAATAACAGACATTTATTAATTATGTACAAAACCAAAACCAAAGAAGAAGAAACGAAAGTAATATACAGGACGAAGAAGAAGAAGATACACAGGGCAGCCTTAAACAGTCTTATATTATACCCCAGGACAAACAAACAGACTCACACGACAGGGAATGGCAGGCAGGAATGACTGGAAGAGGCAGAAGGTCCAGGTGGGACAGCAGGGCTGGAACGTTCGGGCAGAGGCACAGCATTGAGGTCCGCTCCAGGTCCACGCTCCGGGCTGGAGGTGAACAGCCAACGGCAGCTTCTGGTCTCATATCTCACATGGGCGGACACTCACTCATCTGCCAGATCACGTCTTCTCCCTCAACTGTTCTGGTACCTTCTCATGAAGCAGACCTCATGAAGACTTCTCATGAAGCAGACTTCTCATGAAGCTTCCAACTCATGAAGCAGACCCTCGCAGCCGCTTTTATTGTCCGTGTCGGAATCAAGTCGCCGGCTCCGATGACACGCCTACCAGGTGGCTCACCGTGGCGCAGGCTGGCCGGCAAAGGGGTCGCTGACCACCTCTGCTGACGAGCCGACGTGCCACACCTTGGTCTTGTGGCCCCACCCCCATCTTCCTTGGCTTGACCGCATGGCTTATGGCAGCGTGGTGCCAGTAAAACAGCCCCATGCAAACGGCGGCGAACGCTGCCCTACTGTAACTTTGAAGAGCGGGTGAGACGATTGGGGAAATTGAAAGGGGCTTATCTTATTTGATTAATGCAACGCAGATTCAACTATTGGGAACAGATCCTTAACTGAAACACACAATAATGAAATAACTACAGAGAGGTCCTATGGTTCGCTCTGTGTTGTGCACGGACTAACTCGGGTGCGATCTTTAACAAAGCCAATTGATGGGGATATTTACAGGGGACTATTTATAAGGGAAATATTTACTAAAATTTACTAGTGAAGGTTCTAAAAACCGTAACACAGCACCCATCCTTTCCTCTAGGGCCGTTCCGGCCTGAAATAACTTTACTTAATGTGACACTCAGGTGTCATAGCCCTCTACTATTAACCTTACCCTGAGTGCGACAGTTTTAAAACAATTAAATATGTCCCCCTGCTGCGTTGCATCCTACCTAACAGACTCACACCCACAGGATAACCGAATTGCGGAATGGTTTGCAAACTATACATAAAGCCGGTGGGGAGCATTATTTACAAAACACTAATTTGTATTTACACTGCAAACCCAGGACCTGTCATTCTGGGAGACAAAAGATCTTTTGAAAAGAGGAAGGAGCATGCACTGCACTGCACCGATACACCATACTCAAATCCCCGGGGATGCACAATTGATTTTACAGTGCACCCCCGAGCACAAGAGCATCACAAAGCACCAAAGCACCAATCAGTACCATCCAGTGCTCATTTCACACATTTCAATAAAAAAAACCACAAACTGTTGACCTGGTTGTCAGCTCCTGCTTCCCCTGCTCTGCTGGTCCGATGTTTCTTGTTGTTATTCTTGGTCTTGTGGCTTGCTGCCTATTTGAAAATAATAAAAAGGCACATAACGCGTCCATTTTTATTTAGGGCCAACAGGGGCCAACTAAGGGTGGTTCACCTGTATGGCAAAAAGCGCCACCTCTCCGTGCTCCGCAAGCAAGCTTTGCTCTGGCCATCATGGCCGGTCCCAGCAGAGGGGCCAGGCCCCAACACGTGGGGTCCATCGGTGTGGTGCTTGGCCACAAAACCGTGTGGTCCATAAAGTGGTGCTCGGCCGCAAGTCGTGCGGTCCATGGGGTGGTGTACCGGTCCAGGCAGGCTGTGCAGTGGCGGCTCGGGCACACAAGTGCGGCTACCTGCGCACCCCCCCCCCCCCCCCCCCCCCGGACACAAAATAACAAGCCGTGAGTGGGGAAGGAAAGGACACAGCAAGCATCGGAGCAAGGTCACAAGGGTACACATCAATACAAGGCAATGCAAGGCGAGGTGCGCATGGGAGCGAGCGGAGAAAGCTCGTCCCTACCGTACGTCACCCCCGTCACCTACCCTACCCTTGCCCTTATCCCGTATTTACAAAACTCTACACATTTACAAATTCGTCACTATCGTCTCGTCTTCCCCATATCTCCCCTAATACCAAATTGGTTACCAATCCCTCTCATCCAAATTTGCCATCAATCCCTCATAAGGAGGAAGAGATGGAATAAACAAGCACAATGTCACCCCCACATCATGATGCGTCTCACCATTCCAAACATTTCAAAAATCACATGGTGTGGAGTCTTGTCACCTTGGTGAGTGGATGTAGATGGTGCGAAGAGAATTCAATCCTAACTATACTTCTAAATGACTAACACCTTTACTCTACCCGGGGTCTTTCCCTGCCAAACCATTGGCCATCTTACACTATGCGGTTCTAAAAACCAATTCTCACTGACCATCTGTGGTGCTCACCAATTTGGGGTCTCACTCCCCCGATTCTCCTCCCTGTGCCTTTGCACAATTTCAGGGCTGGGTCGTGTGGCTCACCAGCAGGTCAACTCACCTGCACACCTCCGCCACTGCAGTTGCCTCCCGAGCTCCTCTCCCTAACCTATCTGGGGAAGGCCCTCTGGCTCCCTTACCCTACTACCGCCCTCTCTGGCATCGGGCTACCCGGGTCCGTCCTCAGGATATATATATATATATATATATACACACATATATATATATACACATACATATATACATATACGTATACACATATATATATACACATACATATATACATATACGTATACACATATATATATACACATATACACATATATATATATACATACATATATATATATATATATATATATATATATATATATATATATATATATTAGGGTGGTCCTCAAATGTACACCAAAAAATAAAATTGGACTTTTTTCAGGTGCTTGTTGCTAACATTGTTCCTTACTAGGGCATGCCCGTACGTGGGTGCCCGTTCCTTGCCAAAAAAAAAAAAAAACGCTACCCGTACGCTCTACCCCGCCCGTACGCCCGTACGCCCGTAAACAAAAAAAACAACGCTCTTCGCTTCCGCCCTTCGCTCTGACTGAATTGGGAGAAATAATGCGCATAAGAAATCGAGAAATTATTATTTTCTCCGGAAGAAATCGAATTACGAACCGTAATGGCGCACGCGCTCGGCTCGGCTCGGCTCGCTCTCACATCGGCCACGCCTACGCAACAACGCGTTCTGTGATTGGCTGCCGGAAGTGCAGTCTTCACTGTCCGGAAGGTCGCATATCGCAGTTACGATGAATCGCAAATTAGTTTTAATTAGTTTTAAAACATAGTTGAACGCCAACACAGTTTGCCAACGTGAAATAAATGAATACGCTCTCAAATGTGCCGTCCGAGGCAGAGTCTGATCGCCACGTTCGGCACACGTGATAGCTCGCTGCTCTCTGATTGGTTGAATCGTTTTTTGGACATAGCTCGGTAACTACTTCTCCGATTAATATGAAACCTTGAAAAGGCACATCCTCGGGTCCCCAGCAATATACCTGGCAAGTTTCAAGTATATCGGACCGGTAGTTGTCGAGAAACAGCGGTCACAGACAAACATACATACATACATACATACATACATACATACATACACACAGAGATTACTGGAATTATAGATAGATTGTGAAAAAATGAAATGTGCCAAAGATGGTTTCTACACGACTTTATTTACTGCTGTCACACATGGGTTGAAAATTACAATGTTTCAGTATCGACACACAAAATTGTTTTTAATAAACTAACACTCAGATGTAATCCCAAATCAGTAAGAATGTATGACAATAATCATAAACACACAGAGTAAGAGTCCTCCAGACCATCGAT
>NC_136265.1:93001247-93003747 GCF_964187855.1 Myxine glutinosa
AATTACAATGTTTCAGTATCGACACACACAATTGTTTTTAATAAACTAACACTCAGATGTAATCCCAAATCAGTAAGAATGTATGACAATCATCATAAACACAGAGAAAGAGTCCTCCAGACCATTGATTCCTCATTAATAAGTTCTGTGGTAAATTATTTCCTTATTATCTTCTTTGCGTCGGGGAACTGATGGCGATGCCACTCAACAACTTGCAACAGGTACTGGCGCTGCTGTTCATCCTTTGTCAAGACTTGATTGTAGTCCTGTATTGATGCTACACCACGTTCTGCAAAGTCGTTGACAGTGGCAATACCGCGCAAGACTTGCTGTGATGACTGAAATGATGGGTCATCGGCCCACTCACCAGGGTCCTTTTCTAGGAAGTCAGTATTGACTTTGAATGCAGTAAAAATTCGCAGTGAGGCAGAAGTAACAAAATCTGCAACAGTCTTGGCAGCGATGGCTTCTTTTGCTGTAAGATCCACATGTACCCGTGGTTGAGGATTCTCTTGGCATTCTTCTTTAAGAGCAGCTACTATCATTCGCTTGACATCAAGCTCAACACTATCGTCAAACAGAGCAAGTCCTGCCAGTTCTTCGCTGGGGCACCACAAGTGATTGGAAAGCTTTTTGCTGGTGGCTTCGGCAATCACTGAATCAGGATAGAAAATGAGTGCTTTTAAGAGAGCTAGGTCCCCAGCGGGAGCACCAATGGTAGATGAAGCGCTGAACCAGGCTTTGGTATGCACTGCTCCAACAAATGCTGTAAAACGCTTTATGCCAGTGAGTTCCTTTGGGGTCAGTCGAAACTGATCACGGAACAAGTAGATCTTGATTCCATAAATCACACGGGCCATCCATCTTGCCCGATGCATGGCTCCTGGCTGCATGAACCTGAATCCTCTTGGAGGACACTCACCAAACAGAACAAGTGAATCCACTTGGATTCCGCCCAGGTTGGCACATGGAAATTATGATGTAGCATAATTATCATCTCGGGTCAAGATATGAAATTATGCCATGGTTTTTGTAAAATTGCTACTAGTATTCACATTATGTTCACATTCATTCACATTCACAGGGTCCTCTGGGTCCTCTGGGCATTTGGGTCCTCTGGGTCATTTTCTGGTCTGGGTCTGGCAAATTTTCATTGACATTTGCCCAGTTTCAACTTTTATTGACCCAGAGGGTCATTTGGGTCCTCTGGGTCATTTGGGTCCTCTGGGTCATTTGGGTCCTCTGGGTCATTTGGGTCCTCTGGGTCATTTGGGTCCTCTGGGTCATTTGGGTCCTCTGGGTCATTTGGGTCCTCTGGGTCATTTGGGTCCTCTGGGTCATTTGGGTCCTCTGGGTCATTTGGGTCCTCTGGGTCATTTGGGTCCTCTGGGTCATTTGGGTCCTCTGGGTCATTTGGGTCCTCTGGGTCATTTGGGTCCTCTGGGTCATTTGGGTCCTCTGGGTCATTTGGGTCCTCTGGGTCATTTGGGTCCTCTGGGTCATTTGGGTCCTCTGGGTCATTTGGGTCCTCTGGGTCATTTGGGTCCTCTGGGTCATTTGGGTCCTCTGGGTCATTTGGGTCCTCTGGGTCATTTGGGTCCTCTGGGTCATTTGGGTCCTCTGGGTCATTTGGGTCCTCTGGGTCATTTGGGTCCTCTGGGTCATTTGGGTCCTCTGGGTCATTTGGGTCCTCTGGGTCATTTGGGTCCTCTGGGTCATTTGGGTCCTCTGGGTCATTTGGGTCCTCTGGGTCATTTGGGTCCTCTGGGTCATTTGGGTCCTCTGGGTCATTTGGGTCCTCTGGGTCATTTGGGTCCTCTGGGTCATTTGGGTCCTCTGGGTCATTTGGGTCCTCTGGGTCATTTGGGTCCTCTGGGTCATTTGGGTCCTCTGGGTCCTCTGGGTCATTTGGGTCCTCTGGGTCATTTGGGTCCTCTGGGTCATTTGGGTCCTCTGGGTCATTTGGGTCCTCTGGGTCATTTGGGTCCTATATTCCTATCCTATAACATATATATCCTATAACCTATCCTATATATATATCCTATATCATATAACATATATCCTATATATCCTATAACATAACATATAACAAATATATCCTATATTATGTACTAGCGAGCGGCCGCGTACCAGCCAAAGGGGTAGCCCATGGTTAGCCTAAATATAGATTTGATGACGTCATGTTTACACATCTGAGCGACAGAAACTGTCTACACATCTGAGCGACAGAAACGTCTACACTGTTGGAGCTTCACTTTTGGAGCGACAGAAATTCCCAGGCAAACGCTATAACGCACCAGGTTTACAACCTGTGCGTTAATAATAATAGTCAACTCAAGAAGTTCACGGTAGTCATCTCGTAGTTGGCCCGATTCCAGTTTCTGGATGCAGAATGAAACGACATCTTCTTTGCAACTTAAAAATACACTTGAAACTACAGAGTCCAGGTCATCAGGCATCATTGGCTTAAACTTGCTTTGGTCAATGGAATTCCAGTTTG
>NC_136265.1:93007119-93019619 GCF_964187855.1 Myxine glutinosa
CTCTGTGACAATCACAGGTGTGCCCTCATTCGCACACCCAACCACGTGCCTCACCACCAACTCCAGCGTGCATTCCCACTCACGCTCTACCATTCCAGGTGTGCATCCTTCCATCCCAGGTGTACATCCTCGCTCACCTGTCACAACCAACTCACTCTCCTTGTCACTCTCAATACTCTCACCTCCACTCTTGACCACGCACTCACCCTTACTCTTGACAGCACACTCTTTCCCCATGCACCTGTCCGTCACACACCTTTCTCGCGCACACTCTCCCGTTACACCCTCTGTAACACTCACCACACCGCGCTTCCATGTGCCCCCTCGCACACGCGCTACGACCGCCTCACTCTCGCCAGCACCCTCACTCCTTGGCACGCACTTTTTCCTCACACACCCCAGAGCCGGACTTCCTCGCACACCTCCTTTTTCGCACACCAGACCTGTCGCACACTTCACCCACGGCCTCTCACGAACACCCGGGTCCATCTCGACCCCCAAGCTCCTTAAATCCCCTGGCGCATCATACGCACGACCATATTGGTCACCACTTACACCAGGTCCTCTTCCTCTTCGCTTCTCCTCCATCACCTGCGAATCCCTCATCCGGTTAATGAGCACATCATCACGATCCAAACACAGACTTTGGACCAATTCTTTTATCTCCTCTTTTATCTCTTTCTTATCCCCTCTCCGTCGCTTCTTAATTTCGCTCATCCCTTCTTCCACTTCTTCTAATTTGTGCTTCACCTCTTTTATTCCCCGATACGTCTCCTCAAGCTCATCCTCTAAGGCTACCTTGACCGTTTCCAGGTGCGTCCTCACCTGCCGGTCCTTCGTCTCCATTACCTCTATCACCTCGTCCAGCCTCGTTGTCAGTCCCTCACGTACCATCTGACATTCCCTCCTCGTCGCTACCAAGTCATTTTTTAAGTCATTTTGTGTCGCTTTTAACCCTCCTATTACCGCTGTGTTCTTCTTTACCTGGTCCGTTAGTTCTTTTTGTCCCTCCGTCAGCTGTTCTACTTCCTGCGTCAGGTCCTCTATGCCCCCTTGCAATTTTACAGTCCCCTTTCTCACCTCCTTCTCCATGTGCTCCTTACAGTGCCTCACCTCCTCGCGCACTCCTCCGACCTCCTCACTCACTCCTCTCCTGATCTCTTCTCCCATCACTTGCATCTCCTGCCCAGATGCCACCCTCATCTGCTCCATTTCCTCCCTGTGAGCATCCAGTTTGGTTTCTACCCCCATTCTGACCCCCTCTATCTGCTGCCCCATTTGGTTAACTTCCCTTTCCGCTTGGTCCCTCATGTCCCTCAATTTGCCTTCCATGGTGTTTTCTAACCCCTCTAACCCTTTTTGCATCCCTTCCATTTGATTCTCTTGAGCGGCCATTCTGTTTTCTACCCCCGTTAACCCCTCCTGTATTTCCCCTAATCTATCGTCTAATTTCCCAAATTTCATGTCTAATCCCTTAAAATTATTGTCTAATCCCTTAAAATTATTGTCTAATCCCTTAAAATTATTGTCTAATCCCTCACTGGTACCCCTCGCTTCGTCCCTCATTACCCCTATTTTGCCCTCCAATCGCTCACCCTGAGCATCCATCCGGTTCCCCATTACCCCCATTTGGTCCTCCAATCGCTCACCCTGAGCATCCATCCGGTTCCCCAACCGCTCACCCAATCGCTCAATTTGGCTCTCCATACTCATCTGTACAGCTGCCTGTAACTGCGCAATGAGGGCCTGCATGTCAATCGGCTGCATGTTAAAGCCAGTTGATACAGCGGCCTCGGCTACCACGCGCTCTTGCGAGGCGCCATTTTGCGCGCCCGCTACTTCGTGCGTGACGGCGCTATTTTGCGAACCTGCCGCCCTCACTGCTTCGCTCTCCTCTTGTCCCTCAATTTGGTCCTGGATCGACCCTACCTCACTCTCCTTTACCGGACCCCAGCTGTCTTGATCCGCCATAGCGCGACTTTCAAAATTCGGTTTTTTTTTATTTTCGTAAAACAAATTCAAATTTCGCCGTTATAATTTCGCGCGGGAAACGCGCTCCGAATCGATTCTACTTGTTACAAATTTGGGCCTAATAACGCGCGGGAAACGCGCTCCGAATCGATTCTACTTGTTACAAATTTGGGCCTAATAAATTTAGTCCCGGGTTCGAATTCCACTCCTCGACACCAATTGTTACAGACGTGGCTTAGATGTTATTTTACCGAGCGGTTTTGGGATGACCACGTCTGCACAAGTTACCGATTATACTCGAAGTTGACTAGTCGCGCTATGCTAGCTCAATGAAGGAACAGACACACGGCTGGGTTTCAAATGACACGACTCCAAGGGTTCAGTTCTCAAGACCTCCGGAGGAGATTATATTCGTTACGGAAGGTCAGATTACAGGGACGAGAGGGACAGCAAAGGAAGATAGGCACTTAGACACAACCTTATATTAACCCCAACAGACGACAGGTAAACGGGACAAGGCTGACTCACACGGGGGTTGATGGCAGGAAAGCGGTTGTCGATGGCTCCAGGTGCACCTGGGCTCAGGGCAGGATCGACCCGGTCCGGTCCAGAGATGCGGAAGGTTGCGCAGCGCTCGAGGTGGCGTCTTTTCGTCTCAAGCTGGGGGCGTATCTGACGTCACATCCGGCGCGGGGCCGCGTATATCCGGCGGGGAGTGACACGCCCTCGGCTCGTTAGCTCCGCCTCGTGGAATCGGCACGTTGCTTCTCATTGGGTGCGTGCGGGGGGGTTACCGGCTCCGCCCTTGACGAGGAGCTGACAAGGAGCCCCTTTGTGGTAACCCCGTGGAGCGCATGGTCTGGAGCGCGTTGTCTGGAGCGCATTGTCGATGGCGGCTAACCGAGCCGGTGGGAGGACGCACACTCCCCCCCGCGCAGCGCCGTGCCCCTCTGTTGTTGTAGACGGGGAAGAAGATGGGAGGAGGTATGGGAAAGGTCCTAAACTCACTACTGGTGCCATATAATCACATTCTGGTGCAACGAAGAGTCATAATTAATGGAAACGAGGCCTTAACTGACATAGACTAAGAATAACTAGCAAGATGTCCGAAAGTGGTCTACGTGTGGTGCGGTGGACCTGGGCACGACATTTAATGGGGGAAAAAGGGGAAGGTCGGCTCTACTGATTGTTGTTTACAGACAATGGGACTAGGGAATGGGGGATTGGGGATAGTTGGGGAGTATTGGGGAAAATAGGGGAATATTTACAAGCGGATATGGAGGCCAAATTCCATATTCGCAACAATATATACATACATATATACATATACATACACATACATATATACATATATATATATACATACATACATATATATACATACTGTTACGGACACGACTTAGATGTTATGATGGGCCGAGCGGAATGGCCGCCGTATCCGCACAAATTACCCGATTATACTCGAACGTTGGCCGAGTCGCGCTACGCTAGATCAATGAAGGAAAGGACACAACGGCTGGGTTTAAAATGACACGACACCAGGGGTTGGTTCTCAAGACCTCCGGAGGAGGTTATATTAGTTCGGAAGGTTACATTACAGGGATGAGAGGGACAGCATAGTAAGGTGGGCACTTAAACACGGTCTTATATTAGCCCCGACAGACGACAGATAAACGGGACAAAACTGACTCACACGGGGATTGATGGCAAGGAAGGCGGGTAGTCGATGGCTCAAGGTGCACCGTTCTCGGAGGGGGGTGCACCGTTCTCGGAGGTACTGCAATACCGGGTCGATGCGTGGAGCTCGCTCAGCGCTCGGAGGTCGCGACTTGTCTTTCCAAGCTGGGGGCGCATCTGACCTCACATCCGGTAAGTGGCGGCGCATATCCGGCGGGGAGTGACACGCCCTCGGCTAGTTAGCTCCGCCCCAGATGGAATCGGTCCGCCCTTCTTATTGGGTGCGGGGGGGTTACCGGCTCCGCCCTTGATGAGGAGCTGACAGCCAGCCCCTTCGTGGTAACCCCGTGGGCGCACATGGCAATGGCGGCTAACCAAGCCGGAGTGAGGACGCACACTCCCCGCGCCGCGCCGCCCCCAATCTCCTCTGTTGTTGTAGTTGTTGTTATTGTTGTTGTTGTTGTTGTTGTTTCATGGGGAAGATGGGAGGAGGTAAGGCAGGGGCGGGCAACCCCCGGCCCGCGGGCCACATCCGGCCCGCGAAGGCTTAGCGTCCGGCCCGCCACCCTGCTAGGCTTTATTATTGCAATCCGGCCCGCGGACCTCCCAGTAAAACTCATATCATTTGTAAATGTAAGAGTTTATATTTAGCCGGTCTGAATTCAAGAAAGGGACATTTTGTCTTCAGCACCGTCCTTTTCCAGAAGACATGCGCACGGGGAACTGTCTTGCCTAGACACCGCCTGCTTGCTGATAGGCGGTCTTTTCAAATCAGCCGGCATGTGATACGGACGTCCTTCCGATTCAGTCAGCTTGCGACAAACGTTGGTGTCTGGGACAAATAACTTGCAACAAAGAGGTAAGCGACGCAGAGTTCTCTAAACCTATTTCAATTTTCACTTTCTTTCAATTTGCTTTGTTTTGTTTGTTAGAACATGTTATTATCTTTCATTTGCTGCGTTTAAATAATTTTATTCTCCCTTTTTATTTGTAAAAATAAAAATATAACGAACTTTCTATTTGTAAAGAAAAAATATATATAACGAACTTTCTGTTTGTAAAAGAAAAAAGAAATTGACGAACTTTTGTTTAAAAGGAAAACGAAATTGACGAACTTTTGTTTAAAAGGAAAACGAACTCTTTTAAAAAAAAAAGTATGCAGACTGATTCATTTCCTGTATTTCAGTTTTACGGTGAAACTGTCATATTCAGCGTTGGCCACGTGCGCGCAAAATAAATACATTCATCTGTACAATTCGTCTTCCGAGATTTTTTGTGCCCCAGATTGCTTGCTGTTACATCATTTATTCATTGCTGATATACCTAATTTTCTTCCTTTTCAGCTCATCATGTCTGCGACCCAGCGTGTTAAGAAGAGGAAAGTGGACCTCGAGCGTCGGATCTTCAACCCTGAGTGGGAGAAGTACTTCTTCATCGAGCGCTTTGGACAGGCCCAGTGCCTCATATGCTTGAAGACTTTGGCTGTCCTAAAAGAGTACAACGTGCGCCGCCACTGGGAGACAGAGCACCGCTCGTCAAACTTCGCGTCGGTGTCTGCCACCGAAAGGAAGGACGCCATGGTTAGACTATCAGGCAACTTGGAGAAACAAACTTCACTCTTCCGCAAGCAGAATACTGAGGCCGAAAAGGTGACGCGCGCCAGTTATGAAGTCTCCCGCATCCTTGCTCGCCGAATGAAGCCATTCACGGATGGGGACTTCATCAAGGAATGCCTCCTCGCTGTAGTGGACTCCGTCTGTCCAGAGCAGCGTTCCGCCTTTGAGAACGTGAGCCTTTCGTCCCGCACCGTTCGTCGTCGCATCGAGGATATGTCGGAAAACGTGCACGACTCACTCAAAACACGCAGCTCAAATTTCGTCGCCTTTTCCCTCGCTCTGGATGAGAGCACCGACACAAAGGACACGGCCCAGCTGTCCGTTTTCATCCGTGGCGTCACCGCTGACTTTCAAGTGTGTGAGGAATTCCTCCAGCTTGTCCCGCTGCGCGACACCACCACTGGGAAAGACATCTGCGACGCCGTGCTTCTGTGTGTTGATCAGCACTCCCTGGACCTCTCCCGTCTTGTGTGTGTGACGACCGACGGTGCCCCGGCGATGGTTGGTGAGAAGAAGGGCGCCGCTTCGCTGCTAGTGCGTCACTGTGCAGCCGCCGGATACACTCAGCCCATTAACAAGATGCACTGCATCATCCACCAAGAGTCCCTGTGCGCTAAGTCTGCCCACCTCGTTGGTGTCATGTCTGTCGTGGTGAAGGTCGTCAACTCCATCCTCTCCCGCAGCCTTAACCATCGTCAGTTCCAGGCACTGATGGACGAGGTGAACGTGCACTACAACGACCTGCTCTACTTCTGTGAGGTACGCTGGCTGAGTCGTGGGGCCATGCTGTCTCGGGTGTGCGACCTACAGCAGGAGATTGCCACCTTTCTACGTCAGAAGAACCTTCCCCACGCTGATCAATTCTCTGATCCGCGGTGGCTGGCTCGCCTGGCCCTGCTCACGGACATCACGGCGCACCTGAACACCCTCAACATAAAGCTGCAAGGCAAAGACATTCTCGTGACAGACATGTACGCGCACATCACTGCCTTCGAGGTTAAACTGCGCTTGTGGGAGGCTCAATTGGCTTCTGGTCAGTTTGTGCATTTTCCTCGCCTTGCTGCATGTGCCCCTGACGATGTGGACCTGGGCACTTGCGTTAGTGTCGTCAACTCTCTACGTGAGGAATTTGCTTCCCGTTTTGCAGGAGTCAGGGTGCTGGCTGCGGACTTCAAGCTTTTCACTGCTCCCTTTGACTTCCCCGTGGAAGACGCCCCTGCCTCCTTACAGATGGAGTTGGTGGAGCTGCAGTGCAACGATGAAATGAAGGCGAAGTTCCGCACCTCTTCTCCATTGTCCTTCTTCCGCGACACCGTTCTCCCTTCTAACAATTTTCAAAAATACATTGCCCATGTCCAACGCATTGTGGCCATGTTCGGCAGCACCTACTGCTGTGAACAGCTCTTCTCGAAAATGAAGTACACGAAGTCTCACCTTCGCTCCCAACTCTCGGACCGCCACCTCAATGACATTCTTCTGTTGTCTACCTCAACCATCGAGCCAGACATGGAAATACTTCTTCATGGCAAACAGCACCAGCAGTCTCATTGATTTGTAGAGTGTTCAATGCAATTTTTGTACAATCTATTCATGTAAACAAAATATCGTAATTCTGAGATTTCGTTTTTCACTCCGGCCCGCGATCTCCTTCCAAAAGTCTCATCTGGCCCTCACTCTGAAAAGGTTGCCCGCCCCTGAGGTAAGGGGAGGTCCTAAACTCACTACTGGTGCCATACAATCACATTCTGGTGCAACGAAGAGTCAGAATTAATGGAAACGAGTCCTTAACTGACATAGACTAAGAATAACTAGCAAGATGTCCGAAAGTTGTCTACGTGAGATACGGTGGACCTGGGCACGACATTTAATGGGGGAAAAAGGGGAAGGTCGGTTCTACAGAGTGTTATTTACAGGCAATGGGACTAGGGAATGGGGGATTGGGGATAGTTGGGGAGTATTGGGGAAATAGGGGAATATTTACAAGTGGATATGGAGGCCAAATGCCATATCCGCAACAATACATACATATATATATATATACATACATACCTACATATATATACATACATACATATATATACATACATACATACATATATATACATACACATATATATACATACACATATATATACATACACATATATATACATACACATATATATACATACACATATATATACATACACATATATATATACATACACATATACATACATACACATATACATATATATATATATATATATATATATATATACATATATATACATACATATATACATATACATACATATATATATACATATATATATACATATACATACACATACATATATATATACATACATATATATACATATACATACACATACATATATATATACATACATATATATACATATACATACATATATATATACATACATATATATACATATACATACATATATATATACATACATATATATACATATACATACATATATATATATACATACATATATATACATATACATACATATATATATACATACATATATATATATACATATACACATATATATATACACATACATATATATACATATACACATATATATATATACACATACATATTGTTGCGAATATGGAATTTGGCCTCCATATCCGCTTGTAAATATTCCCCTATTTCTCCAATACTCCCCAACTTTCCCCAATCCCCCATTCCCTAGTCCCATTGCATGTAAATAACACTCTGTAGAGCCGACCTTCCCCTTATTCCCCCATTAAATGTCGTGCCCAGGTCCACCGCACCACACGTAGACAACTTTCGGACATCTTGCTAGTTATTCTTAGTCTATGTCAGTTAAGGCCTCGTTTCCATTAATTATGACTCTTCGTTGCACCAGAATGTGATTATATGGCATCAGTAGTGAGTTTAGGACCTTTCCCATACCTCCTTCCACCTTTCCCATACCTCCTCCCATCTTCTTCCCCAACAATTACAACAACAACAGGGGAGATGGCGGCGGCGCGGGGGAGGATGCGTCCTCACACCGGCTCGATTAGCGCCATTGACCACGCGCTCCACGGGGTTACCACGGAGGGGCTGGCTGTCAGCTCCTCCTCAAGGGCGGAGCCTGGTAACCCCCCGCACCCAATCAGAAGGGCGGACCGATTCCATCTGGGGCGGCGCTAGCGAGCCGAGGGCGTGTCACTCCCCGCCGGATATACGCGGCCCCGCGCCGGATGTGACAAGAGATGCGCCCCCAGCTGGAGAAAGAGGTACCTGCGAGCGCTGAGTCAGATGCGCCCCGCCTGAGAAAGAACGTTGCCTGCGATCGCTGAGAGAGAAAGACCCGCCTGAGAAAGAACGTCCCCTCCGAGCGCTGTGACCTCCCCGTATCTTTGGACCGGACTGTACCCTGCTTTGAGCCAAGAGTGCACCTTGAGCCATCGATACCCGCTTTCCTGCCATCAACCCCCGTGTGAGTCAGCCTTGTCCCGTTTACCTGTCGTCTGTCCGGGGTTAAGATAAGCCTGTGTCTAAGTGCCCATCTTTTCTGTGCTTTACCTCTAGCCCCTGTAATCTAACCTTTTCCGTACGAATATAATTGAGAATCGAAACATTGGTGTCTGTCATTATAATCCAGCCGGGTGTCTTCTTTTCCTTTATTGATCCAGCGTAGCGCGGCTCCGTCAACGTCGAGTATAATCGGTAACTTGTGCAGACGTGGTCATACCAAAACCGCTCGGTAAACTAACATCTAAGCCACGTCTGTAACAATTGGTTGTCAGGAGTTGGATTCGAACCTGGGACTAAATTTATTTAGCCCAAATTTTGGACACCAATTGTGTTAGTACGGTAACAATTGGTGTCGAGGAGTGAGATTCGGACCCGGGACTAAATTAGTTAGGCCCAAATTTTGGGAGGGAAAATCGAGCCGGAGCGCGTACGGCGCTCGACCGAATCGATTCGGAGCGCGGTCCCGCGGTTACTGCGCTCGCCGAAATTATAACGAAAAAAAAAAAAAAAATTTGGATTTGTTTTACGAAACTCGAATTTTGCAAGTCGCGCTATGGCGGATCAAGACGGCTGGGGTCCGGTAGGGGAGAGTGAAGCAGGGTCGGTCCAGGACCAAATTGAGGGACATGAGGGACAGGAGGAGAGCGAAGCAGCGAGGGTAGCAGACGCACAAAATAGCGTCGTTGTGCCCGACATTGCGGGAGCGCAAAATGGCGCCTCGCTGATCACCGCGACCGTGGCAGCGCCGCCGGTGGATTTGAACTCGTTTTTCATACAAATGAAGGCCTTTATGGCCCAGAATAGCAAAGAAATGGAAAGCAGAATGAGGGAGCAAATGAAGGCTCAGAGTGAGCGATTGGGGGTAATGGGAAACCAAATGGGGGTAATGAGGGACGAAGCGAGGGGTACCGGTGAGGGATTAGAAAAGAAATTTGAGGGGTTAGACAACGGGATAAAAGAGGTGAAACATGGGTTAACGGGGGTAGAAAACAGAATGGCCGCTCAAGAGAATCAAATGGAAGGGATGCAAAAAGGGTTAGAGGGGTTAGAAAACAGTATGGAAGGCAAATTGAGGGACATGAGGGACCAAGCGGAAAGGGAAGTTAAACAAATGGAGCAGCAGATAGAGGGGGTCAGAATGGGGGTAGAAACCAAACTGGATGCTCACAGGGAGGAAATGGAGCAGATGAGGGTGGCATCTGGGCAGGAGATGCAAGTGATGGGAGAAGAGATCAGAAGAGGTGTGAGTGAGGAGGTCGGAGGAGTGCGCGAGGAGGTGAGGCACTGTAAGGAGCACATGGAGAAGGAGGTGAGAAAGGGGACTGTAAAGTTACAAGGGGGCATAGAGGACCTGACGCAGGAGGTGGAGCAGCTGACGGTGGGACAGACGGAGTTAGTGGAGCAGGTTCAAAGGAGCACTGTGGTATTAGGAGGGTTGAAAGCGACACAGAAAGAAGTGGAAGAAGGGATGAGCGAAATTAAGAAGCGACGGAGAGGGGATAACAAAGAGATAAAAGAGGAGATGAAAGAATTGGTCCAAAGTCTGTGTTTGGATCGTGATGTGCTCATTAACCGGATGAGGGATTCGCAGGTGATGGAGGAGAAGCGAAGAGGAAGAGGACCCGGTGTAAGTGGTGACCAATATGGTCGTGCGTATGATGCGCCAGGTGATTTGATAAGCTTGGGGGTCGAGATTGACCCGGGTGTTCGTGAGAGGCCGTTGGTGAAGTGTGCGACAGGTCTGGTGTGCGAAAAAGGAGGTGTGCAAGAAAGTCCGACTCTGGGGTGTGTGAGGAAAAAGTGCGTGCCAAGGAGTGAGTGTGCTGGCGAGAGTGAGTCGGTCGTAGCGCGTGTGCGAGGGAGCACATGGAAGCGTGGTGTGGTGAGTGTTACAGAGGGTGTGACGGGAGAGTGTGTGCAAGAGTGTGCGCGAGAAAGGTGTGTGACGGACAGGTGCATGAGGGAAGAGTGCGCTGTCAGAAGTAAAGAAGAGTGTCCACCTGTGGTGAGTGTTACAGAGGGTGTAACGGGAGAGTGTGCGCGAGGAAGGTGTGTGACGGACAGGTGCACGAGGAAAGAGTGCGCTGTCAAGAGCAAGGGTGAGTGCGTTGTCAAGAATGGAGGTGAAAGTAGTGAGAGTGACATGGAGCGTGAGTTAGTTGTGACAGGTGAGAGAGGATGTACACCTGGGATGGAAGGATGCACACCTGGAATGGTAGAGCGTGAGTGGGAATGCACGCTGGAATTAGTGGTGAGGCACGTGGTTGGGTGTGCGAATGAGAGCACACCTGTGATTGTCACAGAGGAGGTGACCGAGGAGGGGGCGCGAAGAAGTGTGTTGGTGAGGTGTGCTACCAACGAATGTGTGCCAAAGTGTTCGGTGGTCAGGTGTGTGACCAAGGCTGTGAGTGGAATGGGTGTACCTGGGTGTGTAAGGAAAGGTACGAGGAGCATGGGCACGGCTGGATGTGTGAGCAAGGAACGGGCTGCGGGGTGTAAGCGTCCAGGTGAAGCATCGACGTTAGACGGGATAGAGTTTAGAACGACTTATAGCCGAATCGGGCCCTCGGTGCGTGCTGGGCCTCGCTTTGAACGGCCGCGTCCGTGCTCCACCAGGCGGAGCGGGCGGCAGGATAGGAAGGGTCGTCATGGCGACCACTTTTTGGTGAGGCATTCCGGCAGGCCGAGATCGAGCCATGGGATGGCTCCGTGCCGAGATGGTGCGTGGGATCTCGGCCCGGGTAAACCTCCTTCCCTGCACCGAGTGCTGGACGCATCCAGCCGCTGGCACAGAACAACCAGCATTCATGGCTTGGCTTTACGAAGCCTGGCTTTGAACGGGAATTGGCGCACCGAGAGGTATTAGTGAGTAGACGGGTGATGAGGTTAGTGTTTTGGCCCCAAAATTAGAGAAAAACAAAATTTGATGATTGGCAAGGGATTGGCAGTAGTGATTGGCAGATGATGGGTAGTGATTGGCAAATTTTTAATTTGTTGAAATTTGATGTGCAAAATTGGTAGTGAGAGACCCCCGATGTGGTGGGATGGCATCCCTGCCACCCTTCCAATGTGGGGGGCAAAGGAGCACTAGATTATGGGGTGTATGGCAGTAAAAACTAGCCCGGGTGGGTTAGGTTATATTGATAGGGCCCTAGAAGATGACATTAGGTAACGTTAAGTTTAGTTAGTGACTGATACCTGTAGTGGGGACGCAGGTAGTTTAGTGTGGATGATAATGACGTGGTATGTGCTTAGTTTAAAGGGAAGACGGGGAGCACTAAGTTAGCAGGGTAACAGGTAGTTCAGATGATGCTGTGTGAGAACTGGACAGGTGTGTGGAGCAGTGGATGAGTAGTGAGTGTTGTGGATCAGCGCGAATGCGCTTGGGGAGAGAAGGGTGCAGGTGGCACCAGGTGTGATTGCACAGGTGTGCAACTGGACAGGTGTGTGGAACAGTGTGTGAGTAGAGAGTGTTGTGGATCAGCGCGAATGCGCTTGGGGAGAGAAGGGTGCAGGTGGCACCAGGTGTGAGAGCACAGGTGTGCAAATACAGGTGTGTGGAGAGAGTTGGAGTAAGTGGTACGGAGTGGTGTGCATGGTGTGAAGGTGTGAATGGGGGAAGAGTGGACCCCCATCACGGATACCCGGGGCGGGTAGTGTAAGTGTTAGGTAGAGGGTACAGGTAAATTGTGGTTGGATATTGGCACTTGTGGTGCGGTTGCAGAATG
>NC_136265.1:93027119-93049619 GCF_964187855.1 Myxine glutinosa
TTGTCTTGGGGTTAAGTAAAAATGAATAGGGTAAGTTAAGGATTCGCTGTGTCACTGTTTCTTCCATCCTTTTCTGGTGTGCGTATAATAAATCTGTTCTTCCTCCGTATTCTTCTTCTTCTTCTTTTTCATTCTCTTGCGATCGCTTTAGAGATTTCCCGATTGAATATCCGTGGGGCGATCTGGTCAACGTCGGGTGAAATCGGGTTTTAATCGGGGAGTAACTGTTCGGACGCGGTTAAATACACCACCGCTCGGTCAATATAACATCTAAAAGCCGCGTCAGTAACAATTGGTGTCGAGGAGTTGGATTCGAACCTGGGACTAAATTTGTTAGGCCCAAATTTTGGAACACCAATTGTACTATTAGAGTAACAATTGGTGTCGAGGAGGGAGATCGGACCCGAAGCGCGCTTAACGCGCTCAAAATTACAAGCTGCCGAAATTTATTTTGTTTTATAAAGCAAAACCCGAATTTTGAGATCGCGCCATGGACAATCAAGGCGATCGGATGTCGGTGGGAGAGATAGACAGGGTGGAATCGACCCAGGACCTCGGGGAAATGTATGTGGAGGAAAGGGAGGAGGAGAAAAATGGCAATGTGGTTGCGGAGGTTTCAGACGCACAAAATGGCGCCCTCGCGCACGTGGTTGAGGGGGCCACGGTCGCGGAACCAATGAGCGCGACCCAAATGCAAGCCTTCATGACCCAATTCATGGTGGAAATGCAGAAAAATAACGATAGTGAGAAAATGGAAAGCAGAAAAATGGGGGCCCTTATGGACAGGCTAGAAGCCAAAATGGGACAAATGGGGAACCGGATGGATGCTCAGGGTGAGCGATTGGAGGGCCAAATGGGGGTAATGGGAAACCAAATGGGGGTAATGGGAAACCAAATGGGGGTAATGAGGGACGAAGCGAGGGGTACCGGTGAGGAGTTAGACAAGAAATTTGGGAAGTTAGACAAAAATTTTGAGGGGTTAGACAACGGGATAAAAGAGGTAAAGAATGGGTTAATGGGGGTAGAAAACAGAATGGCCGCTCAAGAAAATCAAATGGAAGGGATGCAAAAGGGGTTAGAGGGGGTAGAAAATAGAATGGCTGCCCAGGAGAATCAGATAGAGGGAGTGAAAAGTGGGTTAGAGGGGTTAGAAAACAGTATGGAAGGCAAATTGAGGGACATGAGGGACCAAGCGGAAAGGGAAGTTAACCAAATGGGGCAGCAGATAGAGGGGGTCAGAATGGGGGTAGAAACCAAACTGGATGCTCACAGGGAGGAAATGGAGCAGATGAGGGTGGCATCTGGGCAGGAGATGCAAGTGATGGGAGAGGAGATCAGAAAAGGGGTAAGTGAGGAGGTTTCGGGGCTGCGCGAGGAGGTAAAGCGAGGCGAAAAGCGTATAGAGAAAGAGGTGAGAAATAATACGGCAAAGTTACAGGGGGGAATAGAAGATCTGACGAAAGGAGTAGAGCAGCTGACAGAGGGACAAACTAAGTTAGTGGAGCAGGTTCAAAAGAACACTGCGGTACTAGGAGGGTTAAAGGCGACACAAAAAGAAATTAAAAACGAATTAATAGTGACGCAGAGGCAATGTCAGATGGTACGGGAGGAACTGACAATGAGGGTGGAGGAGGTGACAGAGATAATGGAGACAAAGGACCGGCAGGTGAGGATGCACATAGAGACGGTCACGGTAGCCTTAGAGGACGAACTTGAGGGGACGCACCGAGAAATAAAAGAGGTTAAACAAAAATTAGAGGAAGTGGGAGAAAAGGTGAGTGAAATTAAGAAGGGACGAACAGAAACTAAAAGAGAAATCCAGGAGGAGGTGATGGAATGTGTACAAGGTCTGTGTTCAAATCATGATGTGATGCTCACTAACCAAATAAAGAGTTTGCAGGTGGCAAAGAAGGTGCGGAGACGAAGTACGGAGGTGAGTGGCAATGTACATGATGTGAGGAAAGCTTCAGTCGGCTTGGGGATTGGTTTGGATCCGGGTGTTCGTGAAAGGCCGTTGGTGAGGTGTGTGACAGGACAGGTGTGCGAAAAAAGAGGTGTGCGAGAATGTCCGACCATGGGGTGTGTGAGGAAAAAGTGCACGCCGAGGAGTGAGTGTGCCGTCAGGAGTGAGCCGGTCGTAGCGCGTGTGCGAGGGAGCACAGGGAAGCGCGGTGTGGTGAGTGTTACGGAGGAAGTAACGAAAAAGTGTGCGCGAGAGGATGCGCGAGAAAGGTGTGTAACGGACGGGTGCATGGGGAAAGCGCATGCTGTCAAGAGTAAGGGTGAGTGCGCGACCGAGAGTGGAGGTGAGAGTAGTGAGAGTGAAACGGAGCGTGAGTTGGTTGTGGCAGGTGAGCGAGGATGTACACCTGGAATAGAAGGATGCACACCTGGAATGGTAGAGCGTGAGTGGGAATGCACGCTGGAATTGGTAGTGAGACACGTGGTTGGGTGTGCGGGTGAGAGCACACCTGTGATTGTCACAAAGGAGGTGACCGAGAAAGGGGCGCGAAGAGGTGTATTGGTGAGGTGTGCGAGCGACGAATGTGTGCCAAGGTGTTCGGTGGTCAGGTGTGTGACCAAGTCGATGGGCGGAGTGAGTGTACCGGGGTGTGTAAGGAAAGGTACGAGGAGAATGGGAACGGCTGCATGTATGAGCACGAAAGGGGTAGCGTATGCATGTAAGCCTGCAGGTGAGGCGTCGACGATAACCGGGTTAAAGGTTAGGTCGACTTTTAGCCGGATCGGGCCCTCGGTGCGTGCCGGGCTTCGCGTGCCGCGAGAACCGGCGGGGATCCGAACCACGGCGGTTTCGAAAGAACCGCCGTGCGCGATCCACGCTGGGCCTCGCGTGGAACGGCCGCGTCCGGGCTCCACTAGGCGGAGCGGGCAGCCCGATAGGAAGGGTCGTCATGGCGACCACTTTCTATTGAGACGTGCCGGCAGGTCGAGATCGGGACATTGGATGACTCCACGCCGAGGTGGTGCATGGGATCTCGGCCCGGGTAAGCCTCCGTCCCTGCCCCGAATGCGGGACGTATCCAGCCGCTGGCACAAAACGACCCGCGTTCATTGCTCGGCTGTACGAAGCCGGGCTGTAGATGTGAATTGGCGCACCGAGAGGATGTAATAAGTAGACGGGTGATGGTGGTAGTGATAGTGATTTAAAACGAAATTTAGAAAAGTGAATAGAATTGGCAGTAAATGGAAAATTTTTGAATTGTTGGATTTGGACGAGCGAAATTGGTAGTGAGAGACCCCCGATGTGGTGGGATGGCAAATCCACCATCCCTCACAGGTGGGGGCAAAGGAGCACTAGATTATGGGGTGTATGGCAGTGAAAACTAGCCCGGGTGGGTTAGGATATGGTGTGTAGGGATCTAGCGAAGATTGACATTAGGTGACGTTAAGTTTAGTTAGTGACTGATACCTGTAGTGGGGACGCAGGTAGATTAGTATGGATGATAATGACGTGGGAGCGCAATAGTTGAAAGGGACGACTGGGAAGCGCAAGTTTCAGAGGGGAGAAGTTAGCTGAGATGATGCCGTGTGTGTGAGGATTGAACAGGTGAGAATGGAACAGGTGTGATTGCACAGGTGTGCAACTGAACAGGTGTGTGGAGCAGTGTATGAGGGAGTAGTGGTGATTGCGTGTTGTGTTGACCAAATGGTCCAGGAAGAAAGGAGGGTGCAGGTGGCACCAGGTATGATTGCACAGGTGTGCAACGACAGGTGAATGAAGAACAGGTGTATGTGGCTGTATGGAATAAATGGTATGGAGTAGTGAAATGGATGGTCGAGGAGTGAGAATGGTGGAAATTGTGGAGTGGAGTGGATGGTGCGAAGGTGTGAATGGGGGAAGAGTGGACCCCCATCGCGGATACCCGGGGCGGGTAGTGTAAGTGTTAGGTAGAGGGTACAGGTAAATTGTGGTTGGATATTGGCATCTGTGGTGCGGGTGACAGAATGGTATGTGGATGGGTGCGTTGGTGTTGTGGAAATGGCTGGGCGTGTAGCCTGTTAGTGTGTGTAGTTGGTTTGGGCACTCCACCACTGTAAGGATGTCGGCCAGGTGAGGCCGCAGGTGGGCTCTGGGAGCCGGTAGTAGTTGTGTGGATGGGGCCCGAGGATCCGGAGGACGGACCCGGGTAGCCCAGTGCCAGAGGGCACCAAGGGGTGACAGAGCCAGGAGAGGGGCTGTCCCCAGTTAGTTAGGTTGGGGTGAGGAGCTAGGTAAGCTCGGGTGGCAACTACAGTGGTGGAGGTGTGCAGGTGGGTAGACCTGTTGGGAGAGGTACACGTCGCAGCCCAGAAATTGTGCTAGAGCACCGGGAGATGAATCGGGGGAGTGAGACCCCAAAATTGAGGAGCACCACAGTTTGGCCAATGGGAATTGGTTATTAGAACCCGTAGTGTAAGTTGGCCAATGGATTGGCAGGGAAAGACCCCGGGTAGTGTAAAGTGTGTTAAAGTCATTTAGAGGATAGGTAGGATGAAGGATCTCCTCGCACCATCTGCATCCACTCACCTGAGGTGACAGGTACTCCACACCATGCCATGTTTTGATTATTTTTTATGATGCAAATGTTTGGATTGTGAGACGCATCATGACGTGGGTGTGACATTGTGCGTAATTCCATCTCTCCCTCCTTATGAGGATTGATGATGAATTGGTGATGGCAAATTTTGAAGTAAAGGGATTGTGGAGACGAATTTGGTATAGGGGAAATATGGGGAAGACGTGACAGTAGTGACGAATTTGTAAATGTGTAGATTTTTGTACATATGGGGTGAGAACAAGGGTAGGGTAGGTGACAGGGGGTGACGTACGGTAGGGACGAGCTTTCTCACTTCGGCCTCCGTACGCATTTCACCTTGCATTGCCTTATTGACGTGTACCCTTGTGACCTTACCCCTCGCTCAATTGTCTTTCTTTTGTCTCCCACATGACCTGTGCGCCATTGGGTGCCGAGGGGAGCGTGCGTGAGGTGGCCATTGTGCGCCCGAGATTCCCAGAACCAGCATGCATTGCGTTGATGTACCACTTTATGGACCGCTGTTCTGCGGCCAAGTACCACTTGATGGACCCCAGGTTCTGGGGCAGGGCACCTCTGTTGGAAACCGGCCATAGTGGCCAGGGAATCTTGCTTGCGGACCTCGGTAAGGTGGCACCTATGCCAAAGAGGTGGACCACCCTTAGTTGGCCCCTGAGGCCCTAAATAAAAATGGACACAAGTTGTGCTTTTTATTATGTCCAAATAGGCCGCATGAAGCCTGAAGACGTCGGGAAGAACATCGGCCCAGCAGAGAAAGAGAAGACCACCACCAGTTGTTTTGTTGTGTTTATTATGAACCATGGTGACCGCACCGGATGGTGCTTTTGGGTGCTTTGTGGTGTTTGGGTGCTTTTGGGTGCTTTGGTGGTATTGGTACTGGTGCATCGATGCAATGCGTGCTGTCTCCTCCCTCCCAACAGGAATTTCTTTTTCTTGTTCCCTAAAAAGAAAAAAAGAAAAAAAAAGAGAAAAACACAGGTCCTGGGTTGCGTTGTAAATAAGAAATCACGTCATTGTAAATAATGCTCCCCACCGTAAATGTATAGTTTGAGAATAATCCCGTAATTCGGTTAGCTGTGGGTTTGAGTCTGTTAGACAGGATGCAATGCAATAGGGGGACATACTTATTTGTGTTTTAAAATTGTCACACTCAGGGTCAGGTTAATTGTAGAGGGAATTACACCTACGTGCCACACTAAGTTAAAGTTTAATAGGTCCGAGGACGGCCCTGAAGAAAGGGGGGTGCAGTGTAACGATTTTGAGAAGTGTGTAACGGTTTTTTTGAGAAGTGTAACAATTTTGGAGGAAGTGTAACGAATGTGAAAACGTTACAATGTGAACGTTACAAACGTACGGTACCACCCTGTTTATGTAAATAATGGTCGCAGTCAGCGTCCTAGTTAATTGCATGGAATATACACGCAGGTCACGATATATCTTTTAAATAGTGTATTTCCTTATTCCATGTAGGCTAAGTATGTGTTTTCCCACTAGATTGACTTTGCATTGTATCAAACAAAATAAGCGTAGGCCCTTCCAATTTCCCCAAAACCTCCCTTCCATTTGCCTTCCGCATTTTGGTCGGTTTTTCTCTTCAACCACCATTGGCCACGAGGTAAGGTTGGAGAAGAAAGGTGTGTCTCCACCTCGTCAGAAGAGGGAAGGAGTGAACCGGCCCTAACAGCCAATCAACCGCGGTGAGTGACCCGGTAGGCGTGCCCTCGGAGTCGGCGGCTTGATTTCGCCCGAGGTGATAAAAGCGCCTGCAGGGGACTGCTTAGAGAGATGAGCTGGAGCCTGGAGATGACCCTGGGAGAGGAGCAATGAAGCTGCACCAAAGAGAGGCGGTGAGATGCGAAACGCTCCAAGCCAAAGAGGAGAGGTACTCGGAAAGGAAACCAGCTTTGGAGAGACGCGCTGAAAGGAGGGAGACGGCTCCACCAGGAAGAAGAGGAGCAGGTGTGCCGAGCCAGCGCGTGACGTCTACAGCAGCGGATACGCGACGGAGGATTTTCCCGCCAAAAACCGCGAGGAATTGAGAGCTGCTACCTCCGGCCTGGCCTCCCTCTCCAGCAATCTACCTCAAGCCCTATCTGCCTGCAATATCCCCCCGTGTAAGTGTGAACGTCGTCTGTCCTACTCGTTGTCTTGGGGTTAAGTAAAAATGAATAGGGTAAGTTAAGGATTCGCTGTGTCACTGTTTCTTCCATCCTTTGCTGGTGTGCGTATAATAAATCTGTTCTTCCTCCGTATTCTTCTTCTTCTTCTTTTTCATTCTCTTGCGATCGCTTTAGAGATTTCCCGATTGAATATCCGTGGGGCGATCTGGTCAACGTCGGGTGAAATCGGGTTTTAATCGGGGAGTAACTGTTCGGACGCGGTTAAATACACCACCGCTCGGTCAATATAACATCTAAAAGCCGCGTCAGTAACAATTGGTGTCGAGGAGTTGGATTCGAACCTGGGACTAAATTTGTTAGGCCCAAATTTTGGAACACCAATTGTACTATTAGAGTAACAATTGGTGTCGAGGAGGGAGATCGGACCCGAAGCGCGCTTAACGCGCTCAAAATTACAAGCTGCCGAAATTTATTTTGTTTTATAAAGCAAAACCCGAATTTTGAGATCGCGCCATGGACAATCAAGGCGATCGGATGTCGGTGGGAGAGATAGACAGGGTGGAATCGACCCAGGACCTCGGGGAAATGTATGTGGAGGAAAGGGAGGAGGAGAAAAATGGCAATGTGGTTGCGGAGGTTTCAGACGCACAAAATGGCGCCCTCGCGCACGTGGTTGAGGGGGCCACGGTCGCGGAACCAATGAGCGCGACCCAAATGCAAGCCTTCATGACCCAATTCATGGTGGAAATGCAGAAAAATAACGATAGTGAGAAAATGGAAAGCAGAAAAATGGGGGCCCTTATGGACAGGCTAGAAGCCAAAATGGGACAAATGGGGAACCGGATGGATGCTCAGGGTGAGCGATTGGAGGGCCAAATGGGGGTAATGGGAAACCAAATGGGGGTAATGGGAAACCAAATGGGGGTAATGAGGGACGAAGCGAGGGGTACCGGTGAGGAGTTAGACAAGAAATTTGGGAAGTTAGACAAAAATTTTGAGGGGTTAGACAACGGGATAAAAGAGGTAAAGAATGGGTTAATGGGGGTAGAAAACAGAATGGCCGCTCAAGAAAATCAAATGGAAGGGATGCAAAAGGGGTTAGAGGGGGTAGAAAATAGAATGGCTGCCCAGGAGAATCAGATAGAGGGAGTGAAAAGTGGGTTAGAGGGGTTAGAAAACAGTATGGAAGGCAAATTGAGGGACATGAGGGACCAAGCGGAAAGGGAAGTTAACCAAATGGGGCAGCAGATAGAGGGGGTCAGAATGGGGGTAGAAACCAAACTGGATGCTCACAGGGAGGAAATGGAGCAGATGAGGGTGGCATCTGGGCAGGAGATGCAAGTGATGGGAGAGGAGATCAGAAAAGGGGTAAGTGAGGAGGTTTCGGGGCTGCGCGAGGAGGTAAAGCGAGGCGAAAAGCGTATAGAGAAAGAGGTGAGAAATAATACGGCAAAGTTACAGGGGGGAATAGAAGATCTGACGAAAGGAGTAGAGCAGCTGACAGAGGGACAAACTAAGTTAGTGGAGCAGGTTCAAAAGAACACTGCGGTACTAGGAGGGTTAAAGGCGACACAAAAAGAAATTAAAAACGAATTAATAGTGACGCAGAGGCAATGTCAGATGGTACGGGAGGAACTGACAATGAGGGTGGAGGAGGTGACAGAGATAATGGAGACAAAGGACCGGCAGGTGAGGATGCACATAGAGACGGTCACGGTAGCCTTAGAGGACGAACTTGAGGGGACGCACCGAGAAATAAAAGAGGTTAAACAAAAATTAGAGGAAGTGGGAGAAAAGGTGAGTGAAATTAAGAAGGGACGAACAGAAACTAAAAGAGAAATCCAGGAGGAGGTGATGGAATGTGTACAAGGTCTGTGTTCAAATCATGATGTGATGCTCACTAACCAAATAAAGAGTTTGCAGGTGGCAAAGAAGGTGCGGAGACGAAGTACGGAGGTGAGTGGCAATGTACATGATGTGAGGAAAGCTTCAGTCGGCTTGGGGATTGGTTTGGATCCGGGTGTTCGTGAAAGGCCGTTGGTGAGGTGTGTGACAGGACAGGTGTGCGAAAAAAGAGGTGTGCGAGAATGTCCGACCATGGGGTGTGTGAGGAAAAAGTGCACGCCGAGGAGTGAGTGTGCCGTCAGGAGTGAGCCGGTCGTAGCGCGTGTGCGAGGGAGCACAGGGAAGCGCGGTGTGGTGAGTGTTACGGAGGAAGTAACGAAAAAGTGTGCGCGAGAGGATGCGCGAGAAAGGTGTGTAACGGACGGGTGCATGGGGAAAGCGCATGCTGTCAAGAGTAAGGGTGAGTGCGCGACCGAGAGTGGAGGTGAGAGTAGTGAGAGTGAAACGGAGCGTGAGTTGGTTGTGGCAGGTGAGCGAGGATGTACACCTGGAATAGAAGGATGCACACCTGGAATGGTAGAGCGTGAGTGGGAATGCACGCTGGAATTGGTAGTGAGACACGTGGTTGGGTGTGCGGGTGAGAGCACACCTGTGATTGTCACAAAGGAGGTGACCGAGAAAGGGGCGCGAAGAGGTGTATTGGTGAGGTGTGCGAGCGACGAATGTGTGCCAAGGTGTTCGGTGGTCAGGTGTGTGACCAAGTCGATGGGCGGAGTGAGTGTACCGGGGTGTGTAAGGAAAGGTACGAGGAGAATGGGAACGGCTGCATGTATGAGCACGAAAGGGGTAGCGTATGCATGTAAGCCTGCAGGTGAGGCGTCGACGATAACCGGGTTAAAGGTTAGGTCGACTTTTAGCCGGATCGGGCCCTCGGTGCGTGCCGGGCTTCGCGTGCCGCGAGAACCGGCGGGGATCCGAACCACGGCGGTTTCGAAAGAACCGCCGTGCGCGATCCACGCTGGGCCTCGCGTGGAACGGCCGCGTCCGGGCTCCACTAGGCGGAGCGGGCAGCCCGATAGGAAGGGTCGTCATGGCGACCACTTTCTATTGAGACGTGCCGGCAGGTCGAGATCGGGACATTGGATGACTCCACGCCGAGGTGGTGCATGGGATCTCGGCCCGGGTAAGCCTCCGTCCCTGCCCCGAATGCGGGACGTATCCAGCCGCTGGCACAAAACGACCCGCGTTCATTGCTCGGCTGTACGAAGCCGGGCTGTAGATGTGAATTGGCGCACCGAGAGGATGTAATAAGTAGACGGGTGATGGTGGTAGTGATAGTGATTTAAAACGAAATTTAGAAAAGTGAATAGAATTGGCAGTAAATGGAAAATTTTTGAATTGTTGGATTTGGACGAGCGAAATTGGTAGTGAGAGACCCCCGATGTGGTGGGATGGCAAATCCACCATCCCTCACAGGTGGGGGCAAAGGAGCACTAGATTATGGGGTGTATGGCAGTGAAAACTAGCCCGGGTGGGTTAGGATATGGTGTGTAGGGATCTAGCGAAGATTGACATTAGGTGACGTTAAGTTTAGTTAGTGACTGATACCTGTAGTGGGGACGCAGGTAGATTAGTATGGATGATAATGACGTGGGAGCGCAATAGTTGAAAGGGACGACTGGGAAGCGCAAGTTTCAGAGGGGAGAAGTTAGCTGAGATGATGCCGTGTGTGTGAGGATTGAACAGGTGAGAATGGAACAGGTGTGATTGCACAGGTGTGCAACTGAACAGGTGTGTGGAGCAGTGTATGAGGGAGTAGTGGTGATTGCGTGTTGTGTTGACCAAATGGTCCAGGAAGAAAGGAGGGTGCAGGTGGCACCAGGTATGATTGCACAGGTGTGCAACGACAGGTGAATGAAGAACAGGTGTATGTGGCTGTATGGAATAAATGGTATGGAGTAGTGAAATGGATGGTCGAGGAGTGAGAATGGTGGAAATTGTGGAGTGGAGTGGATGGTGCGAAGGTGTGAATGGGGGAAGAGTGGACCCCCATCGCGGATACCCGGGGCGGGTAGTGTAAGTGTTAGGTAGAGGGTACAGGTAAATTGTGGTTGGATATTGGCATCTGTGGTGCGGGTGACAGAATGGTATGTGGATGGGTGCGTTGGTGTTGTGGAAATGGCTGGGCGTGTAGCCTGTTAGTGTGTGTAGTTGGTTTGGGCACTCCACCACTGTAAGGATGTCGGCCAGGTGAGGCCGCAGGTGGGCTCTGGGAGCCGGTAGTAGTTGTGTGGATGGGGCCCGAGGATCCGGAGGACGGACCCGGGTAGCCCAGTGCCAGAGGGCACCAAGGGGTGACAGAGCCAGGAGAGGGGCTGTCCCCAGTTAGTTAGGTTGGGGTGAGGAGCTAGGTAAGCTCGGGTGGCAACTACAGTGGTGGAGGTGTGCAGGTGGGTAGACCTGTTGGGAGAGGTACACGTCGCAGCCCAGAAATTGTGCTAGAGCACCGGGAGATGAATCGGGGGAGTGAGACCCCAAAATTGAGGAGCACCACAGTTTGGCCAATGGGAATTGGTTATTAGAACCCGTAGTGTAAGTTGGCCAATGGATTGGCAGGGAAAGACCCCGGGTAGTGTAAAGTGTGTTAAAGTCATTTAGAGGATAGGTAGGATGAAGGATCTCCTCGCACCATCTGCATCCACTCACCTGAGGTGACAGGTACTCCACACCATGCCATGTTTTGATTATTTTTTATGATGCAAATGTTTGGATTGTGAGACGCATCATGACGTGGGTGTGACATTGTGCGTAATTCCATCTCTCCCTCCTTATGAGGATTGATGATGAATTGGTGATGGCAAATTTTGAAGTAAAGGGATTGTGGAGACGAATTTGGTATAGGGGAAATATGGGGAAGACGTGACAGTAGTGACGAATTTGTAAATGTGTAGATTTTTGTACATATGGGGTGAGAACAAGGGTAGGGTAGGTGACAGGGGGGTGACGTACGGTAGGGACGAGCTTTCTCACTTCGGCCTCCGTACGCATTTCACCTTGCATTGCCTTATTGACGTGTACCCTTGTGACCTTACCCCTCGCTCAATTGTCTTTCTTTTGTCTCCCACATGACCTGTGCGCCATTGGGTGCCGAGGGGAGCGTGCGTGAGGTGGCCATTGTGCGCCCGAGATTCCCAGAACCAGCATGCATTGCGTTGATGTACCACTTTATGGACCGCTGTTCTGCGGCCAAGTACCACTTGATGGACCCCAGGTTCTGGGGCAGGGCACCTCTGTTGGAAACCGGCCATAGTGGCCAGGGAATCTTGCTTGCGGACCTCGGTAAGGTGGCACCTATGCCAAAGAGGTGGACCACCCTTAGTTGGCCCCTGAGGCCCTAAATAAAAATGGACACAAGTTGTGCTTTTTATTATGTCCAAATAGGCCGCATGAAGCCTGAAGACGTCGGGAAGAACATCGGCCCAGCAGAGAAAGAGAAGACCACCACCAGTTGTTTTGTTGTGTTTATTATGAACCATGGTGACCGCACCGGATGGTGCTTTTGGGTGCTTTGTGGTGTTTGGGTGCTTTTGGGTGCTTTGGTGGTATTGGTACTGGTGCATCGATGCAATGCGTGCTGTCTCCTCCCTCCCAACAGGAATTTCTTTTTCTTGTTCCCTAAAAAGAAAAAAAAAAAAAAAAAGAGAAAAACACAGGTCCTGGGTTGCGTTGTAAATAAGAAATCACGTCATTGTAAATAATGCTCCCCACCGTAAATGTATAGTTTGAGAATAATCCCGTAATTCGGTTAGCTGTGGGTTTGAGTCTGTTAGACAGGATGCAATGCAATAGGGGGACATACTTATTTGTGTTTTAAAATTGTCACACTCAGGGTCAGGTTAATTGTAGAGGGAATTACACCTACGTGCCACACTAAGTTAAAGTTTAATAGGTCCGAGGACGGACCTGAAGAAAGGGGGGTGCAGTGTAACGATTTTGAGAAGTGTGTAACGGTTTTTTTGAGAAGTGTAACAATTTTGGAGGAAGTGTAACGAATGTGAAAACGTTACAATGTGAATGTTACAAACGTACGGTACCACCCTGTTTATGTAAATAATGGTCGCAGTCAGCGTCCTAGTTAATTGCATGGAATATACACGCAGGTCACGATATATCTTTTAAATAGTGTATTTCCTTATTCCATGTAGGCTAAGTATGTGTTTTCCCACTAGATTGACTTTGCATTGTATCAAACAAAATAAGCGTAGGCCCTTCCAATTTCCCCAAAACCTCCCTTCCATTTGCCTTCCGCATTTTGGTCGGTTTTTCTCTTCAACCACCATTGGCCACGAGGTAAGGTTGGAGAAGAAAGGTGTGTCTCCACCTCGTCAGAAGAGGGAAGGAGTGAACCGGCCCTAACAGCCAATCAACCGCGGTGAGTGACCCGGTAGGCGTGCCCTCGGAGTCGGCGGCTTGATTTCGCCCGAGGTGATAAAAGCGCCTGCAGGGGACTGCTTAGAGAGATGAGCTGGAGCCTGGAGATGACCCTGGGAGAGGAGCAAAGAGGCTGCACCAAAGAGGCGGTGAGATGCGAAACGCTCCAAGCCAAAGAGGAGAGGTACTCGGAAAGGAAACCAGCTTTGGAGAGACGCGCTGAAAGGAGGGAGACGGCTCCACCAGGAAGAAGAGGAGCAGGTGTGCCGAGCCAGCGCGTGACGTCTACAGCAGCGGATACGCGACGGAGGATTTTCCCGCCAAAAACCGCGAGGAATTGAGAGCTGCTACCTCCGGCCTGGCCTCCCTCTCCAGCAATCTACCTCAAGCCCTATCTGCCTGCAATATCCCCCCGTGTAAGTGTGAACGTCGTCTGTCCTACTCGTTGTCTTGGGGTTAAGTAAAAATGAATAGGGTAAGTTAAGGATTCGCTGTGTCACTGTTTCTTCCATCCTTTGCTGGTGTGCGTATAATAAATCTGTTCTTCCTCCGTATTCTTCTTCTTCTTCTTTTTCATTCTCTTGCGATCGCTTTAGAGATTTCCCGATTGAATATCCGTGGGGCGATCTGGTCAACGTCGGGTGAAATCGGGTTTTAATCGGGGAGTAACTGTTCGGACGCGGTTAAATACACCACCGCTCGGTCAATATAACATCTAAAAGCCGCGTCTGTAACAATATATATATACATATATATATATATATATATACATATATATATATATATATATACACATATATATATATATATATACACATATACATATATATATACACATATACATATATATATACATATACATATACATATACATATACATATATATATATACATACATATATATATATATATATATACACATATACATATACATATACATATATATATATACACATATACATATACATATACATATATATATATACATACATATATATATATATACATACATATATATATATATATATATACATATATATATATATATATATACACATATATATATATATATATATACATATACATATATATATATATATATATACATATATATATATATATATATACATATATATATATATATATATACATATATATATATATATATATATATATACATATATATATATATATATATATATATATATATATATATATATATATATATACATATATACATATATATATATATATATACATATATACATATATATATATATATATACATATATACATATATATATATATATATATATATATATATATATATATATATACATATATATATACATATATATTATACATAATACATATATATATACATATACATAATACATATATACATACATATACACATATATATATACATATATACATATATATATATATATATATATATATATATATATATATATACATATATATATACATATATATATACATAATACATATATATATACATATACATAATACATATATACATACATATACACATATATATATATATATATATATATATATATATATATATATATATATATATATATATATATATATATATATATATATATATATATACATACATACATATATATATTGTTGCGGATATGGGATTTGGCCTCCATCCATATCCGCTTGTAAATATTCCCCTATTTCCCCAATACTCCCCAACTATCCCCAATCCCCCATTCCCTAGTCCCATTGTCTGTAAACAACACTCTGTAGCCCCGACCTTCCCCTTTTCCCCCCATTAAATGTCGTGCCCAGGTTCACCGCATCTCACGTAGACAACTATAGGACATCTTGCTAGTTATTCTTAGTCTATGTCAGTTAAGGACTCGTTTCCATTAATTCTGACTCTTCGTTGCACCAGAATGTGATTGTATGGCACCAGTAGTAAGTTTAGGACCTCCCAATACCTCCCCGCATCTCTTCCTCATGAAACAACAACACCAACAACAACAACAACAGCGGCGCGGGGAGTGCGCGTCCTCACTCCGGCTTGGTTAGCCGCCATTGACCATGTGCTCCGACGGGGTTACCACACAGGGGCTCACTGTCAGCTCCTCGTCAAGGGCGGAGCCCGGTAACCCCCCACACCCAATAAGAAGCGGCGGACCGATTCCATCTGGGGCGGAGCTAACGAGCCGAGGGCATGTCACTCCCCGCTGGATATGCACAGGAAGACGGAGGTGACGTCAGATGCGCCCCAGCTACGAAGAAGAACGGACGCCACCTCCAGCGCGACGATACCTACCCGCATCTTTGGCCCGGACTGGGTCGATTCTGCCCCTGAGCCAAGGTGCACCTTGAGCCATCGATTCTGCCCTTCCTTGCCATCAATCCCTGTGTGAGTCAGTCTTGTCCCGTTTGTCTGTGGTCTCTTGGGGGCTAAGATAAGACCGTGTTTAAGTGCCCACCTTTCTGTGCTGTACCTCTTGTGCCGTGTAATCTAAACGTTCTGCAAACCCATATTATAACCTCCTCCGGAGGTCTTGAGAACTGTACCCCTGGTGTCGTGTCATTTAACCCAGCCGTTGTGTCCTTTCCTTAATTGATCTAGCGTAGCGCGATTCGGCCAACGTTCGAGTATAATCGGGTAACTTGTGCGAACACGGCGGCCATTCCGCTCGGCCCAGCATAACATCTTACTAAGTCGTGTCCGTAACAATTGGTTGTCAGGAGTTGGATTCGGACCTGGGACTAAATTCATTTAGCCCAAATTTTGGAACACCAATTGTACTATTTGAGTAACAATTGGTGTCGGGAAGTGGGATCGGTCCCGGAGCGCGTTTCACGCGCTCGAAATTATAACGGCGAAATTTGATTGTGTTTTACAAAAAAAAAAAAAAACCCCGAATTTTGAAAGTCGCGCTATGGCAGATCAAGACGGCTGGGTTCCGGTAGAGGAGAGTGAGGCAGGGTCGATCCAGGACCAAATTGAGGGACATGAGGAGAGCGAAGCAGTGAGGGTAGCAGGGTCGCAAAATAGCGTCGTCGCGCACGAGGTTACGGGCGCGCAAAATGGCGCCTCGCACATGGCCACGGCGACCACGCCCGCGACCGTGGTAGCGCCGCTGGTGGATTCGAACCTTTTCCTCCTGCAAATGAGGGCCCTTATGGAACAAAATGGAGGTTTGAAAAACAGTATAGAGGCTCAGGGTGAGCGGTTGGGAAACCAAATTGTGGGAATGAGGGCTGATAGTGAGCGATTGGAGGGCCAAATGGGGGTAATGGGAAACCAAATGGGGGTAATGAGGGACGAAGCGAGGTGTACCGGTGAGGGATTAGACAAGAAATTAGAGGGGTTAGACAATGGGATAGAAGGGGTGAAACATGGGTTAATGGGGGTAGAAAACAGAATGGCCGCTCAAGAGAATCAAATGGAAGGGATGCAAAAGGGGTTAGAGGGGTTAGAAAACAGTATGGAAGGCAAATTGAGGGACATGAGGGACCAAGCGGAAAGGGAAGTTAAACAAATGGGGCAGCAGATAGAGGGGGTTAGAATGGGGGTAGAAACCAAACTGGATGCTCACAGGGAGGAAATGGAGCAGATGAGGGTGGCATCTGGGCAGGAGATGCAAGTGATGGGAGAAGAGATCAGAAGAGGTGTGAGTGAGGAGGTCAGAGGAGTGCGCGAGGAGGTGAGGCACTGTAAGGAGCACATGGAGAAGGAGGTGAGAAAGGGGACTACAAAATTGCAAGGGGGCATAGAGGACCTGACGCAGGAGGTGGAACAGCTGACGGAGGGACAAAAAGGACTAACGGAGCAGGTTCAAAGGAACACTGCGGTATTAGGAGGGTTAAAAGCGACACAGAAAGAACGAAAAGACGACTTGATAGCGACGAAGAGGCAATGTCAGATGGTACGTGAGGGACTGACAACGAGGTTGGACGAGGTGATAGAGGTAATGGAGACGAAGGACCGGCAGGTGAGGACGCACATGGAAACGGTCAAGGTAGCCTTGGAGGACGAGCTTGAGGAGACGTACCGGGGAATAAAAGAGGTGAAGCAGAAATTAGAAGAAGTGGAAGAAGGGGTGAGCGAAATTAAGAAGCGACGGAGAGAGGATAAGAAAGAGATAAAGGAGGAAGTAAAAGAATTGGTCCAAAGTCTGTGTTCGGATCGTGATGATGTGCTCATTAACAGGATGAGGGATTTGCAGGTGATGGAGGAGAAGCGAAGAGGAAGAGGACCCGGTGTAAGTGGTGACCAATATGGTCGTGCGTATGATGCGCCAGGGGATTTAAGAAGCTTGGGGGTCGAGATGGACCCGGGTGTTCGTGAGAGGCCGTTGGTGAAGTGTGCGACAGGTCTGGTGTGCGAAAAAGGAGGTGTGTGAGAAAGTCTGACTCTGGGGTGTGTGAGGAAAAAGTGCACGCCAAGGAGTGAGTGTGCTGTCGAGAGTGAGTCGGTCGTAGCGCGTGTGCGAGGGAGCACATGGAAGCGCGGTGTGGTAAGTGTTACAGAGGGTGTGACGGGAGAGTGTGCGCTAGAGTGTGCGCGAGAAAGGTGTGTGACGGACAGGTGCATGGGAAAAGAGTGCGCTGTCAAAAGTAAGGAAGAGTGTACACCTGTGGTGAGTGTTACAGAGGGTGTAACGGGAGAGTGTGCGCGTGAAAGGTGTGTAACGGACGGGTGCATGAGGAAAGAGTGCGCTGTCGAGAGTAAGGGTGAGTGTGTTGTCAAGAGTGGTGGTGAGAGTAGTGAGAGTGACAAGGAGCGTGAGTTGGTTGTGACAGGTGAGCAAGGATGTACACCTGGAATGGAAGGATGCACACCTGGAATGGTAGAGCGTGAGTGGGAATGCACGCTGGAATTGGTAGTGAGGCACGTGGTTGGGTGTGCGAGTGAGGGCACACCTGTGATTGTCACAGAGGAGGTGACCGAGGAAGGGGCGCGAAGAGGTGTGTTGGTGAGGTGTGCGACCAACGAATGTGTGCCAAAGTGTTCGGTGGTCAGGTGTGTGACCAAGGCTGGGAGTGGAATGAGTGTAGCTGGGTGTGTTAGAGAAGGTACGACGAGGAGCATGGAAACGGCTGGATGTATGAGCACGAAAGGGGTAGCGTATGCTTGTAAGCATCCAGGTGAGGCATCGACGGTAACCGGGTTAGCGGTTAGAGCGACTTTTAGCCGAATCGGGCCCTCGGTGCGTGCTGGGCCTCGCTTTGAACGGCCGCGTCCGTGCTCCACTAGGCGGAGCGGGCAGCCCGATAGGAAGGGTCGTCATGGCGACCACTTTTTGGTGAGACGTGCCGGCAGGTCGAGATCGGGAAATTGGATGGCTCCACGCCGAGGTGGTGCGTGGGATCTCGGCCCGGGTAAGCCCCCGTCCCTGCCCCGAGTGCCGGACGCATCCAGCCGCTGGCACAAAACAACCCGCGTGCATTGCTCGGCTTTACAAAGCCGGGCTTTGGACAGGAATTGGCGCACCGAGAGGCATTAGTGAGTAGACTGTGTGATTAGGTTAGTGTTTTGGACCCAAAATTAGAAAAAAACAAAATTTGATGATTGGCAAGGGATTGGCAGTAATGATTGGCAGATGATGAGTAGTGATTGGCAAATTTTTGATTTGTTGAAATTTGATGTGCAAAATTGGTAGTGAGCGATGGGCCCGGTGGGTAAGGGTGGCATCCCTGCCACCCTTCCCATGTGGGGAAAATGCGCTATAGTTTATGGGGTGGCTATGACAACCGAGCCAGGGAGGGCTTGGTTATATTGATAGGGATCTAGCGAAGATGACATTAGGTAACGTTAAGTTTAGTTAGTGACTGATACCTGTAGTGGGGACGCAGGTAGATTAGAGTGGATAATAATGACGAGGGAGCGCAATAGTTTAAAGGGACGACTGGGAAGCGCAAGTTTCAGAGGGGAGTAGTTAGATGAGATGATGCTGTGTGAGAACTGGACAGGTGTGTGGAGCAGTGTATGAGTAGTGAGTGTTGTGGATCAGCGCGAATGCGCTTGGGGAGAGAAGGGTGCAGGTGGCACCAGGGGTGAGAGCACAGGTGTGCAAGTAAAGGTGGTGTGGAGAGAGTTGGAGTAAGTGGTACGGAGTGGTGTGCATGGTGCGAAGGTGTGAATGGGGGAAGAGTGGACCCCCCATCACGGATACCCGGGGCGGGTAGTGTAAGTGTTAGGTAGAGGGTATAGGTAAATTGTGGTTGGATATTGGCATTTGTGGTGCGGTTGCAGAATGGTATTGTGGATGGGTGCATTAGTGTTGTGGAAATGGCTGGGCGTGTAGCCTGTTAGTCTGTGTAGTTGGTTGGGCACTCCACCACTGTGAGGATGTCGGCCAGGTGAGGCCGCAGGTGGGCTCTGGGAGCCGTTAGTGTCAGTGGGGCCCAAGGATCCGGAGGACGGACCCGGGTAGCCCAGTGCCAGAGAGGGCACCGAGTGGGCAGAGCGCCAGAGGGCCTTCCCCAGGTAGTTAGGTTAGGGTAAGGAGCAGGTAAGCTCGGAGGCAACTGCAGTGGTGGAGGTGTGCAGGTGGGTAGACCTGCTGGGAGAGCTACACGTCGCGGCCCAGAAATTGTGCGAGGGCACCGGGAGATGAATCGGGGGAGTGAGACCCCAAATTGAAAAGCACCACAGTTTGGTCAATGGGAATTGGTTTTTAGAACCCATAGTGCAAGAGGGCCAATGGTTTGGCAGGAGAAAGACCCCGGGTAATGTAAAGTTGTTAAAGTCATTTAGGAAATAGTTAGGATTGATGAACCTGTCGCACCATACGCAGCCACTTACCTGTGGTGATGATGACTCCACACCTGTGTTCCTTTGTTCTGTGTTGCAGGAAATAAGAATTGCTGGTTGGATTTGTGAGACGCATCACGACGTGGATGAGACATTGGGGTGATTCCATCTCTCCCTCCTTAGGAGGGACTGATGATGAATTGGTGATGGCAAATTTTGATGTTGAGTTGGAGATGGCAAATTGTGATGAGAGTTGGAAATGGCAAATTTGATTGGTTAGGAGGGAGAGAAGACGAATTTGGTTTATGGGAGGAACGGGGAAAGACAATAGGGACGTTTGTTGATTTGTAAAGTAGATGTTTATGGGTAGTGTTGTGTTTTGTGGATACAGTAAGGGGTAAGGGAGGGGCAATGTAGGTTACCTGGTGACAGGGGGGCGTACGGTAGGAACGTACCTGTCTCACCTGGTTCCCATGTGCCCCCAGTGTGCATTACCTTATATTGCGTGCACTTTTGCGCCCTTACCACCTTATTCACTTGTCTTCTTCTTTTGTCTCCCACCTCCGAGGATCTGGCTTTGGGGCAGAGAGAGAGGAGAGAGAGGTGCTGGCTCCGCAGTTGTGGGCCTGTACTTTCGCTGCTTGCTGCCTGGATCGATACACCATATGGACCGCAATGTTTGTGGCCGGCCACCATGGACCGCAGTTCTTTTGCGGGCAAGCACCACCCGTTGATGGACCTATGGGTCAACGTGGCACCTATGCCATACAGGTGAACCACTAATAGTTGGCCCCCTGACACCACAATACAGAAATGGACGCGGTTGGCGCCTTTCTTTATTTTTAAAGAAGCAAGAAGGCCAAGTGCACCACATGAAGGCAAGACCAGCGGCAGAACATCGGCCGGCTGCGACACCACCGGTGATTGTTGAACACTTTATTGGTGCACTGGATGGTGCTGACTGTACATGATGGGGTGGTGCTTTTGGTGCTTGGATGGGGTGCTCTGCACATTATTAAAGGCCGTAGGGCCACAGAGCACTCGTGGGTTGGTGTATCGATGCTGGCATGCGTGCTCTCTCTATGCATAACATCTGCATGTGTTCCTCCAAAAACAGGTCCTGGATCGTAGTGTAAATATCAGTGTAGTCTTGTGTAAATAATGCTCCCCTACCGGCTGTATGTTTAGTTTGAGGATTCTTTCCGCGATTCTGTTATCCTGTGGGTGTGTTTCTGTGAGGAGAAGGGTGCAACGTCGCAGGGGGACATATTTACTCATTTGTGAACATCTGTAAAACTGTCGCACTCAGGGTAGAGTTAATAGTAGAGGGAACTACATCTGAGTGCCACACTAAAGTAGGTAAAAATTTATCGGGTCGGGACGCCCCGAGGTAGAGAAGGGTGCAATGTTGCGGATATGGGATTTGGCCTCCATCCATATCCACTTGTAAATATTCCCCTATTTCCCCAATACTCCCCAACTATCCCCAATCCCCCATTCCCTAGTCCCATTGTCTGTAAACAACACTCTGTAGCCCCGACCTTCCCCTTTTTCCCCCATTAAATGTCGTGCCCAGGTTCACCGCATCTCACGTAGACAACTATAGGACATCTTGCTAGTTATTCTTAGTCTATGTCAGTTAAGGACTCGTTTCCATTAATTCTGACTCTTCGTTGCACCAGAATGTGATTGTATGGCACCAGTAGTAAGTTTAGGACCTCACAATACCTCCCCGCATCTCTTCCTCATGAAACAAGAACACCAACAACAACAACAGCGGCGCGGGGAGTGCGCGTCCTCACTCCGGCTTGGTTAGCCGCCATTGACCATGTGCTCCGACGGGGTTACCACACAGGGGCTCACTGTCAGCTCCTCGTCAAGGGCGGAGCCCGGTAACCCCCCGCACCCAATAAGAAGTGGCGGACCGATTCCATCTGGGGCGGAGCTAACGAGCCGAGGGCGTGTCACTCCCCGCTGGATATGCACAGGAAGACGGAGGTGACGTCAGATGCGCCCCAGCTACGAAGAAGAACGGACGCCACCTCCAGTGCGACGATACCTACCCGCATCTTTGGACCGGACCGGGTCGATTCTGCCCCTGAGCCAACGTGCACCTTGAGCCATCGATTCTGCCCTTCCTTGCCATCAATCCCTGTGTGAGTCAGTCTTGTCCCGTTTGTCTGTGGTCTGTCGGGGCTAAGATAAGACCGTGTTTAAGTGCCCACCTTTCTGTGCTGTACCTCTTGTGCCGCGTAATCTAAACGTTCTGCAAACCCATATTATAACCTCCTCCGGAGGTCTTGAGAACTGTACCCCTGGTGTCGTGTCATTTAACCCAGCCGTTGTGTCCTTTCCTTCATTGATCTAGCGTAGCGCGATTCGGCCAACGTTCGAGTATAATCGGGTAACTTGTGCGAACACGGCGGCCATTCCGCTCGGCCCAGCATAACATCTTACTAAGTCGTGTCCGTAACAATATATATACATACATATACATATATACATACATATACATATACATATATATATATACATACATATACACATACATATACATATATACAGTAGTGACCCCTAATTCCGAACGCCCCTCATCTCGAACTACTCTAATTCCGAACCGTAAATTCGAGAAAATTTTGTCCCTAATTCCGAATGTATTTCTATAACCGAACCGCCAACATAGCATTAGCGTCGTTCATATTTCCCGCCGCGAGCGTCGAGATTTTGAAGGCTTTGAAGAACCTATTGTGCCTGCTATTGTAGCATTGGGTCAGTCCATGGGCTTGGAGGT
>NC_136265.1:93054619-93202360 GCF_964187855.1 Myxine glutinosa
TTGTTTATACACCGCCCAAAGTAGGTTTCCCTCGTTCTTGTTTATAAACCACCCAAAGTCGGTTTCGCTCGTTCTCCTTCCTGAACTACGATAAGCGTTGATCATTTCGATCATTTCTCCGAGTTACCAATCATTCCGATCGTTTGTCAAACAAACCCCTGTTCTTCCCCTCTATCTTGGCCGAATGCATGTGAGTGAGTGTGACATGTTTTTTTATGAGTTCTACTGGAGCTTTCTGATGTGAAATTTGATACACCACAATCATCGCCATGATCTCACGAGTTGATTTGGCTAATTAACTGCAAATAATCCGGAAGAAGTTCCCATGTTTGGAATGTGCGTAATGTTGAGGTTAGAGCGAGAACTGGTATATGTAGAGCAGATTAGTTCTTATACGTGCTTCCACGACATGAAATTATAATTACAAAATAAATAACAAAAACAATGATAACATTGTGACAAATCCGATATTAATTAATACCAACCACAATAACAAAGATAATAATAGTTGCATCATTTGGCAACAATAATAACGAACGGGAACGTTTTGTTTCGCTGTGTAGACTAGGCTAAATTTCCAGAAATGCATCTAATACAAGTTATAGGGGCATTTCTGAGTAAAAGTTGGTAACAAGTGTTTTTAACCTATTTTGGGGGTGCTGATCATGAAAAAATAGGATACCAAGCTGAATTTTTGGTATTTGATGCTCAAATCTGGAAAAAACAAAAAGGCCGCCAAAATATTTAACTTTTAGCCGCTGAACTCAGAATCACACAGGAAGACATTTCAACAAGTACACTTTACGTGAAACAAGATGAATATTTCCGGGCAATCAAATTTGTATATACTATTTTAGCAGAAATCGATGTTTCGGCCATTTTCCAAGATGGCCGCCATCACATCTTATATTGACGATATCTCCAGTTCTAGTGAACATAGAATCATTATTTTGATGTCTAGCCCCAGGTTATCGAGGTCAAGGAAGCATATGAGCGCACTATTATTAGTGTTGGACCAAAGCTATATACTGAAACAGGACACATTCAAGGTGGTTGCTCACAAAATAGCTCTAAATATCGGCTAACTGCAGCTAAAATGATATCTACAGACACTTACACATGGACCCTTGTGCCACACAGCTCATATAATAAACAACACGATTACAAGGCAATACAACTTTACTTTTGATCTTCATTGATTAATACGATTACATGCAGTGAACAATCACATATGAACGTTTAACTATATACAGGTAGCACAGTCATGACGTCTTTTACGATATGCAGGCTCGACGGTAAGTTGAATAATGTCGTTAACACATTACACATTGTCATTAAAGCAACCGTCCTGGTCAGTTTCTTGCCGACATACACATGCAGCTGTGCAGCCAAGTTTTGCTTTACGGCAGCTACAGCGCATGGTACGACACCGTGACCTGCAACTGCAAGAAACAAGTTCAAGACACGACTCAGGAATTGGATGGAGTGTCATCAGCACTGGTTGCAAATTGGTAGCGACCCTTTTCCATCCCAACTCCGTGACATTCGGCAGGTTCGGAAGTGGGCAGTGTGCCTCCTTCCATATCAGAGATTGGTAATGCACACGCTGGATGTGGAATTTGAGAGCATCGCTCGTGGGTGGCATCGCTTCTGGTTTGCAGGCCTTCTCAAACATGACCCGACGAACGCTATCTGTTGTCTCCAGATTGTTCATCCCGTAGATTTTGCAGACAAATATTTCTGTCGATTTTGACACTTCAGGGGTCAAATTCCCTACTCCCAAACCCACAAGAAGGTGGTGATACTCAAGGAAGACTTTCCATGCTGAACGTTTCGTGTGTCCACAGATGTGCGATGTCGTGTCCGATCCCGTAAGAGCGTGAAATGGCAGAAGTGATTGGACTGAATTTGATGGCAAGTTGTGATATAATGGACCTATGGGTATGTACTTTCTCTTCTGGGCAGTACCAGCCATCATCCATAGATTTCTGCAACTGACACGTGGAAAATGTGCCACCAACAACAGCATGACATCAGTGTCTCTCGCACATACAACTACAGTGTCCAGCCGACTATCTATGACATGTAGAATTATGCGTGTGTCCGCTTCTTCGTGTGTTGCTTTTAGTGGAGTGAGGTCAGTATTGCCACGTGATGACCTGATTTCACGCTCATCGTCAAACCCCCCTGCAACCACAATCTCTGTATCACCAGGAGCATGTGCCAGAAGTTCTTCCGAGAGGAAGCGAGCAAGGTCTGCCTTGTTTTCTGGAAGGGCAATGAAGTTTATCCAGGAGTTAGGCAGTGGCACCTCCCGTCCTTCTACAATACGACGTATTGGACGACTTGTCTTTGTTCGTTTGGTTCTTGTTCCTGCTTTGATCGACTCATCTCGGTATCTGTCAAATACAACGTCTATGCGAAGATATTGCATTCCTGACTGGAAGATTGATCTTGTGAAAACGTCTGCCAAGTCTCCAAATGTCTTGGCAGCAACCGGTTTCCCAATGGCCACGACTCGAGCCTGTCCATCTATAACAAGACAAGCTGATTTCCCGTGCAGATCGAGCGTAGCAGGACATGGAACATCTGCTGTCAACATATCAGCCAGCAACGATTTGTTTCCTGTCCTTAAATTGCCATTGAGCTCTGCCAGCGAGACTGGTACTCGAAGAAGTTCGTGGTTCAACACGTTGTCCAAGTTGATCGTGCGGCCAGATGCATATGCCGTTACCAAACGTTGGAGGAAGTTTTGATCAGCTTTCAGAACAGTGCGTTTGTTCTTTTCGGCACTGTGTTGTACTACCTTATAAAGATCGTCGAATGTTGGAGCATTGTTCTTCTTGATGGTGTCATACAATGAGTGCTGAGGCACTGAGGGTTCTGCGTCTCCAACAAGTCTATCCTCCACAAATTCATCCAGTTGTTTCTGACCCATGACTCGTGCGTTCAGTAGCGATGTTTGGATTTCTTCGCTAGCAACGTCTTTTGTTGCAATGTTTTGCAGCGCAGCGTGATGCGTATCAGGTGCAAACACATGGAAGCGTTCCAATATGCTGAGCAGAATGTTCTCGTCTGCATTGTCACGTTGTTGTCTTGCTGGTTTCGATTCGTTATGGCTGAGCAAGTCTTTTGGATATATCTGCAACATTTCACGCGTATCTGCTGCAATATGTGCTCTCAGGTTGTAAGACAATGCCCATCTGTTCAAGGCTGTATTGGTTTTGGTGATACCAACGATTCCTCCGCCCCTTTTACCAGTTCCATTCAACCACTCTTGTGCCTGGTCGGGATCAACCTGATTGAACTTACGCGCCGACCGTTTGACCACAAAATTTCCTTTTTTGAATTCTTCGAGAACTGACTCTGGTAGGTTTCTCATTTCAGCCAAGTAGACAGGACCCCAGCGTCCATAGTTTACATGGTCATACCTGAGAAAGAAAGGTAGCATGCAGGTGAATGAATGGATGTGAAGGTCCCAAAGTCCATCTCGTTGGGCTCTTGTGAACATAAGTAGAATTGCTACCATTTCCAGGTATCCCCACCAGAAAGAGAAGTTGACATTGTCCTCCTTTCTGCGTTCCAGGAAATCTGACATCAATGATGAAAACGTTGGGTTTGTCAGCAAGGTGACAAGGATCTCAACATCTGCCAGGTCGGATGCAGCCTTGGATATTTGAATATGCAGTTGCTCGTCGGCTTCTTTCACATAGTCTAGTAGATTGGGTCATAATAGTCGCCATAGGGCCTGGCATGTAATTTTGTGTGCTCGCATGGCTTTGTTGAACTTTTTGCCAGCCAATGCTGCTTCAATGGTGTTCTGTCCCATTAGACCAGCTTCAACCCAGGCCTCTGCCAATCCAGATCCGTGCATGTGTTCTCCAATAACTTTTTAAAAGTTCATTGAAATGTGTAGCCCTCCTAGACGTGGAATGAGTCTCTTCTTGTACTCCGGATTGCACCACTTCAACTCCATGAGCTTGCAATAAAGTGCTTGATCCACACTCAGTACCGTGTATTCTTGTCCGAAGCGAGATGAAACTTCCAAACATCGCTCCACGACTGTTTTGAGTGTATCAAACTCGTGCGCTGGTGCCAGGATTATGGGCATATAGCCAACTGTAGTTTGTGGAGGATCATTTTGTGTCAGGGACTCATTGAATACTGTCCAACTGGTTTCCGTTGTTGAGTTGAGTCGCATGAAATTGAACGCTAAATCCACCGATTGGGCCCTTGCTGCACAATCAGTGTCCTTGGACGGTTGATGATACCAAGTTTTTTCCACTTGGCCACTGAAAGATGGTTCGGCCCTGACGGCAGGCATAGTTGCAGCATTTAAGGTGTCCATGACCTCTGGGACATGCAGCATTCGGTCTTTAGAAAGAACCATGCTGTCCCACTTCACGTCTGCGGATGGTCCTCTCTGCCACGCTGCCAGCTGAGTGGCATGGAAGGTTTCTTTTCCGTCCAATGTCTCATCCAGTATGTCGATATTGTCAGCAGTGTAGAACAGAAAGCGGTCAGGAACTAGATTAGGTGGTATGACGGCACCGGTGTTTGGATTCATAGGCTTAATTGTGGACTTGGCTAAGGTTGTGTCCAACTGCAACACTTGATGGTAACTGAGGGTGTGTCCTGCCTTATGGAACATTTCCACCAACTCCTTAGATCGTGTAGTTTGGTGCAGGGTGCTGCCGAGCCCTATATGTTTCGGCGTCAGTTTACTGCCTCCGCTCACTCCATATACCATGTCCTGAGCACTGCTGAGGACTTGTTGTTCTAGTTTCGTATCATCTTCTTTGGCATCGCATGGTTCTATTTCAAGCTGACACGGACCACCATATAAGAGCTTGAGGAACATGTAGACAGTCTCTGGTACGCAACTTAGTGCGTTTCCGATGCTCACTTCAAATCCCACGTGGCCAGGCTTATCAAGCAAATCTCCTCGAAGTTTTAGGGCAACATGCACCAGCGACAGGAAGATGTCCTCTTCAGGCTCGAACCTAGGCATTGTTAGTTGTTCGTCTGCTTCATCCGTCAGTCCAGATACAGCATTGCCGGTATACTTAGATGGTACCAACAACGTTTCTCTCTGAGATGTCCCACCATCAGGTCGAACAAAGAGGATGGTATCACCTACTCGAGATTGCAGTTTTTCCCTGAATGTTGTCCGACGACTTACAAAGGACTTCGGAATAACTGTGTTAGCTTCCTCTGAAAGATTTACATACCGATCCCAGACGTCACTTAGCCTCAGCACATGACCCTTTTGGGCTGCATACATAAGTTCTGAAGAAAGCCATATCAAAGGTAAGTCTTGACTGGTGTGAAAATCTTCTTTGACTTTGGATGTACTTCTTTTGAACGAACTTAAGCAAGGAAGGTGATATTTACCTTCCGCTGCGATGAGGTCACTAACGCCTGCCAAACTGAAGCATAGCTTGTGATGTAATTTAGATGCCTCTAAAATATCTTTGCTGACATTGAATGTCATAACTGAACTTAATCGTTGTTTTGACGTACGATCCTGACAAAACATGCACAGCGTCCAGTCAACTGGCTTGACAGAGCTCCGACGTATGACACGACCTTGGGTAGACCCAACAACTGAGCTGCATGTTGGTACATTTTCTCGGTCCTGATGATGATCTTCCAGTCTTTCTAGGCGAAGAAGTTTATTTTTATCGGTGAATTGGACATAACAGTTTTTGTGCCATACGATTGAGGTGGTATTCGAACCCAACGCCAGATCCAGACGATCAATTATATTGCGGTTTTTTGGGTCGCGTAATTTCTTTCTGGTTTCGTAAGCCTTAGCGAGTGTGGCTAGACCTTGATTGCTGGCAGATCGCAAATCCCCATCTGTTTGGCATAAAATGCATAAGGCGAAGTCAATCGATGATGGTCGTTTCAGAGTAGCAACAGGATCCATCTTGATTTAGTCTGAAAATAAAAGAAAGAGAGGTTGCATGTCACCGTCCCGGTAAATAAACCGTCCTTAACTAGACATGATAACAACCTTAACTAGAAAATACAGTTGACAGTGATCTGAAAGCAATGTAATGCCAATCAAGGTAAAACGGCAATAAAAGCCAATATGGTGTATGAAACATCTTCCATTGAAAGCCTGCAATTCAGCTTGGTATCCTATCTTTTCGTGATCAGCACGCTCACATACAGCTAATAAGCATAGATACCAAGTGCTACTATGACATTCCTATTTTTAAAAGAAAATTAGAAATGTCAATATCGCGTATACTTTTTTTGACGGCCATTTTGTTTTTTGGCTGATTTAAGCCCTAAATATGTAATATTCAGCTTGGTATTATTTTTTATCGTGATCAGCACCCTCATATACAGCTAATAAGCATGGATACCAAGTATTACTACGACATTCCACTTTTCTGAAAAAAAAAACAAATATCGCATAAACTTTTTTGGCGGCCATTTTGTTTTTTGCTGATTTAGGCCCTAAATATGCACATTTCAGCTTGGTATCCGTTTTTTTCGTGATCAGCACCCTCATATCCACCTAAAACGCCCGGATACCAACTTTTACTCAGAAATGCCTCTGCCAAAAAAAAATCAGAAATTTAGCCTAGTCTAGTGCGGGAACCAGAGAGTTATATTAATTACAGACTTGAGGGCGTACTCGCTATTCCACATACAGAACTCACTGAATTGAAAATATATTTTCAATTCAGTGACAGAACCCGGCCGCCATGTTTTTTTTTTTGGGGGGGGGGGGGAGTTGGGGGGGTGGAAACAAGTCGAGTCCCTGTATAGTCTCTATATCGTCTCCTTCCGCTTCCAGGGACTACAGCAACAAGTTCACGGATGCACACACCAACGCTGTGGTGTCGAAGAACAAGTGGCCGTTTGAAGTTGATTTTTATTATTTGTTTCTTTTTTCTTTAATCTAAACGAACAATATCGTCATTGCCACTATTTATCATACATGAAAGCAACAATCTTGATTGAAGTTGGCAACCACACGAACGAACGATCGATATTTACCTAAAAATATTACTATATTTACCAAAAAAAAAGTTCTATTTTCCTGATTATTAACGCACAGGTTGTAAACCTGGTGCGTTATAGCGTTTGCCTGGGAATTTCGGGCGCTCAAAAGTGAAGCTAGTTTCTGTCACCCATTTCTGTCGCTCATTTCTGTCACCCATTTCTGTCGCTCATTTCTGTCGCTCAGATGTGTAAACATGACGTCATCAAATCTATATTTATAGGATAGGTTATAGGAGATATATATGTTATAGGATAGGAATATAGGACCCAAATGACCCAGAGGACCCAAATGACCCAGAGGACCCAAATGACCCAGAGGACCCAAATGACCCAGAGGACCCAAATGACCCAGAGGACCCAAATGACCCAAATGACCCAGAGGACCCAAATGACCCAGAGGACCCAAATGACCCAGAGGACCCAAATGACCCAGAGGACCCAAATGACCCAGAGGACCCAAATGACCCAGAGGACCCAAATGACCCAAATGACCCAGAGGACCCAAATGACCCAGAGGACCCAAATGACCCAGAGGACCCAAATGACCCAAATGACCCAGAGGACCCTGTGAATGTGAATGAATGTGAACATAATGTGAATACTAGTAGCAATTTTACAAAAACCATGGCATAATTTCAAATCTTGACCCGAGATGATAATTATGCTACATCATAATTTCCATGTGCCAACCTGGGCGGAATCCAAGTGGATTCACTTGTTAATGGTGTAAAACAGTTCATTATAAAACACCCATTGTAGCGGTTCCCGCTGAATGTACACAATCGCCATGCCGGGCTCGTCCGGACGGGCCCAGACGCGCCTCTCCTGGGCATGCCCGGACTCGCTGTTCCCGGGCATGCCCGAACCTCCCGGGCACACCCAGTCTCGTCTTTCCCGGGCATGCCCGCTCTCGCCTTTCCAGGGCTCGCTCAGAGCGCCCGGGTACGCCCAGCCTCGACTTGCCAGGCCGCGTCCAGGACGCCCGGGCATGTCCAGACTCGCCTTTCCAGGGCTCGCCCAGAGCGTCCGGGCATGCCCGCTCTCGCCTTTCCAGGGCTCGCCCAGAGCGCTCGGGCACGCCCAGCCTCGACTTGCCAGGCCGCGTCCAGGACGCCCGGGCATGTCCAGACTCGCCTTTCCAGGACTCGCCCTTGGCACCCGGGCATGCCCGGTCTCGGTTTTCCCGGGCAAACGCCCCGGCATAAATCTGTATATATATTGCTGCCCGATAAACGGGCTTGCCAGAATACCTGAGCTGTTTTGTTTCAATAAAGCAACTCGGACGAATTCCGTCTTTGGTCGCGTCAATTCTTTCGACTCACGTTGGAGCGCAGCTCCTTCACCATGATAAAACTGAGTCATACTCGGTCATGTGGACATTCACTCTGCTCACTGCAACGGGAAGGGGGCACAGTCACACTTATGTGCTGATAGTATAAAACTGCAACATAAAAAACTGAGGCACAGTGACAAGAAAGATCACTTTCATATGAAATTGAATTCATTGCAACTTCATTTATAATTTAAACCTTAATTAAAAATAAAAAAAATACAAAATCAACCACCCACCCACCCAGCCAACCAACCAAACAAATAAACAAACAAAGAAGACGTCATGCGCAGCACGACACTTGCAAAATTGGTGGATTTAAAACTTATTAAAGGTGTCAAAAATAAACAAATAATAATAAATAAATAAAACACTTGTGTCATGCCAACTTGCTGTCAATGACGCACAGGAAGTGAACCTCTCAACTACTTGGGAGCACACGCGTGTGCATGATATCCCTCTGGCACAGTGCCAAGAGGGGGTAACCAAGCCTGCGTGGGAGACCTTGGTTCCCCATTGAAAGTAAACAAGGGGTTAGCTTTGTGCACATCTTTATGACAGCAAGCTGGCATGCTGATAGTGACATGGAAAGAATTGGATGGAACTCGTCTTCGTTCTTACCTTGTAGGTATTCTGTATCCACAAAATGTTCACTGCACACACGGTGATTTTCTGTTGGATGAAAATTGTCTCTGCTGACGTTGGTTAGCCATTTGGACAACAACTGGGGGTTTTCAAGAGGGAACCTGATGATACAATGTGATATAAAATAGCATAAATGAAAAAGTCAAGTTGGGAAAGTTGGGTTGGACTTCTTCAATCCTTATTTGTTTAAAATGTCAGCTTAACATGTTCAGTGGCATTTTTCGGGTGACATAGTCACAATTTCGGTCTTCGAGGCCGGCCGATAGGCACAGTGTGACTGGAAGGGACGAGGTTCTCCTGACCACGTGGCCCTCGACTTGGTGGGGTTTGTCCGCACAATGTGGGCGCTTTCAGGATAACTTTAGCCAGGGAGCGTTTGGGCGCCCCGGTCTGATACTGCCACCCACGCGCAGAACAACTTGTGAGTGCACGTGGGTCCTGGCGGTCCCACTAGCCTAGCGCTACCATGTTTAGACAGCGAACTCCGTCCCCGGGCACCGGCACCTACTCCCGGAAGTTTGAGAGAATAGCGGCGCCGGGCACGGTAGGACACCCGCGGAGCCCCGGCGGACCAGGGACGTGCGAGCCTACGCGTTAGCGTGCTACGGCGGAATCAACGGCTTCGGCCATGGCCGGGCCGATACTCGGCCCGGTCCCACCGGAAATGGACTGGTTCGACGCCCGCGCTGGAGAGGTCGCGGGCGACTGAGATGTATTAACAAATTAATTAATTAATTTGAGACGTCCGATTTCTAGTGTTTGGAAATTTGGAAGAGCTTGACCCTAGCCTTTCCCTTGCGAGGGCAAGGAGGAACTTAATGCTTGACACTTAAGCTTAGTTTGAAGTGCACCCTGACCAGCGCTCACGGTGGAACGGCAAGGCAAACAGAAGGGACGAGGTTCTCCTGACCACGTGGCCCTCGATCTGGGAAGCGAGAGGCGTTCCATTAGTGGACGTGCCCCTCACGCCCGACTTTTGGGCAGCCCCGGCAGGCCGTTTGTTTTGACGTTCCGTGACAGGCCCCGCACCCCCACCTCCGGGCCGACCGGGCGACCGGAATGAATCCCGGTGTCCCGATCCGAACCTTCAGAGCGGGCTGGCTGGGGAGTGACTGGCACCCCGTACCTGCACTTTCCGTCCCTGCAGTCCCAAATACCGGAACCACCCACGGTCCCAAATACACGGTCCCTGCGGTCCCAAATACCGGAACGCGTGACGTGGTGACGTCATCGCGCTTTCACCTTGAAAGATTTATTTGATATAAATTAATATTTTGATATAAGCCTGAGAAAACCAACCCTATAGAAGTCAATACCTCCAACGACACAGGCGCGCATTCGTGCCGCGTGACGTGGTGACGTCATCGCGCTTTCACCTTAAAAGATTTATTTGATATAAGTTAATATTTTGATATAAGCCTTAGAATACCAACCCTATAGAAGTCAATACCTCCAACGACACAGGCGCGCATTCGTGCCGCGTGACGTGGTGATGTCATCGCGTTTTCACCTTAAAAGACCTATTTGATATAAGTTAATATTTTGATATAAGCCTTAGAAAACCAACCCTGTAGAAGAACCCGGTGCAATAATCGAAAACCGATTCAAAATAGCCCCTCGCTACGATTTTCCACGATCACATTTTATTTTCACGTACTTCAAATCGACGGATTTTTACCAAATAAAATACCCCACTCAATGCACTGATGTCGTTTTTGCGGCAGAAGTGAAAACAGATTCTAATTTGGAAATAAAACGAAGGCGTGCACAATGTAACAAAATCTCCTCCGGATCCAAAGTCGTGCCGCGGAACGTGAATTTTTGACGCGGAATTTTTCGGGTGACATAGTCACAATTTCGGTCTTCGAGGCCGGCCGATAGGCAAAGTGTGACCAGAAGGGACGAGGTTCTCCTGACCACGTGGCCCTCGACTGCGGTCCCGCTCACGGTGGCACCACCCGAATACCACTGTATGTTAAGTTAAGTGTTCGTGCCGCGTGACGTGGTGACGTCATCGCGCTTTCACCTTACAAGACTTATTTGATATAAGTTAATATTCTGATATAAGTCTTAGAAACCCAACCCTATAGAAGTCAATACCTCCAACGACAGTCAATACCCCGACACAATTAGTACTTTGTGCATGTTAGGATGACATTTTTTTCCAGACATCAATCTCTCAACTGTCTTACACTGTCATTAGGGAGGTGTGAACGGATGAAATGTTTCATCATTTCTGTTCGAAGCAGGTGAAGTTGAATCCAAACCATCTCGGACCCAACTAATGTCAACTTGGACACAAATTTGAATTTTTTTTACAAAGTAAAATGTTGAAATGAAAGAGTGCAACAACTTTTGCATTGCTTTATCGTGAAGAATAGACATCCAAATTATTTATTATTAGGGGCTTATTATTTATTTATTTATTTATTGGGGGGGAGGGGGAGGGGAGGTCATTTAAGTCCTCACTAAATTTAAACAATTGAAAAGGCCTTCCAAAATTAAAACAAAAATGTAGACAAAATGCAAAAATTTATATTCTGGAGAATTTTTCTGTCAGATTTGTTTATCTATAAAATTATGAAAATTGAAGTGAGAAAAGATTAAGAGGGAATTGTAAACCCTGACCAAAAAAAACTTAATTTTACTATTGAGGCCTACATGTATTTACTTTTACTGTTCCATTTTAACTGAATTTTTTTTTTTTTCAGAATTAGTACTTTTGTCCCACTTGGATTTCGAAAAAAAAAAGAAGACTTTAAAAGAATGATACTTCATGATAGTGTCAGGGAACGTTTTACTGAACCCTGAAGGTTAACAATAATTGAGCCTAAACTCAGATCGAAAGAGCTTGGTACGTCAACTCGAGCCAAGGTTTATTCCGAATTAAGAGGGAAACTTGTTACACAAAATCGGACTAATATATAACGCGTTCCTTGGTTGAAGAGATCTTCTCCCCTCTGGTCTTGCTTCTTCTGGTGACCAGTCCCGTCCTCCCTCAGAGCATGGTGCTTAAGTAGCAAGGAGCTCCCTTGATGTGGTGCATTGGAATCCAGAGATCAACACCGAACACAGAACTTTGGCGCCAGAACGCATCTGTTCTTCATTATCCATCACTCAAGGCATACCGTACCATAGGTCACTTATCCCCGCTTATGTCAACCTTCTCTGTCCAACACAATTCCACTCCCTGACTAATGCATCCACCCTCGGCTTTAAGTAAACACTCGAGCCTGGTGTTCTCCATTTATGGGTCAAGGAAACTTTTTACAGATGTTGCCTTATCACCTCGGCTCCAAGGCTTTACCAGACTGCACAGTAAAGCACATTTTACACAAGATCACATTGAGATGCAATTTAACTGTTTTTTTTTAGCAATATTAACAACTGTCAATATATATGAATATTTATTATCCCACAGTCCCTGATTTTTTTATTTTTGTTTATATTAACCATTAATCTAAACATCAACCTATTAAATATTCAAACCACCAATTTGGTAATCCAAATTTTTCATAAGGCATACACCGTCATCCCGGAAGAATCTGATCACAAAACATTTCTTTGTTCATTTGACTCTTTCCAAATTGATAATGCAATTCAATTCATTTGCATAAAGCATACAACACTTCACCTTTACCAAAACACAATAATTTCAATTCACCATTTAAAAATAATAAAGCATCTGCAACATTTGGGAATACATTTTGCTTCAAACAAATATTGACTTTGTGTTTGAAAAGAAGAGAAGAGGCTGATCACTTGTTTGACATTCAAGTATGAAACATTTTCTTCTGGTGTCTTCATAGCACCTACACTATTTTGCGTAGGATTTTCCGCTGTTGTGATAGCTGGGCGAAGTCACAAACTGACCCTGCTCTGCATGTAGCATCCTTGCCACTCTTGCTGTGAGCCATAGTAGATTTGAACAAGGCCTTTGTCCCGTTGTAGTCGACTTGCCGCCTCACTCTTCATGAGCATGGAGCAAGTGTTGATGTGATGTTGGTTGACCAGCAAGATGTGGAACAGAGATGCCAGATGCATCCACAACGATGTTAGGACCATGGTGTTCGAGTTATCCATGTTTCATACCAGGAGCCTCCAGCAGAATCGTGCACAGCTGTTGTGGAAGAAAAGCACAGCCGTCCACTTACAGCTCCACGCTGGCTCTCCGGATGTTGGTGGAGTAATGACACACATCTCCGCATCCAGTAGAAATCGCAGGAAAGATGTCGCCGTCCCGCAATTGCTGACTTGATGAATGTTTGAGGCATTTGAACAAAAATAAGTGATCGCCTTTCTTCCATATGTTGCAGTGTGATCCATGCAAATGGTCACATAAATTTATTTTTGGTGAAAGTAAGCATCCGTTTCCAATTTTACAAAGGAGACTATCTTCATCATTCTTTGAGAAGGAGGGTGTATGCCAAGATTAACTTCATTTTCAGCCACAAATTTTCTTTCTAAAACTTCTTCCAAATTCCGTTAGCACTCCCTTTGAGATGTGATCTGGTCTTATCCTTTTACTCAGCCACATCTGAATCTGCTTTCTACACACACTGAATCAGATAGAGTACATATTAACATGAAATCACCATAATCATGTATTTCTTAAAACAGTTCACATTCAACAATTTGTTGTTTTCCTGAAAACATTCAAAAAGTTATATTCATTTATATGCTTCACACGAATAATATCCAAATCAGGTATGTATTTTAACTACTAAACTAAGAATAGCATTTAAAATTGCTTTCAAATCAAGATAATTTGAAAATTAAACTCATGCAATTATTTTAACACTACTCAAAGAAAATAAATGCATTAATAATTAATGATTGTATGTGATTAAAATCACAAACAGGAATATCTAATTCCCAAAAAATCTTGCAAACAAGCAAACTATGCATAATGTATCATTATCATAGTCCTCCCACTTTTTATTTTTTATTTAACAGTGTAACTTGTGGTGATATGAGTTCACTGATCTTGTAAAACTGACACAATTCATAACATTTTCGTTGTGCCATTATCTTAACTCGACTGTACTCATTTGCAACATTACTTGATTCAATCTTCTAATCTCGGTATCATTCATATCATCATAAAATCTTTCTATTTTGGGTCCATATTTGTTTCTATTCTTATCAACTTCCTATGATTTATCAATTTGTTCCAATACACTGCAACCAAAGGTTTTAACCAAAGCTCTACCAAACTATTTCCAATTTGAACTCAAAATACGAGTGAAACAACAATTCGAAGAATTAACTTCAAAGGGTCAACAAATTCATTTTAGAAACAGATCTCATTTTTCCCATCCAATAGTTTTCCTTGCCAAATGTCATATTATAATACTTTACTAAACCTTCGAAAAATGTTTCCCATCTCAATAAATTCCCTTTTTTACTTTACAAATACTCATCTGTAAATTACGTATTTAATTACAATTTTCTCCGAATTTGTTTGGCCTAAATGGCCGCAAAAGTGGCTGCCAACACGCAGTACCTTTTTTTTTTATCTACCAAGCAAGTATTCCTCCACATAAGACCTCTACCAAACTTTTAAAAATCTGGGATTTCTAATTATATGGATGCACACCCTCAGGGCATTTCAGGCTGCTGTTAACAATCCACTATGATAAATTAATTCCTTTACCCACAATCAAATAATTAATACAAATTGAGGATATTATCCTGATCACATTCATTTATAGATTCATTTTGTTGGATCTATTTTTCAACCGCTGTAACGACGAACAATAGCTCTTATAAGTCATTGTCATATCTCAATTAATTTAACCAGCATCTAAGAATTATTTACTATCCATTCCCATCTGTTAACCAGTGACTTTGTTTAAAACCCCAAAACTTAATTTGATGAATCCCATGTGTACAACCACCACTTATTGAAACCCCTACTTTTTATGTTGTAGAAAATATCCAAGTAAGTTTTTTACGCCTCCTTAACTATTTCTAATCTTTTTCTATGCAACTAGTGAGTACTACTGACACCAGTATGCCAATATAGGTGTGCCAGATTAACACATATGTTGCAGGTACACGTAACATCGCGTTCTGAGGTTAAATGACGTAACAGCGCGTTCATGTCTGCCCCTTGGTTTAAGATTCACAATGCATTCCGTTTTAAAAACTCACAATAGTTCAATTCAGCAAGATTTTCTTGACTATTTTTCCCATATAATCTATGCCTAATGCACATCCATACATACAGCACAATTTGTGCTGATAAAATTCAAGTTTATATATACATCAAAAATCCGTGAGCAGAGTACTCTGGGAAGTCAGTGTAAGACCTCTCCCAAATTTGGCTAATTTTGTACTCCCACATTTTGTATTAAGCTCGTATCCATAAATAGCTTTTATTCTCATATAAATTCTATCAAAAATGGAATCCCAAGATTACTCACAATTATTCTTTACTATTAATTAATGGCTGCTCATACCCCAGCACATCAAATCTTTATATTCCATCTCCCTTGACAAAAGAGATAATTTTCATCATCAAATTATATTTCTATTTTATTTTACGGATTCTCTGGATATTTGATCCCATCCACATGAAACTATCTATTTCCAGACAAGCACATTGTTGGTTTCAATAATCTTGTAAGATTGACACACAAAAAACAAAAACACAAACATTGACAAAAAAAAATACACACACACATGCATTATGTATATTTGTTTGCGTTGGAACCATTATTTGCAGACCAAGATAGGGGTCAATTTTATTTCAATTTCATAAAATTTGTCCTTTAATTTTAGAAACGCTAATACAATGTTAATACACATATAGACAAAAGGTTTATACTTAGAAAACCCCAATAATGTCACATTGAAATTACCCTTTCGGTTCCCACAATAATTTATCCAAATTTGACAACACACCCATTTACATGTCAGTCGACCACTGACCTATCAATCATGTGAAACAATAGTCCAAAATTCCCACCTGATGATCATGTGACTCTTGTCACTTGGTTTCCAAAAAATTTGCAAAGCAATTGTTCCAAACTTTGTAAATTCAAAAATTGTTTTGCCCAAAATGCTCCCTAAACCCACATTTATATTTGGCAAATATGAGATTTCCAGAAAGAACTCTAATCCTGGATCTTTTAATTCTATGTTCCAAAAAATATCCAATTTCGGCATTTGATCAATTAATTATTAATTCGCTAACAAGCAAAAAAAATAAAAAATAAAAATCATTCTTGCTCCGAAAACTTTTCAGACACAAGAAGCATCGACAGTTATTCATGTTGGTCTTGTGATCTAATCTGTTGAGGCCAGTCGTCACTTGGGATCTGCAGCAATGAAGGCCTAATCGTTATCTGAGGTACCGGTAAGCACTGGTACCCTTGAACTTGGTTTGCCCTATGAACTAGTCTTCCTGTTTGAATATGGACAACGTCGTTTCCAGTGTCCCATATTTCCACACTTAAAACATCGGTTTCTGTCAGTAGATTTCTGATTTCCCCTTGGATCATAAGAAAATTCTCTGTTCTGTTCTTTTTGGGGAGACAAATGGGAATCAGATGGGACAACTGTCACTTTTATTCCTATATTCGAGGGCAGTTGTGCATTTATCTCCTCCAATGTATCCTGTATCCTTTTTATTTTAAGTTCTAGCTCCGTTATCCGTTCTTGCTGTTTCCATTTCCTGGATTCAACATCCCAATGATGGAATGCAAGCCAGTCTTCCGTTAGATTCTGTCTCTTCCTGGCTTTCAATTCTTGTCCTAATCTCCCCAATTGACTTCGCTCAAATGTACCATCTCTTGGAAACTCCTTAGCATGTCCCTTTGTCCACAAATACCAATTCTCAACCTCCCTAAAAGCCTCTACCCCATAATGGTCATACATATATGTACAAGTACCTTTTTGTGGAATATCTGGTTGTGCGTGCTGTCTCACGTTTCTCATACAATCATTGCTATGACGTGACTTCTTAAAAAAAAAACTAGAACGGCACTCAGTGGAGAGCATACCTACCTCTGCCTGGTTGGCCATATCACTCAAAACAGTTAAGATGAGATGAAGATGAGGGATGAGGAGGAGGTGTGAGAAGGGTAAGCTAAGGGTAAGTTAAGGTTGGGGTGGGGGTAGGGGTAAGGTGGGAGTGCGCGGAGATCAGGATGTGGTGAGGGTAGAGACGTGGTGATGGGGGAGGAGGGAGGACGGGGGGGGGGGGAAGGGGTGAGAGAGTGAGACACACAGAAAGAAAAAAGGGATAGAGGGAGAGAGAGGGGGAGTGAGAGAGTGAGACAGGGACAAAAAGACAGAGTGTACATTTGAGAAAAGAAAAAAAACATTTCCAATCCCGTTCGTAATTTGTCGACAGGAAAAAAAATGAAATGATTTGCCATTTATTGTGAATTTAAATACACAGTGCTCGCGCACGCCTCAACCAATGAAGTGACGGCACATGCCACACATTGCCGTGCGCACTGTGAACCAGCAAGGCACGCACGCACTGAGTGCGTGCATGAAGGGTCCCGTCCGCTCCCGCTCGCCCGTGTACGTGTGTGCGTACGTGTATAATTTCGTGGCACAAAAATGCGATCTCCATTTCCGGATTTTTACTTACTTATACACCGCCCTTTCTATGTCGTGATAGTTTATGCTTAAAATGTCCACATTTTATGTCCTTCAAATGTCCTTAAGACCATTCGAAGTCGCTCCAACTAGAAATTTGGGCAAGATGATCTCATAAATCGATCGATATTTCAAAAAATAATTATAATAAGACACAATCTCGAGATTTGAACCTACAAAAAAAATTATTGTGCATCCGCATTCTGACTGTACCATCTCAAAGCTGGGAAACTAAAAAAAACGATGTGATATGATATCTATCTAAAAATAAATCTATATATAATTTGGTGTCGCGCGTTTCATGTACATGCGCGGTGTGCAAGTTGCATTTGCCGCTGAATTAACACCCAGTGGGTTGACTCAGCCTGTCATCCTTTCAAAGTGAGTAAATTAACTCTGACCTCAGTCCCATGCGAGCAGAACCTTGTCATCTGCAAAACTGCCCTCTATCGAATGATCTACCCCACGCGGGGATGCGAGCAAGGATGCGAGCGAGGGTGCGAGGGGGTGCGGGGGAGGAGGGAGCGAGTCTCACCTGACTGTCCAGAAAATGAGTTGACGGTGCACTTCATCACTCATTCTCTGTCAGATCATCGACACTCGAATTGGCACACTCAAATTGCAATAGTTCTGTGCACATCTGACCAATTACGCACGCGAACGTGCATAAAATGCAGACGCGCATCAAAACCGCCCGCGGGGCTGTCAATCCACGCACATCCTGACCAATTAGTATACATATTTACAAAAAGTCATAACAATATCGAATAATCGTTTAAAAAAATTAAAAAAGAGAAAAAAAACGCTTTTTATTGCTCCTGCCACAGCATTCGTCATTCTGTCTGCTCCTCCGCCATGACCGAACCGAAATAAAGTGAGCTCAACCATAGGAATACCATAAGAGCCTCAACCATAGGAGCTCAACGTAATCACGACTCAGCCACAAAAACGAGCAGATTTCGCAGGACGTTACCTCAGCATCGGTCCCCTCGGTCCCCTTGTGTTTTATACCTCTCCCACCCCTTCCCACGCCTCCTCCCCCCAAGCCCTCTCCCTCCCACACTTCTCCCTGCTCTCAAATGTTGTGGTTGTGTGCTTCCCCTTCTCTCGCCATCTTGTCTTCCGCTCCCTCTTTTTGTATATTTTGTTTGTCTGGTTGATTTGTTTGCGAAATAAATGTTATCTCTTTCATGAGCCTCGATTCAGTATACAAAAAAAAAATCCCCCAAAAAAATCGTTAAACGTAACAAAAAATCGCAATCTATACGTATAAAATGTATGTACACCTCAGGTCGACCTTTATTTACATGATTATACAGTAGTACACCATATCAGTGGTTCTTCATGAAAGCACAGCACCCTCTCCAAAGACAAAAGGCTTTAGTGGTTCTTTGTGACGATTCCACGGCACCCTCTCTGAAAAATGCGTATACATCTGTAGGACACTAATACAGGGCTTTGTGCATCTATACATGCTTTGTGGATTTCGCCCACCGACCACATTTAATCGCGTTAATAAATATTTAACAATATTTGAGCAGGTCCTTTATATCGTTCTGTAAAGGCTCACCTTGGACCTGGAATGGTCTTCTCGTCGAACGTCACAGTTGATATCGCCGTAGGGACACCAAACTGCCAGGGAACTTTTTACTGAACCCTGAAGGTTAACAATAATTGAGCCGAAACTCAGATCCAAAGAGCTTGGTACGTCAACTCGAGCCAAGGTTTATTCCGAATTAAGAGGGGAAACTTGTTACACAAAATCGGACTAAGATATAACGCGTTTCTTGTTTGAAGAAATCTTCTCCCCTCTGGTCTTGCTTCTTCTGGTGTCCAGTCCCATCCTCCCTCAGAGCATGGTGCTTAAGTAGCAAGGAGCTCCCTTGATGTGGTGTCATTGAAATCCAGAGATCAACACCGAACACAGAACATTGGCGCCAGAACGCATCTGTTCTTCATTATCCGTCACTCAAGGCATACCATAGGTCACTTATCCCCACTTATGTCAACCTTCTCTGTCCTACACAATTCCACTCCCTGACTAATGCATCCACCCTCGACTTTAAGTAAACACTCGAGCCTGGTGTTCTCCATTTATGGGTCAAGGAAACTTTTTACAGATGTTGCCTTATCACCTCGGCTCCAAGGCTTTACCAGACTGCACAGTAAAGCACATTTTACACAAGATCACATTGAGATGCAATTTAACTGTTTTTTTAGCAATATTAACAACTGTCAATCTATATAATAATAGCGTAAGGACTCGACTTTGTTATCCCTTTTACGCCGCACCCAGTGACCTGATGCCCACGGCACTAATGGATTTACCATCTACAAACCACGCTCTTTGTTCATCACGCACAGACATACTCGAAAAATCTGAATTAGCCGACGTTGGGGCCCAAAAGCATCCGATTAACGGCCGATACGACGCCATATTACGACGCCATCGTATTGGCGTCTGCTGGGCGAAAGCGATGCGAGCCGTCCACTGATTGGACAGTCGAGTGGTGTGAACCAAATGGTCTTTTTATTCCCTTGAACATTTTAAATTAGGATATATAAGGAAACGTCTTTATCGTCATTTTGGAGTGACGTGACGTGAGTGACGTGAGTGGAGTGACGTTGCGATTCTCGGGTCGTATTCAACTATGTGTGAATTATATAAATAACAACTCACGGTCTGAGGTAACTCGGCTAAAAATTATCCGATTTGCACCAAATAAAGTTTATGAATGGTTGCACAGACCCCTACTTCTCACTAAAAGTGGAAACAGAATGTAAATCGGAGTTAAAACAAGGCCGGAAGGTCGCTCCATGGAGCGGCCTGCACGTACTCAACTATGTGTGAATTAATATATAAATAACAACTCGCGGTCTGAGGTAAATCGGCTAATAATTATCCGATTTGCACCAAATAAAGTTTATGAATGGTTGCACAGACCCCTACTTCTCACTAAAAGTGGAAATGGAATGTAAATCTGAGTTAAAATAAGTGTTTGTTTTCTATCAAGCAAATGCACGTTGAGCATGCTTGTGAGCGAGCTGCGTTCTGGAGGTGAAGTCACATGGATTACGTCATCGGCTTTGAGGTATGGGGCAGAATTTTAAGGGGCGTTCCCAAGTGGTTCGGTTTTCTTTCATTTTTAATGTTTCAGAGTGAATATAACAAAAAATCAATGCCATATTTGAATTCACCATAAAAAGACATTCAGATGACATCAAATGCATTTTAAGTGAGATTCCGTGGCTGTGGACCTTTAAGAGCTATCTAAATAATAATCTATATAATAATAGCGGAAGGACTCGACTTTGTTATCCCTTTTACGCCGCACCCAGTGACCCGATGCCCACGGCACGAATGGATTTACGATCTACGAACCGTGCTCTTTGTTTATCACGGACAGCCATACTCGAAAAATCTGAATTAGCCGACGTTGGGGCCCAAAAGCATCCGATTAACTGCCGATACGACGCCATCTTACGACGCCATCGTATTGGCGTCTGCTGGGCGAAGGCGAAGTGGACAATCCAGAGTGGGCAATCCAGAGCATGCATTTGTGCCGGTGTCGATGATCGTTGTTCATATACGCACTCTTCATTCTCATCTTTCTTCCTAACTCTTACTCGGACAAGCAAATCCCCTATGTCATCCATAATGGTACACTCTATCCATACACCACATCCTCCCTTCCGTGGATGTTCCACGGGTTTCGGCTCGTATATATGAATATTTATTATTCCACAATAGGAATTAAGATGTCACACTGAAAAAAAACTCTTGGGTCCAAGTTGGTACTTGGGTCTGAGTTGGTCTGGACTCGAGATGGTCTGGGTCCGAGATGGTCTGGGTCAGTCTGGGTCTGAGATGGTCTGGGTCTGAGATGGTCTGGGTCCGAGATGGTCTGGGTCAGTCTGGGTCTGAGATGGTCTGGGTCCGAGATGATCTGGGAGAGTCTGGGTCCGAGATGGTCTGGGTCCAAGATGGTCTGGGTCCGAGATGGTCTGGGTCCGAGATGGGTCCATCATTTTTGGGTCCACCCAGATGCGTCCACCCAGATGGGTCTGGGTCCATCATTTTTTTAGTTCATTTTTCGTCCATAGTTCATTTTTAGTGTAAGGCCTAGTGTAATGCTTGGTCACAAGGGCATGAATAGAAAGGTCTTTGTTCCAAAGATTGAAAGAGTTGCAAAGAGACATCAACTCCGCCTGTCATGCCTGTGCCTGTCTGGCCCGACAAGCAGGGCTGTGTGGCTCTCTTTTACCATGGGTCTTATTGTCATGGCGACAACAATAAGACCCATGACATAAAAGAGAGCCAGACAGCCCTGCTTCTTGTTGTATGCCTGTCTGCCACTCTCAATGAATCTGACCAAATTCGACCAAAATTTATACTTTAAAAAAGAAAAACACAGAGTACTCACCTGTGAAAAGTAACATCCCTCTTCTGGGTGCGACGATTTGTGGACCCGTAGCAGGCACAATGTTTCGGCATCTTGCCTCTAGAAAATATTCGCGACACAACAAGGTCATGTACATGGACGTGTACATTGTCAACAAATGTTTCCCCCCAAAAACATGGCTGCCGGTCTTCCTTGTCGGCACGGGGTCACGTGGAATGTTCGCCCTCGAGTCTGTAATATAACTCCATGGTGAGAACCAGATCCACGAAGACCTCTTCTTCTACATTCTATTACACGTTACTTCTCTTGAATCTTCTCGATCGTTATCTCACCCCAACGTGTATTACCAAATCGTTACTCCCAGTTTTAAAGTTTTATTCAAAGAAATATTGAACACTGAATTAAACGAGGAGGAAAAAAGGAGGTCCGACATGCCAAGCTCGAACTAGAAGATGCACCTTCCTCAATAAAGGGAGCCGCAAAGCATCCCTCTTAACATGGGGACATAAAATTCGTTTCTCGGCTTCTCCTGGACGAAATCAGCTACAAATTTCAGAAGTAAATCCTTTGTACGTCGAGGTAATATGTTCCAAATTTCAGCAACGTCCATTTCCGCTTTCCTGAGTTTTATTAGGAAAACCCTCGAAATCACGTCAGTGTCCGTCCGTCCCCCCAAAATGTGTTGGATCTCATATCTCAAAGGCTTTTCATTGAAACCAGCTGAAACTTGGAATATACATCGGCCAATACATTTAATTACAGGCTTTCAAAACAAATTCAAAATCTGCGCTTATTTAGGGGATCTACAGGAGGGGTTTTGACCCCCCAAAATAGGTAATTGCTCTCTTCTCCGAAACTACACACACGATGTTGATGAAACCTGGCCACAAGCTTCATATCTGATGCCTCATGAAGGTGTAATGACCGCATCAAAATCTGCACTCATCGTGGGGGTCTACGGGGTTTTTTTTGACCCCCTCCCCTCTAAAGAGGCATTTGATCGCTTTTTCCGATACGACACACAGAATTTTGATGACACTTGGCTGCAAGTTTCATATCTGATGCATAATTTTTTTAATATCATATTGTCCGGGAATGTTAAAGGACTCAGGAGACTCCAATGACTGAGACAGTTTTACAAAGTAAGGATTTATTATAATTTATGGATCACTTGTTTCAATATAATTAGGAACTACAATACAATAACGAATTTGGTAATTCAAGTCGTTGGTGCTTCTCCTTTGGCCGGTCTTCTTTGGCTGTTTCTCTGCGCTGTCCTCGTTCCGTACTCGTTCCGTTCGTCAGAGCTTCTGATGACAAGACTGTTCCTCCTAGGACGTTGTTCACGTTTTATGGTCACAGAAATCTTCATCCTCTCTGCGCTAATCTTACTCGGTCGCCTCACCAGCACCAGCTCGCTCCCCCCTGCTGGGAATTCCTTCAATGCTACATTTGCTTCACAATAGTGAAAGCCTAGGAATGTGCTCTAGCCCGGGGCTGTGACAAGGTAAAACAAAAGGACTCCCAGGTTCCATGTTCCGAGATACATTCCTGACATTCTTACGAACCACCTGCGACTACCTGCTCCGTTACCAGTCCCAACCAATGAGTTACACTTCCACAATTCCCTCATCTTTTTGTTTTTTGTTTATATTAACCATTAATCTAAACATCAATATTAGTTAACAATCAATCACTACAAGTAAAACATCAATACAAGTATAAGTAAACAATCAATCACTACAAGTAAAACATCAATACAAGTATAAGTAAACAATCAATCACTACAAGTAAACATCAATACAAGTACTCAAACCACAACTTTGGTAATCCAATTTCCTTAGGCATACACCGTCATCCTGCAAGAATCACAAAACATTTAGTTGGTCATTGACTCCTTCCATATTGTTAAGTCAATCTATTTCACTTGCATCACAAATATCTTTGCAAAACAACACTTCACCATCACCAAGATACAACAATTTCACTTCACCATTTTCAAGTAAGCATCTGCAACATCTGGCAAAAACGTTTGCCTCCACACAAATGTTGACTCTTTGTTTGAAAGGAAGGGCTGATCACTTGTGTTTGAATTCAGGTATGAAACATTTTCTCCTAATGTCTTCATAGCACCTGCACTACTTCGTGTAGGGTCTCGCTGTTGTAATAACTGCACAGAGTCATAGACTGACCCTGCTCTCCATGTAGCATTCTTGCCACTCTTGCTGTAAACCATAGAAATTTATGAACAAGGCCTTCGCCCAGTTGTAGTCGACTTGCCTCCTCCCTCATTATGAGTGGGCAGCAAGTATTGGTGTGATGTTGATTGGCCAGCAAGATGTGGAACAGGGATGCCAGATGCATCCACAATGATGTTGGGACCATGGTGTTCAGGTCATTCATGGTCCATACCAGGAGCAACCAGCAGAATCGTGCACAGCTGTTGTGAAAAGGCACAGCCGTTTGTTTGCAGCTCCATGCTGGCTCCCCGGAAGTTGGTGAAGTTATAACATACTAGGGCATTGCCCGTACTATATCTATATCTAAAATTATATCCCCCCCCTCTATTTACATGAAATGGTTTGGTCCAAAGCGAACGGCTTCCGGAGTTTGGTAAAGAAATCGCCATCGCGTGCACAAACGCGCAGGAAAGCGAATGAATCGCAAATTCGTTTTTATTAGTTTTAAAACATAGTTTAACGCCAACATAGCGCCAACATAGTTTGCAAACGTGAAATAAATGAATACGCTCTCAAATGTGCCATCCGAGGCAGAGTGTGTCCGCCACGTTCGGCACACGCGATAGTTCGCTGCTCTCTGATTGGTTGAATCGTTTTTTGGACATAGCTCGGTAAGTAATTGTCCGATTAATATGAAACCTTGAAAAGGCACATCCTCGGGTCCCCAGCAATATACCTGGCAAGTTAAAAGTATATCGGACCCGTGGTTGTCGAGAAACAGCGGTCACAGACAAACGTACAAACGTACAGAGATTACTGGAATTATAGATAGATGACACCGCATTTCGTATGGGTTGCAGGTAAAATGTTGTTGTCCTGCAACTTCTGATGTGATGAATGTTCCAAGCCTTCGAACAAGAGTAAGTGATCGCCTTTCTTTCATATGTTGCAGTGTGATCCAGGCAAATGGTCACATAAATTTCCTTGGTGAAGGTAAGCATCCATCTCCAAGTTATACAGGAGAATGTCTTCATCATTCTTTGAGAAGGAGGGTGTATGCCACGATTAACTTCATTTTTAGCCACAAATTTTCTTTCTCGAACTTCTTCCCAATTCCGTTAGCACTCCCTTCAAAATGTGATCTCGTCTTATCCTTTTCCTCAGTCACATCTGAATCTGCTTTCCACACACACTGAATCAGATCGGGTACATCTTACCATGAAATCAGCATAATCATGTATATCTTCCGACAGTTTCACATTCAACAATTTGTTGTTTTTCCCTAACACATTCAAAAAGTTATATTCATTTATATGCGTCACACAAATAATATTCAATCAGGTATGTATTTCACTATTAAACTAAGAATAGCATCCACAATTGCTTTCAGGTTAATATAGTTCAAAAATTAACTCGTGCAGGTATTTTAGCACTACTCAAAGAAAATAAATGCATTTATAACAAGTGTATATGATTACAATCACAAACAGGAATATCTAATTCCCAACAAATTTTGCAAACCAACAAATTAAGCATTATGTATTATTATCATAATTTCTCCCCACTTCTTCTTCTTTTCTTTTTTTTTTCAAACAGTGTGTAACTTGTGGTGATAGAAGTTCACCGGTTGACACAATTCACAACATTTTTGTTATGCCCTTATCTTAACTCTACTGTATTCATTTGCAACATCACTTGATTCAATCTTTTCATCTCAGTATTTATGTCGCCATAAAAGTCTTCCTCTTGTGGTTCCACATTTCTTTCCTCATTTGTCACTTCATGCATTATCATTGTGTTGTTGGTTACCTTATTCAAACACACCGTCACTAAGGCTTTCAAGCAAGCCACCACTAAAACAATTGTCAATATAACTACTAAACCAACAAACAAGTATTTGAGTATCTTAGCTGCTACTCCTCCAAATGTGTTTCCCAACCATGCAAAGGCACCCCCTTTTATATAATCGTGGGTATCTTGCTCCCTCTTGTCTGATTGTATCGGCTATGTTATAAATTTCTTCTGAATTATCAGGTATGTACGTACAACAATCTGTACCAATGACTGCACATGTACCTCCTTTTTCTGCTTACAGTATATCTAATGCCATACGATTTTGTAATGCCATCGTTCTTGTTGCTGCCAGCTCTCTCGTAAGTTTTTCCAATCCACTAGCTGTTTTATTTGCCAACTTCTCCATAGCCAATGCCATGTGCCTAAGTTCTCGCCCTGCCTTCCAGGTTCCATAAAATGGAAATATTACCATTCCAATCCATTCCCCCATGCTAATGGTTCTTTTCTGCCTAGAATGCAGGATATGCTTTGGTGACTTTGTTAACAAACGCATGTGTGGAAGCACAAACCCCAGGAAACATGTTCCGAACCATCCCAACGGAAGATACGGATATGCCTTGTGTCCACATATAAAATATGTATTATTATATGTCCATGTCGTATCTGTTGTCCAAGTTCCTTCCCAATACAAAGATATCATCTTTAAGCTAGTGTCCCTTACTGGGACAAGCAATCTCATATAGCCCAACTCGTAACTATAATGGTGGCAGGTGGAGTTTCCCATAAACTTATTATTCTCTGTGGTTCGATGTCGGATGAAACATAGGAGCCCTTTCATTTGTTGTTGAATAGTTATGTAAGGGGGCATAACTTCATTGTCATATTTAGGCCTATAACTGTCTACAAATTCCTCACATTGATATCCCCCTTTTTCCCAACTAGCATCCCCGAGCATCATCGACATTGGTAAATCAGGTCATATTGTTGCTACCAACCTCTTTGGGAAGCGACTACATAATTCATCCCAACCAAAAGGAACTGCCTCCAATGGTACTCCGTTCTCACTAGAATGCGGCATTTGTGTGCATATCCAACAATTACTTTCATTTGCTATATCAGCCCATGTGTGGGCTAAATGTAAAAAAGTATTAATCCCGTGTAATCCATCGGGTTCTAAAGGTGTGTCCCTATCTTCCATCAAACTTCTCTTTTGCTAATGTCGTCCCGCATAATCATATATCTGTATGTCGGCCACCAATGTTGCATTTTGTTCTCTCATTACCCCGAAATAATGCATGCAACACAGAGTCCCCACTACTAGAGAACTCATTCCTAGGATTAATATCACCATTTTCAAGGAGTATCCGAAGTAGAAGTCTCTGTTTTCCCCTGATTTGTCGGCTTGTCTTGATAAGGTCTTTTTCTTTGTCCCACCTGTAGTCATCTGTAAAACATGTGAGCTACCCCTTGTATATGTTCATACCTATAACATAATTATATGTCAATGACATTCAACATGATATACCAAACTAACAAGCTTCCTAAAAGGTAAATAAAGAAAAATCCCTTAATATGTAACATAAATCAGATTATTTGTCTTACCCTGATCCCCCTATTTCCCGGGGTCGAACTACATCCCCTATTCATGTGTAGTTGTGATACATTATCCCTCATGCTGCGCTAATATCAGTAGATAATGGTACGTCATGTAGGCAAATAAATGTCACTATCTTCCTTAATTCAAGTAGGAATATTAAATGTTGAAAATGCAATGTTTATCAATGCAAGGGGTGTTGAAATGTAATTCAAATGAATGAAAATCACGACTATCATTTATCTGCCACTGAATGTTCTGCTGGGCTGCTAGGTGCAGCCTCATTTTCTGTGGGACCGTCCTCCCTTGCCCCATGTGCTCGCTTGCAATGAGAGGCATGAATCCAACTTTCTATTTTGGGTCCATATTTGTTTCTATTCTTATCAATCTCCTATGGTTTATCAATTCGTTCCAAAATACCGCAACCAAAGGTTTTTTAACCAAGCTCTCCCAAACTATTTCCAATGTGAACTCAAAATGCCAGTGAAAGAATGATTCGAAGAATTAACTTCATGGGGTCAATAAATTTATTTTATAACCAGATCTAATTTTCCCATCCAATAGTTTGCCTTGCCAAATGTCATATTATAACTCATTCATAAAACTTCGAAAAATGTCTCTCATCTCAATAAATTTCCTTTTTACAAATAGCCATGTGTAACTTACGTATTTAACTACAATTTCCTCTCAATTTGTTTGGCCTAACTGGCCACAAAAGTGGCTGCCAGCATGCAGTACCGTTTTATATCTACCAAGGAAGTGCTCGTCCACACAAGACCTCTACCAAAATGTTGTTTGTAAAAACAAATCTGGGATTTCTGATTACATGGATGCACACTCTCAGGACATTTTCAGGCTGCTGTGAACAATCCACTACGATAAATTAATTCCTTTACCCACAATCAAATAATTAGTACAAATTGAGGATATTATCCCTATCCCATTCATTTATCGATTCATTATGTTGGATCTAATTTTTTCAATAATTTCCACTGCTGTAAGGAAGAACAATAGCTCTCATAAGTCTTAGTAGTCCGTGGGCTGAGTAGGGTTTACATGCACCCCCCCCCCCCCCCCCACAACTTAACTTCCCGGGTATGTCCATGTACCACCCACCCTAGGGGTTAGGAAAAACCATGTTAACAGAAAAAAGACTCATTCCCAAGGTACCTCCCACGCATATTTTGATGTTACCCCCCCTGTGTCAGTGATTTCCGAAAATTAGGGGTAGGCGAAATTCAAATGGCCATAACTTTTTACCTAGTCATCCTATGGTTGCATATGACCCCTCAAAATGTTTGTCCTGGGACACTCTTTACAATGATATGTGTTATATGCAAATGAGGTCAATAATGAGGTCACCAGAGGTCAAACAATGAGGGAATGAGTTTTTTTCTATTAACATGGTTTTTCCTAACCCCTAGGGTGGGGGGTACATGGACATACCCGGGAAGTTAGGTTGTGGGGGGGGGGGGGGGTGCATGTAAACCCTACTCAGCCCACGGACTATAGTAATATCGTACTTAATTTACCCAGCATCGAAGAATTTATTTACTATCCATTCTCATCTGTTAACCAGTGACTTTGTTTGACCTCCAAAACTTAATTTGATGAATCCCATGTGTACAGCTACCACTTATTGGAACCCCTACTTTTGTAGAAAATATCCAGGGAAGTGTTTTTACACCCCCTTAACTGTTGCTCATCCATTTCTATGCACCCAGTGAGTACTACTGACACCAGTATGCCAATGTAGGTGTGCGAGATTAACAAATATGTTGCAGGTACATGTGACATCGCGTTCTGAGTATAAATAACATACCAGCACGTTCATGTCTGCCCCTTGGTTTAAGATTTACAATGCATTTCGTTTTAAAACTCACAATAGTTCAAACCAGCAAAATTTTCTTTACTATTTTCCCATATCATCGATGCCTAATACACATCCATACATACAGCACAATTTATATGCTGATAAAATTCAAGTTTAAATATATATTGTTGTGGATATGAGGATTGTTTTTTTGATTGTTTTATTGTGGACCCTCCTGCCTCCAGTCTGTGTGTAAAGGTTCAGTTCAGTCTGTGTATAAAGGTTCAGAATTCCTGTTCAGGCTGGAGTTCCCCAAGGTAGTGTTCTGGGCCCTGTGCTTTTTCTGGTCTTCATCAATGATCTCTCTGACTCTCTTGAAAATCCTCTCTATCTCTTTGCTGACGACTCTACTCTCTGTCGCTCCATTCCTCATCCCTCAGATCGGCAGTCTGCAGCCTCCTTACTCTCTGCAGACCTGGACAAAATCACAGACTGGGCAAACAAATGGAACATGTCTTTCAATCCTGATAAATCTCACACTCTTATGATGTCTCTCCAAAAAGACCGACTGGAAAACCCTCCCATCCACTTTCTGAATAATCCTCTCCAAGAAGTTCTGTCACTCAAGCTTTTGGGTCTCACTATTTGCCATGACCTTTCCTGGGAAAACCACATTTCAAATCTGGCCTCCAAAGCCAGTCGCCGACTGGGCATCCTCCGTCGTGCGAAGTCCTTCCTTGGCACACCTGAGCTCCTCACCACATACAAGGCTTTCATCCACAGCTCTATGGAATACTGCTCTCCCCTCTGGTCTGGTGCTCCTGCCTCACACCTAGCCCGTCTTCACGCTGTTGAAACCAAAGCGTTCAGAATCATTGGAATCTCCCACGATGAAGCTAACTCCAAGGGCCTCTCACTCACTCACCGCAGGCAGGTTGGTGGTCTTTCCGTCTTCTACCGACTCCTCTCTGGCCTTGCCCCCCCAGCCCTCTCTGGGCTCCGTCCCCAAAATATTCCTACAGGTCGCACAAGATCTGCCTGCAACCCTCTTATGGTTAAACTGCCAAAATCAAGACTTTCTGCTCACCTTCACTCCTTCATTCCTCTTTTCTCCCGCCTCTGGAACAAACTCCCTCACTCTCTTCAATCCCACTCCACCCTCCAGGTCTTTAAAACAGCTGTTCACCACCATCTCTTATCCTCCCCCATCCAAAACCTTGATCTTTTCTACCCCTGCTAATTTCGGTCCCCTTGTGTTTTATGCCTTCTCCCCCACCCCCCTCCCCTTCCCACGCCTCCTGCCCCCAAGCACTCTCCCTCCCACACTTCTCCCTGCTCTCAAATGTTGTGGTTGTGTGCTTCCCCTTCTCTCCCCATCTTGTCTTCCGCTCCCTCTTTTTGTATATTTTGTTTGTCTGGTTGATTTGTTTGTGAAATAAATGTTAGCTCTTTCACGAGCCTCGATTCAGTATACAAAAAAAAAAAAAAAAAAAAAAGGGCAAAGGTCGTTCCGTAGTTATTTCATAAACAATCACATTCGCCAATCATAGATTTCCTCCTTGTTGGTAGTTATTTCCTTATTCTGTGTATTAGGCTAAGGATTTGACACTCCATTGCACCGAATTCAAATAGATAGATCCCCTTTCATTCCCATTCCCAAAGCCTTTCCTGCCAACCGCATTTGCTGCAGCTGTGGGTTGTTGTTTTCACAGCGACTCCATTAGCCATGAGGTAGGCTTGGAGAAGAAGGGGGAGGAGCCACCGAATCCTGGGCGTGCCCGCCCATCGTCATCAAGGGTGGAGCCAAAGGAGGCTGTGTGAACCAACCGGCACGGCAGTAAGCGACCCGGTAGGCGTGCCGAGAGAGCTCGCGGGGAGAGGGCGAGGCGCGCTATAAAACGCGTGCGCATGCGTCAGAACGGTGTGTGTTGTCGGTGGAGAGAAGTGCGCCAGAGACGGTAGAGGAGTCCAAGTCCAGAAGTGCGAAAGGAGTTGCGCCAGGGACGGCAGATGAGCTTAGAGTCCACGACCACCACCACCAGCTTTGAGACCATGCAGTTTTGACCCGCTGCGACGCGGGGGCCAGATTGCAGTGGCATCGGTGGCCGTCGAGGTCCCGCCCGACGTCCCGTGCAGGATCAAGCTCCAGCTCCGGTTCCCATTGGACCTTCCTCTCCTACCAGTCCTTCCATTCCTGCCTGCCATTTCCCCATTCGTGTGAGTTTGATTGTCGTCCGTTTTGTGTGTCTTGTCCTGGGTTAATTAAGACTGTAGGTAAGCTAGCATTGCACTGTGTCTCCTTGATTTCTTCTGTAAATTCTTATTATCTTTCCTTCTTCCTTGGTTTCTTTGGTCCTGTACATAGTAATAAATTATATTCGTATTGCAAACCCTTTTTGTCTTCTTCTTCTTCTTCACATCCGTGTCGTCTTTGTCTTTTCCTCATTGAATATCTGTGGCACGATTTGGCCAACATTTCAGGATCGGGTCTAGTCATTGTAAAAACGGTTCGGGCCGCGCCGCCATCCGCTCGGCAAATTAACATCTTATCCGCGGTCCGTAACAATATATATAAAATCCGTGAGCAGAGTACTCTGGGAAGTCAGTGGAAGACCTCTCCCAAATTTGGCTAATTTTGTACTCCCACATTTTAATGAAGCTCATATTCATAAATAGCTTTGATTCTCATACAAATTCTATCAAAATGGAATCCCAAGATTACTCCCAATTTTACTATCAATGAATGGCTGCTCATAACTCAGCAAATCAAATCTTTATATTCCATCTCCCTAAAGAGATAATGTTCATAATCAAATTGTATTTCTATTTTATTTTACGAATTCTCTCGATTATGCGATCCCATCCACATGGAACTATCTATTTTCAGACAAGGCACACTGTTGGTGTCAACAATCTTGAAAGATTGATACACAAAACAACAACAAACACAAACATTGATACACAAAACACACATGCATTAATTTGCATTATGCATAGTTGTTTGCGTTGGAACCATTATTTACAGATCAGGATGGGTGTCAGTTTTTTTTTTTTTTCAATTTCATAAAATTTGTCCTTCAATTTTATAAATGCTAATGCACAAATGGACCAAAAAGTTTATTCTTAGAAAACCCCTATGATGTCACATTGAAATTACCCTTTCAGTTCCCACAATAATTTATCCACATTTGACTACACGCCCATTTACATGTCAGTCGACCACTGACCTATCGATCATGCGGAACAATAGTCCGAAATTCCCACCTGATCATCATGTGACTCTTGTCACTTGGTTTCAAAAATTTGCAACGCAATTGTTCCAAACTTTGTAAATTTAAAATTGCTGTACCCAAAATAGAAGATCCAATTTTGGCATTTGATCAATTAATTATTAATTTGTTGACAAGCAAAAAGAAAAATGAATCATTCTTGCTCCGAAAACTTTTCAGACACAAGAATCATCGACAGTTATTCATGTTTGTCCAGTAATCGAATCTGTTGAGGCCAATCATCATTTGGGATTTGCAGCAATGAAGGCCTAATCATTGTCTGAGGTACCAGTAAGCACTGATACCCTTGATCTTGGTTTGCCCCATGAACTTGTCTTCCTGTTGACATACGGACATCTTCTTCTCCAATGTCCCATCTCTCCACACTTGAAACACCGGTTTCTGTCGTTGCCTGGTCTGTGCACCTGTGCACTTGTGTTGCTGGGCTGCATCTCTACATCCCTGAGTTGCCACTGCAATCTCTCGTTATCTCCTGAAACACGAAAAAATTCTCTGTACTGTCCTTTTTGGGGAGACAAATGGGAATCAGATGGGACAAGTGTCACTTTTATTCCTATTTTCGAGGGCAGTTGTGCATTTATCTCCTCCACTGTATCCTGTATCCTTTTTATTTTAAGTTCTAGGTCCATTATCCGTTCTTGCTGTTCCCGTTGTCTGGATTCACCATCCCAAAGATGGAATGCAGGCCACTCTACCGTTAGATTCTGTCTCTTCCTGGCTCTCAATTTTTGTCCTAATCTTTCCAATCGACTTCGGTCAAATGTACCATCTCTTGGAAACTCCTTAGCATGTCCCTTTGTCCAGAAATGCCAATTCTCAACCTCCCTAATAGTCTCTACCCCATAATGGTCATACATATATGTACAAGTACCTTTTTGTGGAATCTCTGGTTGTCCTTATGTATTCTTGCAGGCTCCATTTCCCATTCTGCCTGTATGTGAATAACACTCAATATTCACTCAATTTACCAGGTAGATTACTAGGATCTGCGCTTTGGAATGCACCTGTACACACCTGTACTATATGTACTGTAAATAAAATCGACTGGAGTTTGTTCCACCTTTTATCAAAGTAGCGTTGGATGTGTTGTAGCTTGTTCCAGGTTCCTCTAAAGCTTCACTCGTACTTCCAGGAAGGATCTGTCCACCTGTTCAAATGGTGATTTTCCAGAGAATCTCTCTCACCTGTGGCTTTTGCACAACCCAATCTCACAGATCGGCACTGCAGATGAGCCAAACGGGTCAGTATGAAATGGGTGAATCCGCAGGTATCTCGTTCTGTCGAAGGGGGAATCACACAATGGTAACCACACATATATCCATACATAGACTCAGCACCTTGCTCAATTTTCCAAGGTTGTCTTCACATTGATAATATCTCACAAAGATACCACAGCTTCTTTCTTGAGACCGCATTTTGCTCAATCAATCAATTTATTCACTTAAATCAGTTCCATTATTCAATTTCAATTGATTTATCAATATTCATCAAAAAATCAAATTACTCATTTTAGATGACTCCCTGCATAAGCCCTTTCCCCATCAGTCATTTCATTCATTCATTCAAATCATGAATCATTCATTCATGATGTCAGGATAGATTTATCTATTGACTGAGCGAAGATCATCGGTCGTCACCTCCGATCCCTACCTCATGCCAATTGACGAATCACTGTTCTGTACTGGGGTCATATCTGACATATTTTCCCAATTTTGCCTGGTCACCACAAATTCTCTTTGCAACCACTAAAGGCAACTCATCCTTCATTTGTGGGACAGCCAAAATTGATGGCAGGTATTAAACGTTCATTTGGGAAAAAAATGTCCTCATTTTTTAAAATAGTACCCAAAATCTCTTGGCAATCTAAATTTCGTAAAACTCCTGAAATGGAACTGTAAAATTCCTTCAAAATGCTAAATTTTGAAACTCCATTGTTTGTAATACACAATTTATCCCATAGGGCTTGAAAGTTCTTTTCGTAATGCCATATATCCATATTTCTTTTCAAAATGTTCCTAACATACCTTAATCCCATTAGACCTCAAATAACCTACAATCCGAAAATAAATTTGTGACATTTCAACCATTATTACAATATCATTGTACTTCTCATCCGTAACAGTTTATTAAAAGGACAGATAGTAGCTATGGAACAGGTGCATGTATATGCAACAGGTGCATGCCCCCAGGGCACCGTTTCCTTCCCTTTTCATCCACCTTATAAAACATCAGCACCATTCATTAAGATAATATAAATATCACATAATTCCACTCTTCCTTCAGTGAGGCAAGTTTTCCATCTGGTTCAAGATTTACATTTCATTCCATTAATTTGGAGCATTAATTTCATTAATTTATCATGACTTGTGATAAGCATTGATCATTTGAACACGAATTGAATGAATGTAATCAAACAATTAACTTGACATTCATGAAATAAAATGAATTTTATGACTTTTCTCATTATCCAAAAAGTTTACAAAATGTCCCAAATCTGTATATTATTTTATACTGTGGTTAAACTGAAAAATTGTTTTGTTGAACTCATGCAAGATCCCTTAAAAATTTTGAAAAATTTCCAAAGACATAGCTTACTCTTAATATATGTCTGTATATTTTTTACAAAATCCAACTACCATTTGTCTTTCAGTTCTATTCCCCATGATGCCCCCACTAAACACCCGTGTTAGTCCAATACAGGGTCTTTTAATTTTATTTTTCCACAATTTCCAATTCAAATTTATTCTCTTCCTTCCTATGAAATCTTTTGTGAGAATTTTATGGAAAGTCACATCTTTTTCCCAAATTTACTGTAAGTTCTCCAATGATCATGTCCGGTCTTGAACATTCCACGAATCCTGCAACAAATTTTCTCATACCCACTCGCATTAGATCCATTTCACATATCTGTTCATGAAATTTCATAAATGATCACACAAGTAATGATCACATTGTGATGACCTCTAAACATTCCTAAACCAATGAACTAGCCTGGCAATGCCAAATACCCCACACTTCTGTCATCTTAGAAGTCACTGTTTGCTTTAGACAAGTATTTATCAAAGCCTTCAGACAAATTATTAGCAATATTATTCCTAGGATTAAAATTATTAGGATTATTATCAAATATTTATCAAATATTAGGATTATCATCAAACCAATGAATGACTCAATTTTTTTTTTTTTTAATGACTGCACATCCAAACCTAGATATTTTGAGTTCTGTAACTTTAATACCTCAAATTTTCCATTTCTTCCCTCCCTGATCCTTAGATGTAAGGATGGGTTCTTTTTAGGATCATGTTGCGTCGACCATTATTTTCTTACTCGATTGGCTGATAGCATAACCAATCCACACGTGCTTCGTCCGAAGATGTGTCTTTTAGGAATTTAATTAAATAAGTCATTTATAAAATTAAATAATGAATTGATTAAATGATTAATCAATAAATCAATAAATCAAAATCTTTGACAGCTATATCACTTGGTCACTGTCATGTCCACATATCAGCTTCCTACCTCAAAAGGTGCCTGAGTTAATGGACCGAAGAGAAAGGAAATTTGATTAATTAAATAAGTACTTCATTAATCGCTAATTATTAAATAATTATTGTAGCCGAATCCATATTTAGATCTTTACCAAAATCGGATCAAATCATCCTTGTCAGCCACCCAACCGGTCCACCAAGTTTCGGCCAAATCCGTCCACAACTTTGAGATATCTTGTTGATAAACGGGCAGACAGACAAACAGACAGACCGTGGTGAAAACATAACCTCCATCCAACTTTAGTGGCGGAGGTAACCAGAGTGAAAACTGAGTATTCCCTTTCAGCATGTGTCACTGCCGAGCCCCCTTCGGTGCCCAGCAATGACGATTTGCAATGCCTGGAGATGGCATAGGGAAGGAGCAGTGTACAAAAATACAGACACGCACGTACGCCACACGTACGCACGCAACCGATCATTTAACCCTGTTTTTTTCCTTTTGGTGGTTCCACTGGGGCCCGAACCCAGGGCCTTCTGCGTGTAATAACGTACAGCAATGCGAGCACAGCGAGCAGAGGAGTGGAGGGATAGATGGAGGAATAACACAGGATGGATGGAGGAGTAAGAAGGAGGAAGGAGAAAGGAAGAAGGGATGGGAGAAAATGGCGCAAGGGAAGAAAAGAAATAAAGCACAGCAATAAAGCACAGGAAACACAGGAAAAAAACACAAAAAAACAACAGCGCTGGCTCTGCTTCCTGGAAGCTTCCCGCAAAACGTCAGCCAATGGACAGCAATGCAAGCACAGGTAGCCGAAATGGAAATGAGGGACAATGAGGGACAAATGTTCGATTTGACCCTGGGGGCGCTGGTATGCAATTTTCATCCAATCGCCATCTTTCACAACAATTCTGGACCGGCATCAGATGGCGTTGTCTGTCATAAATTTATATGTTAATCGAACGAGTTTTAGGTGTTATAAGAATTGGCGGGAAACTTTTTTTTTTCTCCTCTCCTCCACCCTTTTTTTTTTTTCTCTTACCTTGGACCCACGGTTTTCGTCCTACACAATTTCGTTTAATTTGTCTAAATCCAACCAGCCGTTCCAAAGATAAAAGCCGTTTTGTCGCAATACCATAAATTGGAATGAGGGGAAAATATATATATAAATAAAACTCCATTTCCCGCTCCCTGTTGCACGCCGAGCGAGTCGCGTGCCTTGAGCAAGTGCAAAACAAGTGTAAACGATTGTACAAGTGTACGGGCCTCACAGAACCGGCAAACAAATCGCCCCATGGTGCACTCATGGGTAGATTTGCCTCCAGTGCATAGTGAGGCTTTTAATAACCAGCGCATTCGTGCTTCGCGCACATCAGTGACGCGTGTCAGACGAACTGGCGTATTTATTACACAGCGCAGAGAAAACGTATTTAGAGAAATCGTTAAAAAAAACCCCCCACGAATAATAGCTAAAATCGTTTGTCGATGTCCCATCCGTGACTTTGTTCGCTCATTCACTTTTGCTGATTCGCCATCAAGGACCTCGATCACGACACGGCGTACTAAATTCCGCATTGTAATGAGATTTCAACAGGATTACGACTCGAAGGAAAAGAACGAGCAGACATTTTGTAGGACGTTACCTCGGACGATCGTTAAGGTCGTTACATCATTACATTTATTCACAAGGTACCTCAAAATACATCTTAATCATACAGACATGGTTCTTTGGGTAGTAATCACAGCACCCGGGAGTTCCAGCTCAACAATGGTTCTTTGTGGTTTTTTACTACCCAGCACCCTAGACCAACTCAAATGGATCTCTGTGTCGCGAGCACATCACCGGAGCCAACCGCATCCGACCTCCGCATCTCGTCCGACCGCGGCCCACAGTTCACGTCTGAGCTTTGGGGCGCGGTCGCCCGTTCGTTGGGGGTCACGCTGCACCGCACCACGGCCTACCACCCCCAAGCCAATGGGTTGTGCGAGCGGTTTCACCGCTCCATGAAGGCCGCACTCATGGCCGGCCTTCAGGACGACGGTTGGGCCGACCGGCTGCCGTGGGTCCTTTTGGGCCTTCGCACGGCCCCCAAGGAAGACCTCCAGGCGTCCGCCGCCGAGCTCGTCTACGGCCAGCCACTCCGCGTCCCGGGCGAATTCGTGCCTGACGCTACCAGTCCCTGGTCCGCCGCTCGCCAACGCTCGGACCTCCAGGAGGCCGCCCGACGATTTGCCCCCGTGCCGACGTCTCGCCACGGTGGCCCCCAGTCCTACGTCCCCCCGGCGCTTCGCACAGCGGAGTACGTCTTTGTGCGTCATGACGCGCACCGGGGGCCACTCCGGCCGCCGTACGACGGGCCCTTCCGGGTCCTGCGACGGGGCGACAAGTCTTTCATCGTCGACTTCGGCGGCCGGCCGGACCGGATTTCTGTGGACCGCCTCAAACCGGCGCACATGGACGTCGACCGACCACCACGGTTGGCCCTTCCTCCGCGGCGAGGCCGCCCCCCGTCCACAGTTCCCCCCGCTCGACCACCCACCACCACGTCAGACCCCTCCCCACGACCCTCCAGGGGTCGCTTCGGCCGGGTCATCCGGACCCCCCTTAAATTGACCCTGCCGGTGCAGGTCGATTCTGGAGGGGCGTGTGTAGCGGTTACCGCTGGATGTACATAATCGCCTTGCACCGGCCAGAACACGGCCAGACGCGCCTCTCCCGGGCATGCCCGGACTCACTGTTCCCGGGCACGCCCGAACCTCCCGGGCACGCCCGGTCTCGTCTTTCCCGGGCATGCCCGCTCTCGCCTTTCCAGGGCTCGCCCAGAGCGTCCGGGCATGCCCGGTCTCGTCTTTCCCGGGCATGCCCGCTCTCGCCTTTCCAGGGCTCGCCCAGAGCGTCCGGGCATGCCTGCTATCGCCTTTCCAGGGCTCGCCCAGAGCGTCCGGGCATGCCCGCTATCGCCTTTCCAGGGCACGCCCAGAGCGTCCGGGCATGCCCGCTATCGCCTTTCCAGGGCTCGCCCAGAGCGTCCGGGCATGCCCGCTATCGCCTTTCCAGTGCTCGCCCAGAGCGCCCGGGCACGCCCAGCCTCGACTTGCCAGGCCGCAGCCAAACACGCCCGGGCAGGTCCAGACTCGCCTTTCCAAGGCTCGCCCTTGATACCCGGGCATGCCCGGTATAGCTTTTGCCGGGCAAACTTCCCGACATAAATGTGTATATATATTGTTGCCCGAAAAACGGGCTGGTGAGAATACCTGAGCTGTTTGGTTTCAATAAAGCAACTCGGACGAATTCCGTCTTTGGTCGCGTCAATTCTTTCGACTCGCGTTGGAGCGCAGCTCCTTCAAACCTGTGTTTAGTTATTTTCTATATATATGGAGAAAGTGGAGTTTGGGCGTCTCAACAATGCACTATTGGTGCAGGAGAGCCCTCAGGAGGAAGATATAGATGAGACCCTTTGGCTCCGGTGATGTGCTCGCGACACAGAGATCCATTTGAGTTGGTCTAGGGTGCTGGGTAGTAAAAAACCACAAAGAACCATTGTTGAGCTGGAACTCCCGGGTGCTGTGATTACTACCCAAAGAACCATGTCTGTATGATTAAGATGTATTTTGAGGTACCTTGTGAATAAATGTAATGATGTAACGACCTTAACGATCGTCCGAGGTAACGTCCTACAAAATGTCTGCTCGTTCTTTTCCTTCGAGTCGTAATCCTGTTGAAATCTCATTACAATGCGGAATTTAGTACGCCGTGTCGTGATCGAGGTCCTTGATGGCGAATCAGCAAAAGTGAATGAGCGAACAAAGTCACGGATGGGACATCGACAAACGATTTTAGCTATTATTCGTGGGGGTTTTTTTTTAACGATTTCTCTAAATACGTTTTCTCTGCGCTGTGTAATAAATACGCCAGTTCGTCTGACACGCGTCACTGATGTGCGCGAAGCACGAATGCGCTGGTTATTAAAAGCCTCACTATGCACTGGAGGCAAATCTACCCATGAGTGCACCATGGGGCGATTTGTTTGCCGGTTCTGTGAGGCCCGTACACTTGTACAATCGTTTACACTTGTTTTGCACTTGCTCAAGGCACGCGACTCGCTCGGCGTGCAACAGGGAGCGGGAAATGGAGTTTTATTTATATATATATTTTCCCCTCATTCCAATTTATGGTATTGCGACAAAACGGCTTTTATCTTTGGAACGGCTGGTTGGATTTAGACAAATTAAACGAAATTGTGTAGGACGAAAACCGTGGGTCCAAGGTAAGAGAAAAAAAAAAAAGGGTGGAGGAGAGGAGAAAAAAAAAAGTTTCCCGCCAATTCTTATAACACCTAAAACTCGTTCGATTAACATATAAATTTATGACAGACAACGCCATCTGATGCCGGTCCAGAATTATTGTGAAAGATGGCGATTGGATGAAAATTGCATACCAGCGCCCCCAGGGTCAAATCGAACATTTGTCCCTCATTGTCCCTCATTTCCATTTCGGCTACCTGTGCTTGCATTGCTGTCCATTGGCTGACGTTTTGCGGGAAGCTTCCAGGAAGCAGAGCCAGCGCTGTTGTTTTTTTGTGTTTTTTTCCTGTGTTTCCTGTGCTTTATTGCTGTGCTTTATTTCTTTTCTTCCCTTGCGCCATTTTCTCCCATCCCTTCTTCCTTTCTCCTTCCTCCTTCTTACTCCTCCATCCATCCTGTGTTATTCCTCCATCTATCCCTCCACTCCTCTGCTCGCTGTGCTCGCATTGCTGTACGTTATTACACGCAGAAGGCCCTGGGTTCGGGCCCCAGTGGAACCACCAAAAGGAAAAAAACAGGGTTAAATGATCGGTTGCGTGCGTACGTGTGGCGTACGTGCGTGTCTGTATTTTTGTACACTGCTCCTTCCCTATGCCATCTCCAGGCATTGCAAATCGTCATTGCTGGGCACCGAAGGGGGCTCGGCAGTGACACATGCTGAAAGGGAATACTCAGTTTTCACTCTGGTTACCTCCGCCACTAAAGTTGGATGGAGGTTATGTTTTCACCACGGTCTGTCTGTTTGTCTGTCTGCCCGTTTATCAACAAGATATCTCAAAGTTGTGGACGGATTTGGCCGAAACTTGGTGGACCGGTTGGGTGGCTGACAAGGATGATTTGATCCGATTTTGGTAAAGATCTAAATATGGATTCGGCTACAATAATTATTTAATAATTAGCGATTAATGAAGTACTTATTTAATTAATCAAATTTCCTTTCTCTTCGGTCCATTAACTCAGGCACCTTTTGAGGTAGGAAGCTGATATGTGGACATGACAGTGACCAAGTGATATAGCTGTCAAAGATTTTGATTTATTGATTTATTGATTAATCATTTAATCAATTCATTATTTAATTTTATAAATGACTTATTTAATTAAATTCCTAAAAGACACATCTTCGGACGAAGCACGTGTGGATTGGTTATGCTATCAGCCAATCGAGTAAGAAAATAATGGTCGACGCAACATGATCCTAAAAAGAACCCATCCTTACATCTAAGGATCAGGGAGGGAAGAAATGGAAAATTTGAGGTATTAAAGTTACAGAACTCAAAATATCTAGGTTTGGATGTGCAGTCATTAAAAAAAAAAAAAATTGAGTCATTCATTGGTTTGATGATAATCCTAATATTTGATAAATATTTGATAATAATCCTAATAATTTTAATCCTAGGAATAATATTGCTAATAATTTGTCTGAAGGCTTTGATAAATACTTGTCTAAAGCAAACAGTGACTTCTAAGATGACAGAAGTGTGGGGTATTTGGCATTGCCAGGCTAGTTCATTGGTTTAGGAATGTTTAGAGGTCATCACAATGTGATCATTACTTGTGTGATCATTTATGAAATTTCATGAACAGATATGTGAAATGGATCTAATGCGAGTGGGTATGAGAAAATTTGTTGCAGGATTCGTGGAATGTTCAAGACCGGACATGATCATTGGAGAACTTACAGTAAATTTGGGAAAAAGATGTGACTTTCCATAAAATTCTCACAAAATATTTCATAGGAAGGAAGAGAATAAATTTGAATTGGAAATTGTGGAAAAATAAAATTAAAAGACCCTGTATTGGACTAACACGGGTGTTTAGTGGGGGCATCATGGGGAATAGAACTGAAAGACAAATGGTAGTTGGATTTTGTAAAAAAATATACAGACATATATTAAGAGTAAGCTATGTCTTTGGAAAATTTTCAAAATTTTTAAGGGATCTTGCATGAGTTCAACAAAACAATTTTTCAGTTTAACCACAGTATAAAATAATATACAGATTTGGGACATTTTGTAAACTTTTTGGATAATGAGAAAAGTCATAAAATTCATTTTATTTCATGAATGTCAAGTTAATTGTTTGATTACATTTATTCAATTCGTGTTCAAATGATCAATGCTTATCACAAGTCATGATAAATTAATGAAATTAATGCTCCAAATTAATGGAATGAAATGTAAATCTTGAACCAGATGGAAAACTTGCCTCACTGAAGGAAGAGTGGAATTATGTGATATTTATATTATCTTAATGAATGGTGCTGATGTTTTATAAGGTGGATGAAAAGGGAAGGAAACGGTGCCCTGGGGGCATGCACCTGTTACATATACATGCACCTGTTCCATAGCTACTATCTGTCCTTTTAATAAACTGTTACGGATGAGAAGTACAATGATATTGTAATAATGGTTGAAATGTCACAAATTTATTTTCGGATTGTAGGTTATTTGAGGTCTAATGGGATTAAGGTATGTTAGGAACATTTTGAAAAGAAATATGGATATATGGCATTACGAAAAGAACTTTCAAGCCCTATGGGATAAATTGTGTATTACAAACAATGGAGTTTCAAAATTTAGCATTTTGAAGGAATTTTACAGTTCCATTTCAGGAGTTTTATGAAATTTAGATTGCCAAGAGATTTTGGGTACTATTTTAAAAAATGAGGACATTTTTTTCCCAAATGAACGTGTAATACCTGCCATCAATTTTGGCTGTCCCACAAATGAAGGATGAGTTGCCTTTAGTGGTTGCAAAGAGAATTTGTGGTGACCAGGCAAAATTGGGAAAATATGTCAGATATGACCCCAGTACAGAACAGTGATTCGTCAATTGGCATGAGGTAGGGATCGGAGGTGACGACCGATGATCTTCGCTCAGTCAATAGATAAATCTATCCTGACATCATGAATGAATGATTCATGATTTGAATGAATGAATGAAATGACTGATGGGGAAAGAGCTTATGCAGGGAGTCATCTAAAATGAGTAATTTGATTTTTTGATGAATATTGATAAATCAATTGAAATTGAATAATGGAACTGATTTAAGTGAATAAATTGATTGATTGAGCAAAATGCGGTCTCAAGAAAGAAGCTTTGGTATCTTTGTGAGATATTATCAATGTGAAGACAACCTTGGAAAATTGAGCAAGGTGCTGAGTCTATGTATGGATATATGTGTGGTTACCATTGTGTGATTCCCCCTTCGACAGAACGAGATACCTGCGGATTCACCCATTTCATACTGACCCGTTTGGCTCATCTGCAGTGCCGATCTGTGAGATTGGGTTGTGCAAAAGCCACAGGTGAGAGAGATTCTCTGGAAAATCACCATTTGAACAGGTGGACAGATCCTTCCTGGAAGTACGAGTGAAGCTTTAGAGGAACCTGGAACAAGCTACAACACATCCAACGCTACTTTGATAAAAGGTGGAACAAACTCCAGTCGATTTTATTTACAGTACATATAGTACAGGTGTGTACAGGTGCATTCCAAAGCGCAGATCCTAGTAATCTACCTGGTAAATTGAGTGAATATTGAGTGTTATTCACATACAGGCAGAATGGGAAATGGAGCCTGCAAGAATACATAAGGACAACCAGAGATTCCACAAAAAGGTACTTGTACATATATGTATGACCATTATGGGGTAGAGACTATTAGGGAGGTTGAGAATTGGCATTTCTGGACAAAGGGACATGCTAAGGAGTTTCCAAGAGATGGTACATTTGACCGAAGTCGATTGGAAAGATTAGGACAAAAATTGAGAGCCAGGAAGAGACAGAATCTAACGGTATACTGGCCTGCATTCCATCTTTGGGATGGTGAATCCAGACAACGGGAACAGCAAGAACGGATAATGGACCTAGAACTTAAAATAAAAAGGATACAGGATACAGTGGAGGAGATAAATGCACAACTGCCCTCGAAAATAGGAATAAAAGTGACACTTGTCCCATCTGATTCCCATTTGTCTCCCCAAAAAGGACGGTACAGAGAATTTTTTCGTGTTTCAGGAGATAACGAGAGATTGCAGTGGCAACTCAGGGATGTAGAGATGCAGCCCAGCAACACAAGTGCACAGGTGCACAGACCAGGCAACGACAGAAACCGGTGTTTCAAGTGTGGAGAGATGGGACATTGGAGAAGAAGATGTCCGTATGTCAACAGGAAGACAAGTTCATGGGGCAAACCAAGATCAAGGGTACCAGTGCTTACTGGTACCTCAGACAATGATTAGGCCTTCATTGCTGCAAATCCCAAATGATGATTGGCCTCAACAGATTCGATTACTGGACAAACATGAATAACTGTCGATGATTCTTGTGTCTGAAAAGTTTTCGGAGCAAGAATGATTCATTTTTCTTTTTGCTTGTCAACAAATTAATAATTAATTGATCAAATGCCAAAATTGGATCTTCTATTTTGGGTACAGCAATTTTAAATTTACAAAGTTTGGAACAATTGCGTTGCAAATTTTTGAAACCAAGTGACAAGAGTCACATGATGATCAGGTGGGAATTTCGGACTATTGTTCCGCATGATCGATAGGTCAGTGGTCGACTGACATGTAAATGGGCGTGTAGTCAAATGTGGATAAATTATTGTGGGAACTGAAAGGGTAATTTCAATGTGACATCATAGGGGTTTTCTAAGAATAAACTTTTTGGTCCATTTGTGCATTAGCATTTATAAAATTGAAGGACAAATTTTATGAAATTGAAAAAAAAAAAAAAACTGACACCCATCCTGATCTGTAAATAATGGTTCCAACGCAAACAACTATGCATAATGCAAATTAATGCATGTGTGTTTTGTGTATCAATGTTTGTGTTTGTTGTTGTTTTGTGTATCAATCTTACAAGATTGTTGACACCAACAGTGTGCCTTGTCTGAAAATAGATAGTTCCATGTGGATGGGATCGCATAATCGAGAGAATTCGTAAAATAAAATAGAAATACAATTTGATTATGAACATTATCTCTTTAGGGAGATGGAATATAAAGATTTGATTTGCTGAGTTATGAGCAGCCATTCATTGATAGTAAAATTGGGAGTAATCTTGGGATTCCATTTTGATAGAATTTGTATGAGAATCAAAGCTATTTATGAATATGAGCTTCATTAAAATGTGGGAGTACAAAATTAGCCAAATTTGGGAGAGGTCTTCCACTGACTTCCCAGAGTACTCTGCTCACGGATTTTATATATATTGTTACGGACCGCGGATAAGATGTTAATTTGCCGAGCGGATGGCGGCGCGGCCCGAACCGTTTTTACAATGACTAGACCCGATCCTGAAATGTTGGCCAAATCGTGCCACAGATATTCAATGAGGAAAAGACAAAGACGACACGGATGTGAAGAAGAAGAAGACAAAAAGGGTTTGCAATACGAATATAATTTATTACTATGTACAGGACCAAAGAAACCAAGGAAGAAGGAAAGATAATAAGAATTTACAGAAGAAATCAAGGAGACACAGTGCAATGCTAGCTTACCTACAGTCTTAATTAACCCAGGACAAGACACACAAAACGGACGACAATCAAACTCACACGAATGGGGAAATGGCAGGCAGGAATGGAAGGACTGGTAGGAGAGGAAGGTCCAATGGGAACCGGAGCTGGAGCTTGATCCTGCACGGGACGTCGGGCGGGACCTCGACGGCCACCGATGCCACTGCAATCTGGCCCCCGCGTCGCAGCGGGTCAAAACTGCATGGTCTCAAAGCTGGTGGTGGTGGTCGTGGACTCTAAGCTCATCTGCCGTCCCTGGCGCAACTCCTTTCGCACTTCTGGACTTGGACTCCTCTACCGTCTCTGGCGCACTTCTCTCCACCGACAACACACACCGTTCTGACGCATGCGCACGCGTTTTATAGCGCGCCTCGCCCTCTCCCCGCGAGCTCTCTCGGCACGCCTACCGGGTCGCTTACTGCCGTGCCGGTTGGTTCGCACAGCCTCCTTTGGCTCCACCCTTGATGACGATGGGCGGGCACGCCCAGGATTCGGTGGCTCCTCCCCCTTCTTCTCCAAGCCTACCTCATGGCTAATGGAGTCGCTGTGAAAACAACAACCCACAGCTGCAGCAAATGCGGTTGGCAGGAAAGGCTTTGGGAATGGGAATGAAAGGGGATCTATCTATTTGAATTCGGTGCAATGGAGTGTCAATTAATGGAAGACAAATCCTTAGCCTAATACACAGAATAAGGAAATAACTACCAACAAGGAGGAAATCTATGATTGGCGAATGTGATTGTTTATGAAATAACTACGGAACGACCTTTGCCCTTTTTTTTTTTTTTTTTTTTTTTTTTGTATACTGAATCGAGGCTCGTGAAAGAGCTAACATTTATTTCACAAACAAATCAACCAGACAAACAAAATATACAAAAAGAGGGAGCGGAAGACAAGATGGGGAGAGAAGGGGAAGCACACAACCACAACATTTGAGAGCAGGGAGAAGTGTGGGAGGGAGAGTGCTTGGGGGCAGGAGGCGTGGGAAGGGGAGGGGGGTGGGGGAGAAGGCATAAAACACAAGGGGACCGAAATTAGCAGGGGTAGAAAAGATCAAGGTTTTGGATGGGGGAGGATAAGAGATGGTGGTGAACAGCTGTTTTAAAGACCTGGAGGGTGGAGTGGGATTGAAGAGAGTGAGGGAGTTTGTTCCAGAGGCAGGAGAAAAGAGGAATGAAGGAGTGAAGGTGAGCAGAAAGTCTTGATTTTGGCAGTTTAACCATAAGAGGGTTGCAGGCAGATCTTGTGCGACCTGTAGGAATATTTTGGGGACGGAGCCCAGAGAGGGCTGGGGGGGCAAGGCCAGAGAGGAGTCGGTAGAAGACGGAAAGACCACCAACCTGCCTGCGGTGAGTGAGTGAGAGGCCCTTGGAGTTAGCTTCATCGTGGGAGATTCCAATGATTCTGAACGCTTTGGTTTCAACAGCGTGAAGACGGGCTAGGTGTGAGGCAGGAGCACCAGACCAGAGGGGAGAGCAGTATTCCATAGAGCTGTGGATGAAAGCCTTGTATGTGGTGAGGAGCTCAGGTGTGCCAAGGAAGGACTTCGCACGACGGAGGATGCCCAGTCGGCGACTGGCTTTGGAGGCCAGATTTGAAATGTGGTTTTCCCAGGAAAGGTCATGGCAAATAGTGAGACCCAAAAGCTTGAGTGACAGAACTTCTTGGAGAGGATTATTCAGAAAGTGGATGGGAGGGTTTTCCAGTCGGTCTTTTTGGAGAGACATCGTAAGAGTGTGAGATTTATCAGGATTGAAAGACATGTTCCATTTGTTTGCCCAGTCTGTGATTTTGTCCAGGTCTGCAGAGAGTAAGGAGGCGGCAGACTGCCGATCTGAGGGATGAGGAATGGAGCGACAGAGAGTAGAGTCGTCAGCAAAGAGATAGAGAGGATTTTCAAGAGAGTCAGAGAGATCATTGATGAAGACCAGAAAAAGCACAGGGCCCAGAACACTACCTTGGGGAACTCCAGCCTGAACAGGAATTCTGAACCTTTATACACAGACTGAACTGAACCTTTACACACAGACTGGAGGCAGGAGGGTCCACAATAAAACAATCAAAAAAACAATCCTCATATCCACAACAATATATATTTAAACTTGAATTTTATCAGCATATAAATTGTGCTGTATGTATGGATGTGTATTAGGCATCGATGATATGGGAAAATAGTAAAGAAAATTTTGCTGGTTTGAACTATTGTGAGTTTTAAAACGAAATGCATTGTAAATCTTATACCAAGGGGCAGACATGAACGTGCTGGTATGTTATTTATACTCAGAACGCGATGTCACATGTACCTGCAACATATTTGTTAATCTCGCACACCTACATTGGCATACTGGTGTCAGTAGTACTCACTGGGTGCATAGAAATGGATGAGCAACAGTTAAGGGGGTGTAAAAACACTTCCCTGGATATTTTCTACAAAAGTAGGGGTTCCAATAAGTGGTAGCTGTACACATGGGATTCATCAAATTAAGTTTTGGAGGTCAAACAAAGTCACTGGTTAACAGATGAGAATGGATAGTAAATAAATTCTTTGATGCTGGGTAAATTAAGTACGATATTACTATAGTCCGTGGGCTGAGTAGGGTTTACATGCACCCCCCCCCCCCCACAACCTAACTTCCCGGGTATGTCCATGTACCCCCCACCCTAGGGGTTAGGAAAAACCATGTTAACAGAAAAAAACTCATTCCCTCATTGTTTGACCTCTGGTGACCTCATTATTGACCTCATTTGCATATAACACATATCATTGTAAAGAGTGTCCCAGGACAAACATTTTGAGGGGTCATATGCAACCATAGGATGACTAGGTAAAAAGTTATGGCCATTTGAATTTCGCCTACCCCTAATTTTCGGAAATCACTGACACAGGGGGGGTAACATCAAAATATGCGTGGGAGGTACCTTGGGAATGAGTCTTTTTTCTGTTAACATGGTTTTTCCTAACCCCTAGGGTGGGCGGTACATGGACATACCCGGGAAGTTAAGTTGTGGGGGGGGGGGGGGGGGTGGGGGTAAACCCTACTCAGCCCACGGACTACTAAGACTTATGAGAGCTATTGTTCTTCCTTACAGCAGTGGAAATTATTGAAAAAATTAGATCCAACATAATGAATCGATAAATGAATGGGATAGGGATAATATCCTCAATTTGTACTAATTATTTGATTGTGGGTAAAGGAATTAATTTATCGTAGTGGATTGTTCACAGCAGCCTGAAAATGTCCTGAGAGTGTGCATCCATGTAATCAGAAATCCCAGATTTGTTTTTACAAACAACATTTTGGTAGAGGTCTTGTGTGGACGAGCACTTCCTTGGTAGATATAAAACGGTACTGCATGCTGGCAGCCACTTTTGTGGCCAGTTAGGCCAAACAAATTGAGAGGAAATTGTAGTTAAATACGTAAGTTACACATGGCTATTTGTAAAAAGGAAATTTATTGAGATGAGAGACATTTTTCGAAGTTTTATGAATGAGTTATAATATGACATTTGGCAAGGCAAACTATTGGATGGGAAAATTAGATCTGGTTATAGAATAAATTTATTGACCCCATGAAGTTAATTCTTCGAATCATTCTTTCACTGGCATTTTGAGTTCACATTGGAAATAGTTTGGGAGAGCTTGGTTAAAAAACCTTTGGTTGCGGTATTTTGGAACGAATTGATAAACCATAGGAGATTGATAAGAATAGAAACAAATATGGACCCAAAATAGAAAGTTGGATTCATGCCTCTCATTGCAAGCGAGCACATGGGGCAAGGGAGGACGGTCCCACAGAAAATGAGGCTGCACCTAGCAGCCCAGCAGAACATTCAGTGGCAGATAAATGATAGTCGTGATTTTCATTCATTTGAATTACATTTCAACACCCCTTGCATTGATAAACATTGCATTTTCAACATATAATATTCCTACTTGAATTAAGGAAGATAGTGACATTTATTTGCCTACATGACGTACCATTATCTACTGATATTAGCGCAGCATGAGGGATAATGTATCACAACTACACATGAATAGGGGATGTAGTTCGACCCCGGGAAATAGGGGGATCAGGGTAAGACAAATAATCTGATTTATGTTACATATTAAGGGATTTTTCTTTATTTACCTTTTAGGAAGCTTGTTAGTTTGGTATATCATGTTGAATGTCATTGACATATAATTATGTTATAGGTATGAACATATACAAGGGGTAGCTCACATGTTTTACAGATGACTACAGGTGGGACAAAGAAAAAGACCTTATCAAGACAAGCCGACAAATCAGGGGAAAACAGAGACTTCTACTTCGGATACTCCTTGAAAATGGTGATATTAATCCTAGGAATGAGTTCTCTAGTAGTGGGGACTCTGTGTTGCATGCATTATTTCGGGGTAATGAGAGAACAAAATGCAACATTGGTGGCCGACATACAGATATATGATTATGCGGGACGACATAAGCAAAAGAGAAGTTTGATGGAAGATAGGGACACACCTTTAGAACCCGATGGATTACACGGGATTAATACTTTTTTACATTTAGCCCACACATGGGCTGATATAGCAAATGAAAGTAATTGTTGGATATGCACACAAATGCCGCATTCTAGTGAGAACGGAGTACCATTGGAGGCAGTTCCTTTTGGTTGGGATGAATTATGTAGTCGCTTCCCAAAGAGGTTGGTAGCAACAATATGACCTGATTTACCAATGTCGATGATGCTCGGGGATGCTCGTTGGGAAAAAGGGGGATATCAATGTGAGGAATTTGTAGACAGTTATAGGCCTAAATATGACAATGAAGTTATGCCCCCTTACATAACTATTCAACAACAAATGAAAGGGCTCCTATGTTTCATCCGACATCGAACCACAGAGAATAATAAGTTTATGGGAAACTCCACCTGCCACCATTATAGTTACGAGTTGGGCTATATGAGATTGCTTGTCCCAGTAAGGGACACTAGCTTAAAGATGATATTGTTACAGACACGACTTTGATGTTAAGGTGGGCCGAGCGGAATGGCCGTCGTGTCCGCACAAGTTACCCGATTATACTCGAACGTTGACTAGTCGCGCTACGCTAGGTCAATTGAGGAAAATGACACACGGCTGGGATTCAAAGGACACGACACCAGGGATACGGTTCTCAAGACCTCCGGAGGAGGTTATATTCGTTCGGAAGGTTAGATTACAACTACAAGAGGGACATCATAGAAAGACAGGCACTTAGACACACTTATATTAACCCCAACAGACGACAGATAAACGGGACAAAAGGCTGACTCACACGGGGATTGATGGCAAGGAAAGGCAGGCAGTCGATGGCTCAAGGTGCACTCTTGGCTCAAGGCAGAATCGACTCGGTCCGGTCCAGAGATGCAGGGAGGTCACAGCGCTCGGAAGGCAACGTTCTTTCTCCAAGCTGGGGGCGCATCTGACGTCACGTCCGGCAAGTCGCTGCGTATATCCGGCGGGGAGTGACACGCCCTCGGCTCGTTAGCTCCGCCCAGATGGAATCGGTCCGCCCTTCTTATTGGGTGCAGGGGGTTTACCAGGCTCCGCCCTTGACGAGGAGCTGACAGCCAGCCCTTTCGTGGTAACCCCGTGGAGCGCATGGTCCGGAGCGCATTGTCAATGGCGGCTAACCGAGCCGGGGTGAGGACGCACACTCCCCCACGCAGCGCCGTGCCCCTCTGTTGTTGTAGTTGTTGTTGTAGCTGTAGTAGTTGTTGTTGTTGTTTGGGGAAGAAGATGGGAGGAGGTATGGGAAAGGTCCTAAACTCACTACTGGTGCCATATAATCACATTCTGGTGCAACGAAGAGTCAGAATTAAGGGAAACGAGTCCTTAACTGACATAGACTAAGAATAACTAGCAAGATGTCCGAAAGTTGTCTACGTGAGATGCGGTGGGCCTGGGCACGACATTTAATGGGGGAAAAAGGGGAAGGTCGGTTCTACAGAGTGTTGTTTACAGACAATGGGACGAGGGAATGGGGGATTGGGGATAGTTGGGGAGTATTGGGGAAATAGGGGAATATTTACAAGCGGATATGGAGGCCAAATTCCATATTCGCAACATTGCACCCTTCTCTACCCTCGGGGCGTCCCGGCCCGATAAATTTTTACCTATTTTAGTGTGGCACTCAGATGTAGTTCCCCCTACTATTAACTCTACCCTGAGTGCGACAGTTTTACAGATATTCACAAATGAGTAAATATGTCCCCCTGTGACGTTGCACCCTTCTCCTCTCAGAAACACACCCACAGGATAACCGAATCCGGAAAGAATTCTCAAACTAAACATACAGCCGGTAGGGAGCATTATTTACACAAGACTACGCTGATATTTACACTACGATCCAGGACCTGTTTTTGGAGGAACACATGCAGATGTTATGCATAGAGAGAGAGCACGCATGCCAGCATCGATACACCAACCCACGAGTGCTCTGTGGCCTACGGCCTTTAATAATGTGCAGAGCACCCCTTCCAAGCATCAAAAGCACCACCCCATCACACAGTGAACACCATCCGGTGCACCAATAAAGTGTTTATAAATCACCGGTGGTGTCGCAGCCGGCCGATGTTCTGCCGCTGGTCTTGCCTTCATGTGGTGCACTTGGCCTTCTTACTTCTTTAAAAAATCAAGAAAGGCGCCAACCGCGTCCATTTCTGTATTGTGGCCTGGGGGCCAACTAAGAGTGGTTCACCTGTTTGGCATAGGTGCCACGTTGACCCATAAGTCCTTCCACGGGTGGTGCTTGGCCGCAAAAGAACTGCGGTCCATTGTGGGTGGCCACAAACATTGCGGTCCATATGGTGTATCGATCCAAGCAGCAAGCAGCGAAAGTGCAGGCCCACAACTGCGAAGCCAGCACCTCTCTCTCCTCTCTCTCCTCTCTCTCTCTGCCCCAAAGCCAGATCCTCGGAGGTGGGAGACAAAAGAAGAAAACAAGTGAGTAAGGTGGTAAGGGCGCAAAAGTGCACGCAATGTAAGATGATGCACACTGGGGGCACATGGGAACCAGGTGAGACAGGTACGTTCCTACCGTATGCCCCCCCCCCCCACCAGGTAACCTACATGGCCCCTCCCTTACCCCTTACTGTATCCACAAAACACAACACTACCCATAAACATCTACTTTACAAATCAACAACTGTCCCTACTGTCTTCCCCGTTCCTCCCATATACCAAATTCGTCTTCTCTCCCTCCTAACCAATCAAATTTGCCATTTTCAACTCTCATCAAAATTTGCCATCTCCAACTGCACATCAAAATTTGCCATTACCAATTCATCATCAGTCCCTCCTAGGGAGGGAGAGATGGAATCACCCCAATGTCTCATCCACGTCGTGATGCGTCTCACAAATCCTCACAGCAATTCTCATTTCTGCACAAAACAAAGAAAACACAGGTGTGGAGTCATCATCATCACCACAGGTAAGTGGCTGCGTATGGTGCGACAGGTTCATCAATCCTAACTATTTCCTAAATGACTTTAACAACTTTACACTACCCGGGGTCTTTCTCCGGCCAAACCATTGGCCCTCTTACACTATGGGTTCTAAAAACCAATTCCCATTGGCCAAACTGTGGTGCTTTTCAATTTGGGGTCTCACTCCCCCGATTCATCTCCCGGTGCCCTTGCACAATTTCTGGGCTGTGGCGTGTACCTCTCCCAGTGGGTCTACCCACCTGCACACCTCCACCACTGCAGTTGCCTCCGAGCTTACCTGCTCCTCACCCTAACCTAACTACCTGGGGAAGGCCCTCTGGCACTCTCCACACTCGGTGCCCTCTCTGGCACTGGGCTACCCGATCCACACCCGGGATCCTCAGGCACCCACTCACAACTACCGGCTCCCAGAGCCCACCTGCGGCCTCACCTGGCCGACATCCTCACAGTGGTGGAGTGCCCAACCAACTACACACACTAACAGGCTACACGCCCAGCCATTTCCACGACACTAATGCACCCATCCACAATACCATTCTGTCACCCGCACCACAAATGCCAATATCCAACCACAATTTACCTGTACCCTCTACCTAACACTTACACTACCCGCCCCGGGTACTCGTGAAAGGGGTCCACTCTTCCCCCATCCACACCTTCGCACCATGCACACCACTCCGTACCACTTACTCCAACTCTCTCCACACACCTGTACTTGCACACCTGTGCTCTCACACCTGGTGCCACCTGCACCCTTCTCTCCCCAAGCGCATTCGCGCTGATCCACACACTCACTACTCACACACTGTTCCACACACCTGTCCAGTTGCACACCTGTGCAATCACACCTGTTCAATTCTCACACACACGGCATCATCTCAGCTAACTACTCCCTTCTGAAACTTGCGCTTCCCAGTCGTCCCTTTAAACTATTGCGCTCCCTCGTCATTATCATCCATACTAATCTACCTGCGTCCCCACTACAGGTATCAGTCACTAACTAATCTTAACGTCACCTAATGTCATCTTCTAGGGCCCTATCAATATAGCCTAACCCACCCGGGCTAGTTTTCACTGCCATACACCCCATAATCTATTGCGCATTTGCCCCACATGGGAAGGGTGGCAGGGATGCCCCCCTTACCCACCGGGCCCATCGCTCACTACCAATTTTGCACATCAAATTTCAACAAATTAAAAATTTGGCCAATCCTACTCATCATCTGCCAATCACTACTGCCAATCCCTTGCCAATCATCAATTTTGTTTTTCTCTAATTTTGGGTCCAAAACACTAACCTCATCACCCAGTCTACTCAATAATGCCTCTCGGTGCGCCAATTCCTGTCCAAAGCCCGGCTTCGTAAAGCCAAGCAATGGATGCTGGTTGTTTTGTGCCAGCGGCTGGATGCGTCCGGCACTCGGTGCAGGGACGGGGGCTTACCCGGGCCGAGATCCCACGCACCATCTCGGCGTGGAGCCATCCAATGTCCCGATCTCGACCTGCCGGACTGCCTCAACAAAAAGTGGTCGCCATGACGACCCTTTCTATCGGGCTGCCCGCTCCGCCTAGTGGAGCACGGACGCGGCCGTTCAAAGCGAGGCCCAGCACGCACCGAGGGCCCGATTCGGCTATAAGTCGTTCTAAACTCCACCCCGTCTAACGTCGATGCTTCACCTGGACGCTTACACCCCGCAGCCCGTTCCTTGCTCACACCTCCAGCCGTGCCCATGCTCCTCGTACCTTTCCTTACACACCCAGGTACACCCATTCCACTCACAGCCTTGGTCACACACCTGACCACCGAACACTTTGGCACACATTCGTTGCTCGCACACCTCACCAATACACCGCTTCGCGCCCCCTCCTCGGTCACCTCCTCTGTGACAATCACAGGTGTGCCCTCATTCGCACACCCAACCACGTGCCTCACCACCAACTCCAGCGTGCATTCCCACTCACGCTCTACCATTCCAGGTGTGCATCCTTCCATCCCAGGTGTACATCCTCGCTCACCTGTCACAACCAACTCACTCTCCTTGTCACTCTCACTACTCTCACCTCCATTCTTGACAGCGCACTCACCCTTACTCTTGACAGCGCACTCTTTCCTCGTGCACCTGTCCGTCACACACCTTTCTCGCGCACACTCTCCCGTTACACCCTCTGTAACACTCACCACAGGTGGACACTCTTCCTTACTTCTGACAGCGCACTCTTTCCTCATGCACCTGTCCGTCACACACCTTTCTCGCGCACACTCTCCCATTACACCCTCTGTAACACTCACCACACCGCGCTTCCACGTGCTCCCTCGCACACGCGCTACGACCGACTCACTCTCGCCAGCACCCTCACTCCTTGGCACGCACTTTTTCCTCACACACCCCAGAGTCGGACTTTCTTGCACACCTCCTTTTTCGCACACCAGACCTGTCGCACACTTCACCCACGGCCTCTCACGAACACCGGGGTCCATCTCGACCCCCAAGCTCCTTAAATCCCCTGGCGCATCATACGCACGACCATATTGGTCACCACTTACACCGGGTCCTCTTCCTCTTCGCTTCTCCTCCGTCACCTGCGAATCCCTCATCCGGTTAATGAGCACATCATCACGATCCAAACACAGACTTTGGACCAATTCTTTCATCTCCTCTTTTATCTCTTTCTTATCCCCTCTCCGTCGCTTCTTAATTTCGCTCATCCCTTCTTCCACTTCTTCTAATTTGTGCTTCACCTCTTTTATTCCCCGGTACATCTCCTCAAGCTCATCCTCTAAGGCTACCTTGACCGTTTCCATGTGCGTCCTCACCTGCCGGTCCGTCGTCTCCATTACCTCTATCACCTCGTCCAACCTCGTTGTCAGTCCCTCACGTACCATCTGACATTCCCTCTTCGTCGCCACCAAGTCATCTTTTAGTTCTTTCTGCGTCGCTTTTAACCCTCCTAATACCGCAGTGTTCCTTTGAACCTGCTCCGTTAGTCCTTTTTGTCCCTCCGTCAGCTGTTCCACCTCCTGCGTCAGGTCCTCTATGCCCCCTTGTAACTTTACAGTCCCCTTTCTCACCTCCTTCTCCATGTGCTCCTTACAGTGCCTCACCTCCTCGCGCACTCCTCTTCTGATCTCCGCTCCCATCACTTGCATCTCCTGCCCAGATGCCACCCTCATCTGCTCCATCTCCTCCCTGTGAGCATCCAGTTTGGTTTCTACCCCCATTCTGACCCCCTATATCTGCTGCCCCATTTGGTTAACTTCCCTTTCCGCTTGGTCCCTCATGTCCCTCAATTTGCCTTCCATTCTGTTTTCTAACCCCTCTAACCCATTTTTCACTCCCTCTATCTGATTCTCCTGGGCAGCCATTCTATTTTCTACCCCCTCTAACCCCTTTTGCATCCCTTCCATTTGATTCTCTTGAGCGGCCATTCTGTTTTCTACCCCCATTAGCCCATTTCTCACCTCTTTTATCCCATTGTCTAACCCCTCAAAATTTTTGTCTACCTTCTCACCAGTACCCCTCGCTTCGTCCCTCATTACCCCCATTTGGTTTCCCATTACCCCCAATTGGTTTCCCATTCGCTCACTCTGAGCCCTCATTTCCTCCCTCATTTCCTCGCTATTCTGGGCCATAAGGGCCTTCATTTGTATGAAAAACAAGTTCAAATCCACCGGGGGCGCTGCCACGGTCGCGGGCGCGGTGACCAGCGAGGCGCCATTTTGTGCGTTTGCTACCCTCGTTGCTTCGCTCTCCTCGCGTCCCTCAATTTGGTCCTGGACCGACCCTGCCTCACTCTCCACTACCGGACCCCAGCTGTCTTGGTCTGCCATAGCGCGACTTTCAAAATTCGGGTTTTTATTTCCGTATAACAAAATCAAATTTCGCCGTTATAATTTCGTCGAGCGCAGTAAACGCGCTCCGGATCGATTCTACCTCCCAAGGTTTGGGCCTAACAACGCGCGGGAAACGCGCTCCGAATCGATTCTACTACAAATTTGGGCCTACTAACGCGCGGGAAACGCGCTCCGAATCGATTCTACTACAAATTTGGGCCTAATAAATTTAGTCCCGGGTTCGAATTCCACTCCTCGACACCAATTGTTACAGACACGACTTTGATGTTAAGGTGGGCCGAGCGGAATGGCCGTCGTGTCCGCACAAGTTACCCGATTATACTCGAACGTTGACTAGTCGCGCTACGCTAGGTCAATTGAGGAAAATGACACACGGCTGGGATTCAAAGGACACGACACCAGGGATACGGTTCTCAAGACCTCCGGAGGAGGTTATATTCGTTCGGAAGGTTAGATTACAACTACAAGAGGGACATCATAGAAAGACAGGCACTTAGACACACTTATATTAACCCCAACAGACGACAGATAAACGGGACAAAAGGCTGACTCACACGGGGATTGATGGCAAGGAAAGGCAGGCAGTCGATGGCTCAAGGTGCACTCTTGGCTCAAGGCAGAATCGACTCGGTCCGGTCCAGAGATGCAGGGAGGTCACAGCGCTCGGAAGGCAACGTTCTTTCTCCAAGCTGGGGGCGCATCTGACGTCACGTCCGGCAAGTCGCTGCGTATATCCGGCAGGGAGTGACATGCCCTCGGCTCGTTAGCTCCGCCCAGATGGAATCTGTCCGCCCTTATTATTGGGTGCGGGGGGTTTACCAGGCTCCGCCCTTGACGAGGAGCTGACAGCCAGCCCTTTCGTGGTAACCCCGTGGAGCGCATGGTCCGGAGCGCATTGTCAATGGCGGCTAACCGAGCCGGGGTGAGGACGCACACTCCCCCGCGCAGCGCCGTGCCCCTCTGTTGTTGTAGTTGTTGTTGTAGCTGTAGTTGTTGTTGTTGTTGTTTGGGGAAGAAGATGGGAGGAGGTATGGGAAAGGTCCTAAACTCACTACTGGTGCCATATAATCACATTCTGGTGCAACGAAGAGTCAGAATTAAGGGAAACGAGTCCTTAACTGACATAGACTAAGAATAACTAGCAAGATGTCCGAAAGTTGTCTACGTGAGATGCGGTGGGCCTGGGCACGACATTTAATGGGGGAAAAAGGGGAAGGTCGGTTCTACAGAGTGTTGTTTACAGACAATGGGACTAGGGAATGGGGGATTGGGGATAGTTGGGGAGTATTGGGGAAATAGGGGAATATTTACAAGCGGATATGGAGGCCAAATTCCATATTCGCAACAATATCTTTGTATTGGGAAGGAACTTGGACAACAGATACGACATGGACATATAATAATACATATTTTATATGTGGACACAAGGCATATCCGTATCTTCCATCGGGATGGTTCGGAACATGTTTCCTGGGGTTTGTGCTTCCACACATGCGTTTGTTAACAAAGTCACCAAAGCATATCCTGCATTCTAGGCAGAAAAGAACCATTAGCATGGGGGAATGGATTGGAATGGTAATATTTCCATTTTATGGAACCTGGAAGGCAGGGCGAGAACTTAGGCACATGGCATTGGCTATGGAGAAGTTGGCAAATAAAACAGCTAGTGGATTGGAAAAACGACGAGGTCGGACAGGAAGCCACGCTTACCTTTTTAAGATCCAAGATCCTGTCGATGTCCACTCGATCCCCGTACGGTAGCCACCAAGTTGTCCGGGAATGTTAAAGGACTCAGGAGACTCCAATGACTGAGACAGTTTTACAAAGTAAGGATTTATTATAATTTATGGATCACTTGTTTCAATATAATAAGGAACTACAATACAATAACGAATTTGGTAATTCAAGTCGTTGGTTCTTCTCCTTTGGCCGGTCTTCTTTGGCTGGTTCTCTGCGCTGTCCTCGTTCCGTTCGTCAGAGCTTCTGATGACAAGACTGTTCTTCCTAGGACGTTGTTCACGTTTTATGGTCACAGAAATCTTAATCCTCTCTGCGCTAATCTTACTCGGTCGCCTCACCGGCACCAGCTCGCTCCCCCCTGCTGGGAATTCCTTCAATGCTACATTTGCTTCACAATAGTGAAAGCCTAGGAATGTGCTCTAGCCCGGGGCTGTGACAAGGTAAAACAAAAGGACTCCCAGGTTCCATGTTCCGAGATACATTCCTGACATTCTTACGAACCACCTGCGACTACCTGCTCCGTTACCAGTCCCAACCAATGAGTTACACTTCCACAATATCCACAGTTTCATATCACAAAATTACGTTCTGCCAGCTGAAGTGTTCTCGACGCAAACGTGATTGGTTGTTGACTGCCGTCCTCCATGATGTGAGATAGTGCAGGCCCAACTCCATATGAAGAAGCATCCACTGATAGAACCAGGAGGTTATCACTACTGCAGTGAATCAAAACATCAACGAATGTGAGCAAGCGTTTTGCCTCCCGGAAATCCTTACTCTGCTCCATAACACGGTTGAAAGCAAAGCATTCAGAATCATTGGAATCTCCCGCGATGAAGCTAAATCCAAGGGCCTCTCACTCACTCACCGCAGGCAGGTTGGTGGTCTTTCTGTCTTCTACAGACTCCTCTCTGGCCTTGCCCCCCCAGCTCTCTCTGGGCTCTGCCCCGCAAATATTCCTACAGGTCGCACAAGATCTGCCTGCAACCCTCTTATGGTTAAACTGCCAAAATCAAGACTCTCTGCTCACCTTCACTCCTCTTTTCTCCCGCCTCTGGAACAAACTCCCTCACTCTCTTCAATCCCACTCCACCCTACAGGTCTTTAAAACAGCTGTTCACCACCATCTCTTATCTTCCCCCATCCAAAAGCTTGATCTTTTCTATGCCCACTAATTTCACCCCAATTCCACTTTTTTGAAATACCAACTTCTGTCCTGGAAGTCCTTGTGTTTTATACTTCTCCCACCCCCCCCCCCTTCCCACGCCTCCTCCCCCCAAGCCCTCTCCCTCCCACACATCTCCCTGCTCTCAAATGTTGTGTTTGTGTGCTTCCCCTTCTCTCCCCATCTCGTCTTCCGCTCCCTCTTTTTGGGTATTTTGTTTGTCTGGTTGATTTGTTTGTGAAGTAAATGTTAGCTGTTTCACGAGCCTCGATTCAGTATACAAAAAAAAGAACGTACTGTTTGTGGACCTCCACTATTAGTGAGACCACGGAATACTTGACAAGCCACTGCATCACATGATTATTGTGTGGCCATTGGTAACTCAAGGGTGGGCCATTATGATGTTTCTTTCCCTCCATTGCCAAACTCTGGAACTCTTTACTTTCCCATGTAAATTCCAAACATAGGCTTCCCCCTTTGCAAAAAGCATTTTTCCTTTCTTCAAAAACTTAGACTATTCTCTTTCTTCACTTTCCTATCAATGCAGCTCTTTTATTTAAGGCCTGGCCTCGATGAGGGCTTGAGGGTAGATCGTAAATCAAAATAACAATTATTGTATTGAGGAATATATGAAACCTCCCACCCACCTCAGTACGGATACAAGCGGCGTCGTTGGGGTGGAAAATCAAAATCATGATTGTATCGAGATATTATCAAACCAACTGTTTCTGCCAAACCCACGATTGTGTTTACTTCCGGATCAGGAACAGTTTCGTACAGATCAAAAGTCAAAATCAAAACACGTGGCTTCGCAGTTGTTTTGCCGCCATGTATTGTGGGACGGAATTATCGGAAGGGCAGCAGGGGAAGAGAAAGGAAGGGGAGAAGGGAGAGAAGGGGAGGGAAGGAAGGGGAGAGGAAGGAGAAGGGAGAAAAGGAGGGGAGTTGAAGGTGGGCGACCGGGTGGTTGAGGAAGGGGAAGGGGAGTGGAAGGGAAGGTTGAGTGAGGAATGGGAAGGGGAGGAGAGAGGGAGTAAAGGATGGAGGAGGGGAGAGTGGAAGAGAGGGTTGTAGTTAACGTTGTAATGGTCATCATTTCCCACATTAAATTCTTCGTTTATAAGTTAATCAAAATTTATCGGATTTCCACCAAGTTTGTTGGAATCCAGTGTTCATCCACTCCAGCAACCACCAAAACCGAAATCAGAGTGAGAATGAACAAGCGAAGGCCTGAAGAACACTTAAGATCATCTGACCCATAAATACCCACGTTGTCCTTAAAAGCCGTAAGTTGTTCAAAACTCATCGGGTTTACACTAAACTTGTTTTTACCCACAGACCGACCGAAAATATACATTGCTTAATAATAACAGGCTGTATATGTGTGTCGTTGGTTATTGTCTCCATAAATTGGGTATTAGAAGGAGGAACTGAGTCCTCCAAGCCAAGTTGTGTTGTTCTGAGTTTAGTTCCAAGGGATCTTTTTAGCATCATCACTGAGCCCCTTACAGCCTCCTACTGTAGTTTGTTTGTGGTAATGGTCCAGGGATGTTTTTTAAGATCTCTGCAAGGTTCTTCTTTATCATTCCCGTTGCCCAAATTATCACTGGTACAATGTTGGCGCTGTTCAGCTTCCAGGATCTTTTCACTTCATTCTTGAGGTCTTTGTATTTGGTTATTTTCTTGATTTCTGCATTATTTAGGCCAAAATCGCTGGGTACTGATATCTCAATCAGCTATACGGTCCTTTCCTTTTTGTTCCTGAGTTCTATGTCCAGTCGCAATGCTTTGTTTTCTATGTTCACGCTTGATTAATCATCAGGTCATATGTGAGCATTATATCCTTGTTTTCAACGATTGCTTTTGGTTCATGTTTCCAAGTTTTGTGGAACTGGGATATTGAAATTTCTGCAGATGTGCCAGTGGATTACACTACACACCTTGTCATACCTTTGGATGTACAGAATCTCTCACAAGTTTTTTTTTTTTACATCCCGATAGGAGGTGGTTCGTGCTTTATTTTTCTTCCTTGCAGAACCTAAACTTGTCCGATTTACTCAGTCCTGCCATATTTTTAAATCCATTGGTGTAGTGTCCTTGGTCTTGGGCATTAATAAATGATTCGTTCACATTCCCAGTTGAGTTGGCCTCTTCTGAGCCATTCCAGTGATCCTTCTCTGTCTATCCCCAATATGTCCAACTCTTTTTTATATTTCCCTGCTCTTTTGTCTTTCTCCCAGTTGTCACTATATACACAACATGACCAAAGTATGTGGACACCCGAACATCACACATCTCATTCCAAAATCATGGGCATTAATATGGAGTTGGTCCCCCCCTTTGCTGCTATAACAGCCTCCACTCTTCTGGGAAGGCTTTCCACGAGATGTTGGAACATTGCTGCGGGGATTTGCTTCCATTCAGCCACAAGAGCATGAGTGAGGTCGGGCACTGATGTTGGGAGATTACGCCTGGTCCGCATTCCAAATCATCCCAAAGGTTTCGATGGGGTTGAGGTCAGGGCTCTGTGCAGGCCACTCAAGTTCTTCCACATTGATCTCGACAAATAAGTTCTGTATGGACCTCGCTTTGTGCAAGGGGGCATCGCCATGCTGAAGCAGGAAAAGGACTTCCACAAACTGTTGCCAAAAAAATTGGAAGCACACAATCGTCGAGAATGTCATTGTGTGCTGTGGCGTTAAGAGCTCCCTTCACTTGAACTGAGGGGCCCAGCCCGAACCATGAAGAACAGCCCCAGACCATTATTCCTCCTCCACCAAACTTTACAGTTGGCACGATGCATTCAGGCAGGCAGCGTTCTCCTGGCATCTGTCAATCCCAGATTCGTACGTCTGACTGCAAGATGGTGAAGCGTGACTCATCGGGACAGAAAATGTGTATCCACTACTCCAGTGCAATGGTGGTGAGCTTTACCCACTCCAGCCGATGCTTGGCATTGCTCATGGTGATATTAGGCTTGTGAACGGCTGCTCGGCCATGGAAGCCCATTTCATAAAGCTCCCGACGAACAGTTGTTGTGCTGACGTTGCTTCCAGAGGCAGTTTGGAACTCGGTAATGTGTTGCAACCGGGGATAGACGATCTTTCCACTTCGCGCTTCAGCACTCGGCGGTCCCGTTCTGTGAACTTGTGTGGCCTACCACTTCACGGCTGAGTTGTTGCTCCAAGATGTTTCCACGTCACAATAACAGCACTTACAGTTGACCATGGCAGCTCGAGCAGGGCAGAAATTTGACGAACTTAATTGTTGGAAAGGTGGCATCCTATGACGGTGCCACGTTGAACGTCACTGAGCTCTTCAGTACGGCCCATTCTACTGCCAACGTTTGTCTATGGAGATTGCATAGCTGTGTGCTTGATTATATATACCTGTCAGCAATGTGAGTAGCTGAAATAGCTGAATCCAGAAGGGGTGTCCGCATACTTTTGGTCATGTCGTGTATCTGCTGATATTTCATCTTGTATTTTTTGCAATCATTGGGGCTGTATTCATTGCCATTTCAGTTTGGTGTGTGACATCTTCCAATTGCCCCTGTTTGTGGAAGTCTTTTGCAAGGTGAGTGAGAGATACCTTTTCTGGCTTCTTGTGTTCATGGTTATGTACAAATTGTATTCAGTAGTCTGTTGAGCTTTTCACATACTCTGCTAATCCTATAGTCGTCGCACTGTGCACTTGATTGAGTTCCATCACTCCACCACGTCCTTCTTTCCTGGGCAGGTACATCTTTGGGATACACTGATTTTTGTAGAACATTTTGTGGATAGTGAGGAGTTTCCTTGTTTTGATATCCGCATTTGGCCAGTTTACTCTTCCCCAGCTTTGTTGTCGAAATCTTGTATTGTCGTATTTAGGTCGATTTTTTGGTGTCCGTTTTTGTTGTGCGAATGTGCACTTCGGACACTTAACGAGGCCAAATTTCATTTGGATGTAGTCGGAGAACCGTTTCACAAATTTCAGTTGTTCTGCCAATTTTTCGTTGTTCAGTGGAAAGAGGTTTAAATCATCCATATATAGCAGATGCAGCACCTTTCTTGTTTCTCTGGATGTTCTTTTATTGGATGTTATGGTGTATTCCTGTCCTTGCTCATTCATGAGGTTACTTAGTGGGTCCAGGACCAGGCAAAACAGGAGAGGAGAAGGCCGTCTCCTGGAAGATCCTGCGTCATATCTTTACTCTTGGTATTTCAATCTTTCCTTCTGAGTGCTGAAGGTTTAGTGTCATCTTCCATAGATCCATAGCTTTCTCAAACAGCTTGATTATTTGGGATTCATCTTGTGCATTTGCATGCATTTTATCATCCATAAATGTGGGATACTGTCAAAAGCTTTTTTACAGTCCATCCATGCTGTGGACAATTTGTTTCTTATCGTGCTGCAATTTTTGATTATGGCCTCGTTTAGTAATAGGTGGTCTCTTGTACCGTAACATCCTCTCTTGCATCCATTCTGTTCTGTTTCTAGGCCTCCTTGTTGTGTTAGATGGTGGTTAAAGGTGGTCAAGAGGTCAAAGTCTGTAATAAGGCTATAACACGAGAATGGCTGAATTGATACAATTCAAACTTGGTACAGGTATGTATTATGATGGAAAGATTAACCGATTAGATTTTGGGTTGAAGGGGTCAAAGATTAAAGGTCAAAGTCTGTAATAGGTCTATAATTTGAGAATGGCAAAAGGGATCTAATTCAAACTGGGTACAGATGTGTGATGATGTAAAGATCAACTGATTAGATTTTGGGGGGCCCGAGGTCAAAGGCCAAAGGTCAGAGGTCATGTCAGGTAAAAATGTGCTGACTTGGGCACAGCTGAATGAATTTAAATCAAACATGATACAAGGATTATAATGATGTAATAATGTGGGCGGAGGCATATCAGTCGACGTCATCATGGAGAAGAGTGCCGTTCTAATTCATAAATTGAAATGAGTATGTGAATCTTTTTGGGAAAACTTAAGCTTGAATACCATTGTAAAGATATGTGTGCACAAAATAATTCAATTTAAAACTAATTAAATAATGCAACTATCAGAGAACAGAACATGGTTCACAAGGGCATTGTGAAGATAGCCCTCAGTGATTCAGACAGTGTTCTGTTGTTTATACACCGCCCAAACAACTATGTGGCATTCTCTCAAACAGCGTTTTTACCACAGAGGTTACACAGGTCCTTGCTATTATTTTCAGCTATTTTCTCTCAAAATTGTGAGTTGGACAGGCGACTGGGACGGACTTTTATGAAGTCAGTGAGCATGACGGAGGAGCGGAACGTGTTAAAAATTCCGCTGTTTCGGTGTGGGAATGCCCATTTTGCTTTTATGAGCGGGAGAGGGAAGAAGGGAGGGAGAGAGAGGAAAGATTGGACAGATTTGGAAGGGAGGATTGTGGAGTTGTGGTGTGGAGGGGGTCGAAGGCTTGAAGTGGGGGAGGGGATTGATGCGTTAGGGCTGGTAGTGAGAGGACCTTGTGTTGGGGGAAGAAAAAGCAAAAAAGGGACAGAGTTGGAAGGAGGAGGGTAAGTCTTTGTGGGGGGAAGACTTTCAGTGGGGAGGGGGCAGTTGAGAAGTTGTCAGAATTGCATGTGTTAGTTTATTCAGTAAAAACGTCATTGGCCACAGGTGTGTGTGTGTGTGTGTGTGTGTGTGTGTGTGTGTGTCAATGTAAGCAGGTGACACAAACATCCTCCAGGTAAGGTGCTCGTGTGTTTTAAAGCAGGATGATTGAATGAAAGACTTTTTGCAAATGGTGTTCGGGTCCCAGTCCTATTCCCGATTCATAAATTTATCTCCCTTCTTATCCATCTTGCCCACCTGCATCTCATTCCTCCCCACACCCATTGTTGGTCCTAGTCGGCCTCAATCTCTAGTCGGCCTCAATCTCTTCCACGAGACTTGGCTACGTATAAAATGGTAAAATAAAAAGTGTATCATGAGCTCACATGATTTGATGAAGGATTTTACACAAATTTTGCATTTGCATGAACATTCTCTTTATTGGTAATCTCCTTGTTCTCCATTGTGATTTCCACATGTTTTCTCAGGTGGCATGACCGATTGAATGATTCTTTACAAACTGTGCATTTGTACAGTCATTCTCTGTTGTGAATTCTCATGTGTTGTTTAAGGGTGGATGAATGTTTAAAAGATTTTCCACAACTTGTGCATTTGTATGGGCGTTCATCATTGTGAATTATCATGTGTGATTTAAGGCTGGATGATCGATTAAAAGATTTCCCACAACTTGTGCATTTGTATGGGCGTTCACCATTGTGAATTCTCATGTGTTGTTTAAGGTGGGATGATTGATTAAAAGATTTTCCACAACTTGTGCATTTGTATGGGCGTTCACCATTGTGAATTCTCATGTGTTGTTTAAGGTGGGATGAATGTTTAAAAGATTTTCCACAACTTGTGCATTCGTATGGGCGTTCACCATTGTGAATTATCACGTGCCTTTTAAGGGTGGATGATTGATTAAAAGATTTTCCACAACTTGTGCATTCGTATGGGCGTTCCCCATTGTGAATTTGCATGTGTGATTTAAGGCTGGATGATCGATTAAAAGATTTTCCACAAATTGTGCATTTGTATGGGCGTTCACCATTGTGAATTATCATGTGTGATTTAAGGCTGGATGATTGATTAAAAGATTTTCCACAACTTGTGCATTCGTATGGGCGTTCACCATTGTGAATTATCATGTGTGATTTAAGGCTGGATGATTGATTAAAAGATTTTCCACAAATTGTGCATTTGTATGGGCGTTCACCATTGTGAATTTTCATGTGTGATTTAAGGCTGGATGATCGATTAAAAGATTTTCCACAACTTGTGCATTTGTATGGGCGTTCACCATTGTGAATTTGCATGTGCCTTTTAAGGTGGGATGAATGTTTAAAAGATTTTCCACAACTTGTGCATTTGTATGGGCGTTCACCATTGTGAATTTTCATGTGCCTTATAAGGGTGCATGAATGTTTAAAAGATTTTCCACAACTTGTGCATTTGTATGGGCGTTCATCATTGTGAAATTGTATGTGTGATTTAAGGCTGGATGATCGATTAAAAGATTTTCCACGACTTGTGCATTTGTGTGGGCGTTCCCCATTGTGAATTATCATGTGCCTTTTAAGATGGGATGAATGTTTGAAAGATTTTCCACAACTTGTGCATTTGTATGGGCGTTCATCATTGTGAATTCTCATGTGTCTTTTAAGGCTGGATGACAGATTAAAAGATTTTCCACAACTTGTGCATTTGTATGGGCGTTCATCATTGTGAATTGTCATGTGTATTTTCAAGCTGTGTGACCGATTAAAAGCTTTTCCACAACTCGTGCATTTGTATAGGCGTTCACCATTGTGAATTGTCATGTGTATTTTCAAGCTGTGTGACTGATTAAAAGCTTTTCCACAACTTGTGCATTTGTATGGGCGTTCACCATTGTGAATTTTCATGTGCCTTATAAGGGTGCATGAATGTTTAAAAGATTTTCCACAACTTATACATTTGTATGGGCGTTCATCATTGTCTCCTTTGTGAACGTGGTGAACATTTTTACGTGCAAACAATTCATTTTTCGTTTTGTTGTGTTTGTAAAAAGTCTTGTTTGCTTCAGTTGGCGAGTCCTGTGGGCCTGGGTCTACACTGTTCATAAAAGTAGGTGCAGTCTCCCTTGCAGATTCAATGGACCCACCTGGAAATACAACATCACGTGACATGTAAAAAAAAACAAAAACATGTACAGATACATTCAAAGTACACCGCCCCCATGGCAAATAATTAAATATCCTACAGCGCGGCATTGCCGGGGCATTCGTGCCTGAGACTGCATGCGCATAATGGCCTCTGGCGCCCGGCAATACCGCAGTGCAGCTCATTGAGGCTGCATTGGGAGGGAGAGGTGGACACTAATTGATTGATTAATTGCATAATTAAAATCAATAAAAGATTATCACAAAATATTTTCTTAATCAATTGGCTAATAGCATAACTAAACCACTAGTGCTTCATCCGAAGATGTATCTTTTAGAAATGTAATTAAATATGTCATTAATATAAATTAAATAATTAATTGATTGATCAATAAATAATTAATCGATTAATCAATAAATAATTAATCGATTAAATGATTAACCAATAAATCAAAAATATCCTTGATAGCCACATCACTTGGTCACTCATGTCCAAATATTAGCTTCCGAGCTCAAAAGGTGCCTGAGATATTGGCCAAATGAGAAAGAAAATAAATGATTAATAATGAAAATAAATAAAAAATAATCATTAAAAAATTAAATTATTAATCAATTCGGTCATAGAACACATAAACCACCACCATTTCATAAGAATTGGTAACTTAAAAAAAAATTTTTTAGTCATTAATCGAATAATTAAATCATTAATCGATTAATTGATTAATTAATAAATCAAAAATAGCCTTTGCAGCCAAATCACCTGGTCATTGGCACGTCCAAATATCAGCTTCCTAACTCAAAAGGTGCCTGAGTTAATGGTCAGAAGAGAAAGGAAATTTGATTAATTAAATAAGTACTTAATTTATCGCTAATAATTAAATAACTCCTCAATGAATTGATTAATCAAAAAACAAAAAATGCCGTTTTTGACAAAGGATTTGCTCACTATTGTGCCAAAATTTCAGCTTCCTGGCTCAAAGGATGGCTGAGATATCGTCCGGACAACCAAGAAAACAAGAAAGAAAACAAACAAACAACCAGAGTGAAAACTGAGTACTCCCTTTCAGTGTGCGTCACTGCCGAGCCTCCTTCGGTGCCCGGCAATGACGATTTGCAATGCCTGGAGATGGCATAGGAAAGGTGCAGTGTACAACAAACAAACAGAGTGAAAACTGAGTACTCCCTTTCAGTGTGCGTCACTGCCGAGCCCCCTTCGGTGCCCAGCAATGACGATTTGCAATGCTTGGAGATGGCATAGGAAAGGTGCGGTGTACAATTAAAATCAATAAAAGATTATCACAAAATATTTTCTTAATCAATTGGCTAATAGCATAACTAAACCACTAGTGCTTCATCCGAAGATGGATCTTTTAGAAATGTAATTAAATGTGTCATTAATATAAATTAAATAATTAATTGATTAATCAATAAATAATTGATCGATTAATCAATAAATAATTAATCGATTAAATGATTAATCAATAAATCAAAAATATCCTTGATAGCCACATCACTTGGTCACTGTCATGTCCAAATATTAGCTTCCCAGCTCAAAAGGTGCCTGAGATATTGGCCAAATGAGAAAGAAAATAAATAAATGATTAATAATGAAAATAAATAAATAATAATCATGAAAAAATTAAATTATTAATCAATTCGGTCACAGAACACATAAAACCACCACCATTTCATCAGAATCTGCAACTGAAATGTATATATATATATTTTTTAGTAATTAATCGAATAATTAAATAATTAATCGATTAATTGATTAATCAATAAATCAAAAATATCCTTGATAGCCACATCACTTGGTCACTCATGTCCAAATATTAGCTTCCGAGCTCAAAAGGTCCCTGAGATATTGGCCAAATGAGAAAGAAAATAAAATAAAAGATTAATAATGGAAATAACTAAATAATAATCATTAAAAAATTAAATCATTAATCAATTCGGTCATAGAACACATAAACCACCACCATTTCATCATAAGGTGTAACTAAAAAAAACAAAACAAATTTAGTCATTAATCGAATAATTAAATAATTTATCGATGAATTGCTTAATTGATTAATTAATAAATCAAAAATAGCCTTTGCAGCCAAATCACCTAGTCATTGGCATGTCCAAATATCAGCTTCCGAACTCAAAAGGTGCCTGAGTTAATGGTCAGAAGAGAAAGGAAATTTGATTAATTAGATAAGTACTTAATTAATCGCTAATAATTAAATAACTCCTCAATTAATTGATTAATCAAAAAACTAAAAATATCGTTTTTGACAAAGGATTTGCTCACTATTGTGCCAAAATTTCAGCTTCCTAGCTCAAAGGATGGCTGAGATATCGCCCGGACAACCAAACAAACAAACAAGAAAGCAAACAAGTACAGATACATTCAAAGTACACCGCCCCATGCCAAATAATTAAATATGCTGCAGCGCGGCATTGCCGGGGCGCCTCAGGCGCCCGGCAATACCGCAGTGCAGCTCATTGAGGCTGCATTGGGAGGGAGAGGTGTACACTAATTGATTGATTAATTGTATAATTAAAATCAATAAAAGATTATCACAAAATATTTTCATCAATTGGCTAATCACATAACTAAACCACTAGTGCTTCATCCGAAGATGTATCTTTTAGAAATTTAATTAAATCAGTCATTTATAAAAAATTAAATAATTAATTGATTACTCAATAAATAATTAATCGATTAATCAATAAATAATTAATAGATGAAATGATTAATCAATAAATCAAAAATATCCTTGATAGCCACATCACTTGGTCACTCATGTCCAAATATTAGCTTCCCAGCTCAAAAGGTGCCTGAGATATTGGCCAAATGAGAAAGAAAATAAATAAATGATTAATAATGAAAATAAATAAATAATAATCATAAAAAAATTAAATTATTAATCAATTTGGTCAGAGAACACATAAACTACCACTATTTCATCAGAATCTGTAACTTAAAAAAAAAATTCTTTTTGTCATGAATCGAATAATTAAATAATTAATCGATTAATTGATTAATTAATAAATCAAAAATATCCTTAGCAGCCAAATCACCTGGTCATTGGCATGTCCAAATATCAGCTTCCTAACTCAAAAGGTGCCTGAGTTAATGCTCAGAAGAGAAAGGAAATTTGATTAATTAAATAAGTACTTAATTAATCGCTAATAATTAAATAACTCCTCAATTTATTGATTAATCAAAAAAAAAAAATTCCGTTTTTGACAAAGGACTTGCTCACTACTGTGCCAAAATTTCAGCTTCCTAGCTCAAAGGATGGCTGAGATATCGCCCGGACAACCAAACAAACAAGAAAGAAAACAAGAAAGAAAACAAGAAAACAAGAAACCAGAGTGAAAACTGAGTACTCCCTTTCAGCGTGCGTCACTGCCGAGCCCCCTTTGGTGCCCGGCAATGACGATTTGCAATGCCTTGAGATGGCATAGGAAAGGAGCGGTGTACAACAAGAAAGAAAGCAAGAAACCAGAGTGAAAACTGAGTACTCTCTTTCAGCGTGCGTCACTGCCGAGCCCCCTTTGGTGCCCGGCAATGACGATTTGCAATGCCTGGAGATGGCATAGGAAAGGAGCGGTGTACAACAAACAAACAACCAGAGTGAAAACTGAGTACTCCCTTTCAGCGTGCGTCACTGCCGAGCTCCCTTTGGTGCCCAGCAATGACGATTTGCAATGCCTGGAGATGGCAGAGGAAAGGTGCGGTTTACAAAAATCTGATATTGCTCAATACTCGTGATATAATTCTGACAAACGTACACAAACATGTACATATTGTTACGTTTGTGGGGGAAGGGGATATAATACCATAGTGGAAATAGGATTGCATAGTAATAGTATGGACCATGTACGGGTCGGAGACATCTCAATGTATCAAGGAGGGAAAACTGAGATTAAGATCGTTTACGTGTCACCACACGGGAGGGTGGCGTTGTGTTGACTCAGTTGGATATAAGATTAGTTCTCTCCCAGTTTGTGATTACCCTCGGTGGTTTTTCCTTTTGTTTTTACAATTATAAGATGCCGGCCATATAAACGCACATATTTAACCAATAACAACAACAACAATCACCGACAGTGTCCGGACATTACGATCGACAAGTAAACCCCGCCCCACCAACCGACTAAGGAACAAGGCGACACCCCCAGAGTGGGACGAGGTGCGTGGAAACTATCGTAACCGGCAGACCACAACCCGAGCTTCGTCATTCGATAATCTCGCAGTTCACTCTCAAATATCCTGTGCCAAGGATCGTGGTCCAATCCCATGAGAATGTGTGTTGGTGTGCATGTGTGTATGTGTGTATGTGTGTCGCAACCAATGACAACCTGTCTTATTGTTTTGCAGCACGTTGGAGTTCAGTTAGCCTTGTGGTTAAGCGTTTGGATGTTTGGCCCACATAATTGGCTTCACAGTCTTCACATTGTATATTGTAGATGACATTCTTTCTGTCACATTTGTTCACGTGGTCTTTTGGCTTTGACAGCTGTGCTCGTAAAGAAACGCATCCTTCACAATATGAATCGTGAGCTGCAAATCTTTTGACATGTACGTATGTATTATGTATATATGGACATATGTGCAGGGTGTTTCAAAAGGATTGATACAACTTTGACTTCCTGCCATTTCTTTGTTTTTTTGACCGATACCGTTTTCCTTTTCGGGGTTTGGTGGTGTTATTGTGGTATTTGTCCCTGGGATTTTTAGCTCCGTAACTCAACGATGCCATTGACAGTGGAGCAGAAGACAAAAGTGATGGCTCTGTGGCACCAGACAAAATCATATGTAGACACCCGTTCTGCCTGCCGGTTCTGCTGGCAATACGACCTCAGAACACGTGATGGACCCACAAATTGTGCCATTCAACGTATAGTGAAACATTTTGAGCACAAAGGTACAGTGCACAACCATAGCAAGGGCAACAGTGGCCTCGCTTAAAATACATAATCTGTTCGCATTAATATACTCTTGTTGTATTTGTATTCGTTTCTTAGATCCTGCTTGATTCAAGTTTAATAAAGCCTGATATTGACCAAAAAGGATTTTCCATCATTCATTCGACGTGGATCCGAACACTGTGAATGCCGGCGAAGAGCAGACTCGCTGGATTTGTGTCTTCAGACGATACCTTAGGGCTTATGAGTCCAATGAAGTTACGGAGGCAGATAAGCTCGACGTGCTCATTAACCCTGTGTCAACGTCGGTCTATCGATATTTACCCCATTGCGCGAGCCATACCAACGCTTGCGAGGCTCGAAAGACTTTGAACGTCAAGCCTCGTGGAACGATCTACACTCGCCATTGACTCCCCCCCCCCACCGACAAGAGCCGGGAGAGACTTTGGAGCAATTTGTGCAAGCTTTGAGACACCTGAGTGGAGATTGCAACTTTAAGATTGGTACGTTGCAGGAACTTCAAGATGATTTAATGCGTGATGCTTTTCTCACTGGTCTGCAATCGCCTCATATACGACAACGGCTATTGTAGAATGACTTGGTGAATCTTGATGATGCGCATGAACAAGCTCGTACCTTGCAACTCGCTCAGACGCGTACGGGCGATCTTACCGACCTGTGAATGCTTCGACGTCAGAGGGACGACGAGGGGAGATGCAGACACTCACTCAATCTCAGGATACTCCGATCAACAGTCTCCGCCACACGACCCCCACTCCAGAAATCGGAAGGAATGGTCGATGGTGAGCCATCGTCGGCAGAGGAGTCAACTCCCAAGTTAATGATGACCACATCAGCTCCGACCAAATGTTATTTCTGTGGATATCGGAGACATCTGCATATCCAGTGTCCAGCATGCAATGCCACATGTAATAATTGTGGCAAGAAAGGACATTATGCCAAGGTGTGTCGAGCTGTCAAAACGGTCGGACACATTTCTGCTGGTATGCAATTGGAAGCCACTACCCTCTCCGTTATTTCGCCCTGCAGTCTCGCTAAAGCGGTGGTCAAGATCACGGTGAATGGGGAGGTCGCCGATGCGCTGATCGACACGGGGAGTTCGGACAGCTTCGTGAATGCTGTGTTAGTGAAGCGCCATGCTTGGCCGATCCTCCCCATGGGAAAAAGTGTGTATGGCATCATCGTTACATCAAGAGATAAGGCGATATTGTGTTGTGGAACGAGGAACTAATGAGACGAAGTACCAGAACATGAAAACGATGGTTCTGAGAGACTTATGTGCTGATCTACACTTGGGTCATGATTTGTTGCGAAGGCATGCTGATTTAAATGTGCATTTTGGGGGTACTAACCCTACCTTCTCAGTCCGTAGTCTGGCAGAGGTAGTAGTCGATCCACCATCGCCACTTGCCAACTTAACTGAGGATTGCTGTGTAAAAATTTTGTAAAAAAACCGATCCGATCGCTGTGAACCGATTGTAAACCGATCGCTGTGAAGTCAAGATGACTTACCCAGGAGCATGCGAAGTTTGTTGCGATGGAGACCAGGAAACTTCTCACCGAAGGTATCATCGAACCGAGCAAATCGCCATGGCGGGCCCAGGTATTGGTGACGACCAGTGCTAATCACACAAACGGATGGTGATAAACTATTCCCAAACTATTAATCGTTTTACGCAACGAGATGCGTACCCATTGCCACGTATGGACGAGATGGCAGGAGAAGTGGCTAAATATCAAGTATTCAGTGCATTGGATTTGCGCAGTGCCTGTCATCAAATTTCGATCCGAGAGTCTGATAAGCTGTACACGGCATTTGAGTCTGGTCAGCGACTATCAGTTTCATCGTATGCCCTTAAAGGTAACAAACTGAGTCGTGTGCTACCAATGAGCCATCAATGAGATAGCATCTCAAGAGAATCTCAAGACACCTTTGTTTACGTGGATAAGGTCACAGTATGTGGACGAACACAGAACGAGCACGACAATAGCTTGAAACGATTCATGGAAGTAACTCGCAAGTACAAACTCACTCAATGCTGACAAATGCACGTTCTCTGCTAAAACTATAAATCTCTTGGGATATACCATTTCAGACGGCTCGATTCGCCCTGACATGTCCTGTTGGCAACTGATTTTTATTTTTTTTTGGATACATAATCGAGGCTCGTGAAAGAGCTAACATTTATCACACAAACAAATCAAACAGACAAACAAACAAAGTACAGACTTGGCATTTAATGTGGAATATATATTTTTTCTTGACTTGGGTTTACTTTCTTAACTCAGTATATCAATCTGGTGAGTTTCTTTTACACTTTGGTGATTTATTTGTTTAAAGAACGATGTCACTGATTGTCTGTCGCAGCAAGAAGTCAACAACAGGATTATATCACAGGTGGCGTGGCAAAATGTACGGACAGGTGCATTTGATGATTGGCTTCACAGTCGGGTATACAAGGGTTGTTGCGTTCTGTATTAGTGGAAAACAACTGCTGCACATCTCCAAAAGTTATTGCCGCTTCCTCTGGAGATGGTCCGTCAACTCGACAATGCTGTTTGTCATGGAGTGGTGGCTTTACGAAATTACGGCATGAAACAGCGTGCTATTGCTCGACAGTATGGCATCACTCAAGGTCAGGTGTCAAAGATCCTGAAACGAAATGCTCAGCGGGGTGTCCCTACTCCAATACTGAGGCCAGGACGTCCCCGCAGAACCACAAGGAGGGATGATCGCCAGCTGCACCGGTTAGTCCGCAATGGCCGTACCAAGTCAGCTAATCGGCTTAGGGCTGAGTGGCAGCAACTGACAAATGTGCCTGTATCCAGAAGGCTAGTCAACCAACGACTGGTTCAAGCAGGCTATCGTGCCAGGCGTCCCCTGAGAAAGCCACGCCTGACCAGACAACACCGCCAGCGCCGATTGCAGTGGACCAGAGAGCACCGTCAATGGCAACCAGGACACTGGAATCACGTGATCTTCAGTGACGAGTCTAAATTTCTGGTCTATCGTCAAGATGGCCGCGTCCGAGTGCGCAGACAAGTGCATGAAGCCTACAACAAAGATTGTACAGTGCCAAGAGTCCAAGCTGGAGGTGGTGGGGTGACCGTTTGGGCTGCTTTTCATGCAGGGGGCAAAACTGACCTAGTTGTTCTGAATGGAAAGCTGAACCAGTTCAAGTACAGGGCCATTCTGGAAGAAACATTGCTTCCATTTGCTCGTGCAGCCTTTCGAGGAAACTTTGTCTTCCAAGATGACAATGCACAGCCTCATCGTGTTCACATGATCCAACACTTTCTTGCTGACCGTGGTGTAGAGCATATGGAGTGGCCTGCCATGTCCCCGGATATGAATCCGATAGAGAACTTGTGGGCAGAATTAACGCGTCAAATCGACCACTTGGACCAGCAGCCGACCTCTGTGTGTGAATTGCAGCAGGCTATTGTCACTGCATGGCAAGCAATTCCTGTCCAAACCTTGGCAAATCTCGTGAACAGCATGCCTCAACGTGTACGTGCTCTCCTGAATGCTCGTGGGGGTTACACGAAGAACTGAACTGTAATTTTACTGTCCGTAATCCCAGTCGTAATTTAACTTTTGTTTTTGTTTCAAAAAAATTTGCCTAATGTGCAAAATAAAGAGATACTTCTGGAAAACGTACAGAAGTTTAACACAGTACTGTCCATGAATTGAGTTCAATATCAGTTTACATCACTTTCAAGGATCAATTTATTTGTTTCGAAATGTCAAATGTGGTTTTTGTTTCTTTTAAAGGTCACATTAACAAAATCTAGAATAATTTCAACATAATTCCAATGAACTTTTGGTTCTAAGACATCTTGAAAAGTAAGTTCACCCCCACAAAAAAAAAATTCCATATTAAATGCCAAGTCTGTATATAAAAAGGGGAGCGGTAGACAAGATGGGGAGAGAAGGGGAAGCACATAAACACAATATTTGAGAGCAGGGACATCAGGAATGTGTGGGAGGGAGAGGGCTTGGGGGGAGGCGGCATGGGAAGGGGGGGGGGGGGGGGGTTGGGAGAAGTATAAACACAAGGACACCAAGGACTTCCAGGAAAGAAGTTGGTATTTCAAAAAAGTGGATTTGGGGTGAAATTGGCGGGGGTAGAAAAGATCAAGGTTTTGGATGAGGGAAGATAAGAGATGGTGGTGAACAGCTGTTTTAAAGACCTGGAGGGAGGAGTGGGATTGAAGAGTGAGGGAGTTTGTTCCAGAGGCGGGAGAAAAGAGGAATGAAGGAGTGAAGTTGAGCAGAGAGTCTTGATTTTGGCAGTTTAACCATAAGAGGGTTGCAGGCAGATCTTGTGCGACCTGTAGGAATATTTGGGGCACAGAGCCCAGAGAGAGCTGGTGGAGCAAGGCCGGAGAGGAGTCGGTAGAAGACAGAAAAACCACCAACCTGCCTGCGGTGAGTAAGTGAAACGCCCTCGGAGGTAGATTCATCACAGGAGATTCCAATGATGCTGAACGCTTTGGTTTCAACAGCGTGAAGACGAGCTAGGTGTGAGGCAGGAGCACCAGCCCAGAGGGGAGAGCAGTATTCCATTGAGCTGCGGATGAAAGCCTTGTATGTGGTGAGGAGCTCAGGTGTGCCAAGGAAGGACTTCGCACGATGGAGGATGCCCAGTCGGCGACTGGCTTTGGAGGCCAGATTTGAAATGTGGTTTTCCCAGGAAAGATCATGGCAGATAGTGAGACCCAAAAGCTTGAGTGACAGAACTTCTTGGAGAGGATTATTCAGAAAGTGGATGGGAGGGTTGTCCAGTCGGTCTTTTCGGAGAGACATCGTAAGAGTGAGAGATTTGTCAGGATTGAAAGACATGTTCCACTTGCTTGCCCAGTCTGTGATTTTGTCCAGGTCTGCAGAGAGCGAGGAGGCTGCAGACTGCCGATCTGAGGGATGAGGAATGGAGCGGCAGAGAGTGGAGTCATCAGCAAAGAGATAGAAAATTATTAGAAATGCTATTATTACAAAAGGCTATTAGAAATGCCACCTCCTCCTGACGTAGCCGCGCCGAGACGAATCCTGGGGCTGTTCGCTCATAATTCCAAATGGATCCCGAAGTATTCCGAGAAAATTCGTCCTCTGGTTGAAAGCAAAAAATTTCTGCTGTCTTCAGCTGCCAAAATGGCTTTTCACAATTTGATTGAGGATATTGCTCAAACGGTGGCAATATCAATTGATAACAGTGTGCCCTTCGTTGCTGAGACTGATGCCTCAGAGTACGCAATCGCGGCTGCCTTGAATCAGTCGGGCCGACCCGTGGCCTTCTGCTCCAGAACGTTATCACACAGTGAGAGGTGCTACTCGTCTGTTGAGAAAGAGGCCTTCGCCATCGTGGAGGCCTTGCGTAAGTGGAACCACTTTCTCCTCGGGAAACATTATCATTTGATCACAGACCAGCGATCGGTGGCTTTTGTGTTCGAGGGTCAACCTTCCCAGAAAATAAAGAATGGAAAAAACAAACAAACAAAAAAAATCGCAATGCGGCACAATGAGCTTGCGGAATTCGGCGACGACATCGTATATCGCCCTGACAAGGACAACTATCTGACTATGCATTTTCTCATGCTTTCTGTGGAACCGTGGGATCCGACAGGGGATTGCGGGAGCTGCGTGACTCGTTGTCGTCATCCGGGAATCACTCGCATGGTGCATTTTGTTCCATGTCGAAATCTTCCCTATTCGGTTGAGGAAAGGGGAGGGGAGGGGGATAGGGGGCGAGAGGGGGGAAAGGTGAAAGGGGGAGGGGGAAAGGGGAGAGGGGGGTAAGGCGTGAGGGGGGAGGGAGGGGAGGAGAGGGGGGAATGGGAGCAAAGGGGGAGAAGGGGAGGGGAGGGGGGGAGGCAGGAGAGGAAGGGGGTTCATATACATGCTGGTGGGTGAATGTGGCGTTCATCACGTTTTTGAGTTACCTGCAATGTGGATCAGGAAGAAGAAGAAGCCATACTACCAACTTCGTACACTTCCGAAATTGTTTGATTTATTTGTATTCAAATGTCTGGTGATTTTTTTGTATTTATTTATGCGACTGTGTACTTGTATATAACTGTCATTAATTTTAAAAAGGCGTAGGCACGATCAAGCGATTTTTTTTTTTAACTCCAAAAAAAAGATCCTTACTCCCGCTAGGGAGTATTGCATTCACTCGTGTCCATGTGTGTGTGTGTGTGTGTGTGTGTGTGTGTGTGTGTGTGTGTGTGTGTGTGTGTGTGTGTGTGTGTGTGTGTTTGTTCGTGTGTTTGTGAACAAGATATCTGGAAAAGTTCTGAACGGATTTGGATGAAAGTTGGTGGGATGATTGGCCTTGGGATAAGGAAGAATTGATTAGTTTTTTGTGAAGCTCAGGATATTATACCGGATCCAGGAATTTATTTGGGAAATTTCTTTGGGAAAGATTTTTTCTGTTTTACTGCATTAAAGCTTTTATTCTTATTCTTAAATGATGGTTTTCTCCTCTAATTCCGAAATATATCAAAATAAATTCACTGACAGTTCGGGCTTACTTTCTTTTTCATTTATTGTTTTGGGGAGCAGGGATGTCAAACAAAACGTATTATTCCAACTAAACCCATGGCGGGAGTATGCGCTCCACTGAGTGGCGTTCTAGTTTTCTTTTGTCATCGTTTTTTTTGCCGAAAACACTCCCAGGCACTCACTGATGAACCTCTGAAAGTTTGATGAAGATCCGTTCAGCCATCTCTGAGAAAAATGGTGACACAGACAGACATCGCTCTTATATAGGAGATTAGTGTTTAGCTTGACTGATTTGCCATGAGTAGAAGTGACATTTTCCAGCAGGGAAGATTGTGGTGATTGTGAAGAAGAAGAGCAATTGAAGGTATTGACCCCCAGGGACTTGCGGCTATTTAAGTTCTTGCTGCACGGATGTTCGTGCGAGACTTGTCCTGCTGTGAGCTGAAGCCAGACAATGGTTCATGCTGGTAAGATTGAGATAGCACTCTGCGAGATGGCCTGATTGTATTACCTCCCTTAATATACATAATCTGTTAGTGTTAATATACTCTTGTTGTATTTGTATTAGTTTTTTAGATCCTGCTTGATTCAAGTTTAACAAGTACAACAGTAGAGAACAGGGTCATCGGGAGATCTGTAGGAGGGAGAGGGCTTGGGGCAGGGGGGGGGGGAGCGGGGGTGGGGGGCGGGGGGGGCGTGGGAAGTTGGGAGAGGTTAAAAAAAAAAAAACACATGGACACTGCCAAGACTTCCAGGAAAGCAGTCGGTATTTCAATAAAGCGTTACGCCTCGGTCCCCCGTCGGGGAAGTGATGTGAGTTGACAAAGTGCAAGATGCAGAAAACATGCTATGATATGATATTTCGCTCACAATATACATACAATATACATACATACAATATACATACATCAGACATACATGGAGGCGGCCATCTTGGATTTTGACGTGGCGACCCAATTTTCAATAGCGTTCTTCCTTATGCCTCGATACACCCACACACCAGATTAGAAGTTGGTACTTCGCTTATTTTTCAAGATATTTCGCTCACCAGGTTCAGACATATATATATGGTGGCGGCCATCTTGGATTTTGACGTGACGACCCAATTTACAATAGCGTTCTTCCTTATGCCGAGATACACCCACACACCAAATTAGAAGTTGGTACTTCGCTTATTTTTCAAGATATTCATCTCACAAGGTTCAGACATACATGGCGGCGGCCATCTTGGATTTTGACGTGGCGACCCAATTTTAAACAGCGTTCTTGCTTGTGCCTAGATACACCCACACACCAGATTAGAAGTTGGTGCTTCGCTTATTTTTCAAGATATTTCGCTCACAAGGTTCAGACATATATATGGTGGCGGCCATCTTGGATTTTGACGTGGCGACCCAATTTTCAAAAGCATTCTTCCTTATGCCGAGATACACCCACACACCAAATTAGAAGTTGGTACTTCGGTTATTTTTCAAGATATTCATCTCAAGGTTCAGACATACATGGCGGCGGCCATCTTTGATTTTGACGGTGAGTTGCACCCACACACCAAATTCGAATGCGGTCCTTCGCTTACGCACGCACGCCCGCACGGACGGACACACTGACGGAGGGGATAACCATAGTCCCCCTTTCGCTCCGCTGTGCGACGGGGGACAAAAAGTGTGTATGGCATCGTCGTTACATCGAGATTTTCCATCATTCGCAAAAGGCTTTTCCATCATTCATTACATTGATAACGATGACGTCATTGGTGCCGTAATTATGACATCATAATTCGACAGGGGCAACGCTCGGTCTGATCAGATTTAAATTTATTGAGCATGATCTATGCAACAATTAGATTAGAGAATATAAATTTATGATGTCATCGCTCACGTGGTCTGGCAGCCATGTTGGATCCAAGAAAAAAAAAACCCTGAAAAAGCAGAACAGTTGCCTCGAACCAAGTTGGCTGCGCAGGGTTAGTATTTTATGAATAACATCTAGTTTCTTTAAGCAATTAAATAATAACGTCATGTTTTTTTTTTTCTTCACACCAGAGTTCATCATCAAACTGTTCAAATCAAAATGTATGGACATTGACAGAAACCTTCATGGGGATGGTTCTTGAGGAAAGGAGCTTCGGCATCAATGGGTTCGTGTCGGTCCAGGTGAACATCAATGTCGTGGTCAGTTTTCACTTCCACAAATAATGCTGAAAAAAGTCAGATTTATTAAAAGCAGGCACTCTTGTGTCACATGCAGGGCTGTTTTCACACTCTTAAAATAGATCAAAATAGATTGCATTAAAATCAATAGAAATCATCGAAAAAAAATTTTTTTACGCTCAATCTTTCTTGAACAGAAAATAAAACATTTCCCTCAGGAATGGCGTCATGTGAAAACATTATGATATCAAAGCATTATGTTCTGTATAAACTGCCTCGATGTTGAGATGCTTCCAACCTGACCACATCTTCAGTGGAATTTCACCACCACCCAACATCACAACCAACAAAACAGAGGTGAGAAAAATGGAGATAAGGGAAAATAGAGAAGGTTTTCTCCACTGAACTGCGTTTATTCTCAAATTACAAACAATTGTGATCCAACATGTGACAGGTTGATTTTATTTTTTTTTGTCTCGAAAGAATCCTCACGGAAAACAAAATGGCAGAGTGTGGCAGGTTAACATATTGACAAATGCAGAGAATGGAATGAATAGGCCAAAGCCATGACATATGAACATATGATAAGGAGTGTCAATATCATAGGAAACATATGATAAGGAGAGATAAGGAGAGAACATATGACAAGAGAAAGTGAGAAAGTTGAGCAAAGCTCAGTAGTGGCTTGGAAAAATCGCGTGTTGATTACGAATTGTATTGAAGGACTGGACTGGCAAGATACCTGAGAGTTATGCACACACGTCTTTGAGATACCTTGTCTGAGTTCAAATCTCGACACATGGAAAATAAACTGCCATCCATTATCACATGCATTGAATTCATCAATGTTTGCACCAACCCACCCCACCATCCCACAGTCTTCAAGAAAGCTGTTTATCACAATCTCAGATCACCCTCCATCCAACCATGATCTTTTTCACCTCAAAGTGACCCCATTGCAGAGCATTCCCTTTTTCCAGGTCATTGTGATCTCCCCCAACCTCTCACCTCACCTCTTTCACAACTTTTCTCTTCCTCTTTCACATCTTTTCTCTTCCTCTTTCACCTCACTCTATCTCACCTCACCTCTTTTGGTTTGTTTGTTGATTGGTTTCATCATCTACAGTTTCCCCTTCCTCTTCTTCCTGTGTTTCCTTCAACTTCTGTGCCATTATTCACCCCCATGTGTCCTTCTCTCCCCTCTCCTTCATCTCACGCTCACTTATACTCTGCTGTTGTTTCCTCTCTGCATTTTATTCCCTTCCATTCTGCTCTCAATCTTTCAGGAGCCTCTATCAAGTAAACAAAAAATAGCGCACTAAACAAACACAGATCTCATCAGAAGTGATGTCAATCACACGACTCACCATTCGGCTGATCGCTTTGCTCTTCCTCCAGACCAAAGGAATTCACATCCTCGATTTTTATCTGCAGAATCTTGGGAAATCCTTCCGTCTCCTCAACCTTCATTCCACACACGAGCACAGTCTGCTGTTCCGATCCGGGCTGCACATGACAGGAACCCTTCTCACAGCCAACTTGAGCGTACATGGTGGATGAACCTTCAGAGAAGAGGGAAACATACCACTCTTCCTGATGTTTACGCCACTCTGAGTACCTTGATCTGACAAAGTGCCAATATGTGAAGTACCTCTGTACTTGAGGCCTTATCTTCTCTTTAAATCAGTTACAGTAATTTAAACTTTCACCACACACGAGCGCACACCCTTTGAATCGCCATGAAACGAAATTGCATGTCTTAAGATAATACTGCAATTGTATTACACTGGAGTGACTCGGTGCACTCTGCGCGCCTCACCACACGTCATTTCCGAGGGGTAGACATCTTTGACCATTTTGGTCTTTTGGGTCTACATGGTGTTTTGGGTCTTCAGGGCCATTTGGGTCTTCAGGGTCTTCAGGGCCATTTGGGTCTTCAGGGTATTTTGGATCCTCTGGGCCTTTAAGGGTATTTTGGGTCTTTGAGGTGTTTTGGGTGTTCGGGGTGTTTTGGGTATTCGGGGTCTGAAGGGTCTTGGGGGAATTAAAGGGTCGTCAAAGGTCTGAGGGGTCTCAGCAGTCTTAACGCAATTAAGAGGGTTAATTAAGATGGTGGTAATTTTTTTTTTGAAGAAGAAGACGTTTTCGTCGCATATAAACATAGCGACATACATAACCATATATGTTTGCTCTATTATAATAAGATGTTGATGTGAATGCCGATTTGGCCACATATAAAACATTCAAAAGTTTAGGTATTTATGTAAAATCTGGGCCTGTTCAGCAATTTTAGGATGAAGACATTCAATGGTGAGAAGGCCTTACACACAAGCACAGGGGATGTGTATGAAGGAGTATTTGTGCTCGGATGTAATCCATGCCACAGGTATGCTGATATGCAGACAGTTTCCCCACATCAATAACTTTCAGGTCATAAATAAGAAACCACTTTTCATGAAATCAGATGGAACAACAACATTCCTCTGGAACACATCCATGGGAATTCAGTTCATGTTCATCACTCTGGCAAGTAGGACTGGGTCACCTGTATTAAAGATTTAAAAGAAGAGCGATTTGTATCATTAGATAGTTTGAACACGGCAGGAAAGTGAAGTTTCTTTGGGAATTCAATGAGCATATTTGCACAGGAAAGGGCAAGAAGAATCGAAGAATCGCTAAATCCCAAAATTCAAAATTTGAGGGGGAAAAATTTGCCAGGCGGTACTTTCAGAGAGAGGGAGAGAGGGAGAGAGAGATTTGTCAGGATTGAAGGACATATTTCATGTGCATTTGACCAGCTTGTGATTTATTTTAATTTTTTCATTTAATTTATTAAACACAATCTCCCTTTAATTTATTAAACCATAAATCCGTACTGCCTGTATTACATAAATTACTAAGTGGTTCTGCATCTCTTCCATAAGCAGTCTCCAACACCTTTCCTCTGGTGTGGAAAGGTCAAGGTTCTCCAATGCTTCCAATAAGCTCCTATACAAGAATAACAAGAAAGAACAATCGGAGATTGCACACAGTCACCAGGACGTGTTTTTAGTGGTTTTTAAGGCTTTTGTGTTAAAACAAATATGGCTGCCAAATCACGTGACCGATTACATCATTTTTTTTTCTCCACCAATTTATCCCAAGATGATGCTCAACAAATTTCATCTTGATTGGATGAAGTTTTGTACTTGGTGAATGATGACATCATAATGGAGGCACCCATGACATCAACATATTGTTGCGGATATGGGATTTGCATCCATCCATATCCGCTTGTAAATATTCCCCTATTTCCTCAATACTTCCCAACTATCCCCAATCCCCCATTCCCTAGTCCCATTTTCTGTAAACAACACTCTGTAGACCCAACCTCCCCCTATTTCCCCCATTAAATGTCGTGCCCAGGTTCACCGCATCTCATGTAAGACAACTATAGGACATCTTGCTAGTTATTCTTAGTCTATGTCAGTTAAGGACTCGTTTCCATTAATTCTGACCCTTCGTTGCACCAGAATGTGATTGTATGGCACCGTTAGGAAGTTTAGGACCTCCCAATACCTCCCCGCAGCTCTTCCTCACGGTTCAGCAACAACAACAACAACAGCAACGGCGGCGGCGTGCACGTCCTCACTCCGGCTTGGTTGGTAGGGGGTGTTGGGAGGGCATGAGGCCTTCCCAACGAGCTGCCATCGAACATGTGCTCGACGGGGTTACCAAATAGGGGCTCCCTGTCAGCTCCTCGTCAAGGGCGGAGCCCGGTAACCCCCGCACCCAATGGAAGCGGCGGACCGGCCCCAGGGGGGCGGAGCCAACCAGCCGAGGGCGTGTCACTCCCCGCTGAGCATGCGCAGGAAGAGGGAGGTGACGTCAGATGCGCGCTGAGCTTGGAGCAAGCAAGACGTACCCTCCGAGCGCTGTGAGGCCTCCCCGCATCTCTGGACTGGACCGTGCTTTATCCTGTCCCCGAGCCAAGGTGCACCTTGTGCTATCGACTACCTGTCCCTTCCTGCCATCAATCCCTGTGTAAGTCAGCCTTGTTCCATTTCTCTGTGGTCTGTCTGGGATAAGATAAGACGGTAATTAAGTGCCCATCTCTTCTGTGTCTTTTACCTCACTCTGCCATGTAATCTACCCCCTTTTCTCCACCACTGTAATTATACCCTCCTCCTCCGGTCTTGAGAACTGTACCCCTTGCGTCGTTTCATCTATCCCAGTCGTTGTGTCCTTTCCATCATTGATTTAGCATAGCGCGATTTGGTCAACGTCTGGGTGGAATTGGGGTCTAGTCGGGGAATAACTGTTCGGTCGCGGTCATACCAACCGCTCGATCAAAATAACATCTAAACCGCGTCCGTAACAATATTATCGTGTTCACCAGGATTAACACCTTTGGTGATGGATGGCCAACTGAGCTTTAACTCCGAGGCATTCACTCAAACTATGGCGGCGCCTTTTATATGAGCGAGGGTGTAGTGGAGGGCAGCGAGCTTACCTGAACGGACGGGCGCGGCACGGGGTTATCCGATTCCCACAACAAATAAACGGCCAGGACAAGAAATTAAAATTCAACAAACAATGGTTTAATAAAAATAAATGCCAGGGAACAAAGAAATGAATGTAAAACTACATTCCGAACTTGAGACGTCTCCACACAGACTCATAGAACAGACACAGGGATAAATAAAATGAAAGTAATAAAATGTGTGTGGTGCGTTTGCCTGCTCCTCCACCTCGCATTCGTCACCGCCCGGGGTCAACCCTGCGCAGCAAAACACGCGTTGGCGCCAAGTCCGTTCACCCGCCAGCCGCTGAACGTGAAGCGAACAGGCCCTCAACTCCTTCCTCGCTGTCCACTCCACAACGCACAGAGGTAAAACAAGAGAAGGATGCGTCCGCCAAGATTGTGCACAAAATGCGACTGCCCGTGAGGCCACCCAGAGTTCAAAGATTGCAGAACTTCGACCGTCTGCAAAGCCAGCCACAGTCAAGTGAGGAGTGTGCGACTGCACGCCATGAAACCCAGAGCCAAGAGAAGGAAAATGCGACTGCTGTACAAGCACCAGGGACAGAGAGAATGAAATGCGACTGCTTGTATGAACACCAGGAACAGAGAGAAGGAAAATGGTGGGACATGTCCTTTTTATTCCTCGTGCTGGAACGTTCTATGATGAAGTCCGCGTGCACTCCAATCAGTGAGAGCTATTGCATCGCTCCACGGCCATGACCAATCATCACCTCTTGGGGCGGGGCCTCACAGCCCTTCTTGCCGGCCCTTGTGATGACTGGGCTGGTGGCGTCAGTGGTTGTGTTCGAATGTCCGGATCTGGTGGCTTTATTTTGTATAGGTGCGCAGTGCATGGCTGGTGTTGCATGTGTCAAAAAGAACAAAGGGAAAAACGAGAGGCAATTTACATACAGAGAATTATTCCTCAAACCCCAAAGAATTCGCATAGCTCCACCCCTCGCATGGAGACACATCTTCGATCTTAACGGACATGCGGGCCTACTTAGTTACAGGAAGGTTTCTACATGGCATACGGAGCACACCCCCCTGTACAATCTTCATGGACTAAGGTATTCCATGAGCTACCCCCATAAACGTAACAATATGTTATTCCTCATGGAGTTATTTACAAAAAGCCATGTCTAAATTTTATCTGTGCAGTGCTTTTGGAGACAGAGGTGAAAAGTTTTTCTTTTTTTTCCAAGATAGCGTCCGTACCACGCAACCTATGAGGTCAGAAGCATCATTAAAAAAAATTATACAGGAGGAGGCGCACCATGGTGAAAATTTCCTGTCAATCGGACCAACGGTTGCAGAGAAAATCATATTTATTCCATGCGGACAATCAAACAAACAAACAAATGAAAAATCACTCATCGATCGACACTTCCCAAAACAGAACAAAGCAGAATGGCACTCAGTTTCGCATCCTTTTGACCTCACAAATAAATGGTGGTTGAATTCTGTGACCGGATATGCAAATTGCCTTCAAATTTTTAAGTTGATCGGATGAAAATTTACAATTTTAGAAATTCAGCTGATGTTGATTTATCGTATCAGCTAACTGAAATCAACTACCAACAAATTTTGAGATAAGCATAGGCCAAAAGGTCAACCATGGCCAAAGATTAACAACCTTGCCAGATTTCAAAAATCCTCAATTTTCATCCGATTGACTTGAAATTTCAATAGGATTTTCATATCAGCAAACTGAATTTAGCCAACGAATATTTTTGAGGTCAAAAGGATGCTTTGCTGGGTGCCATTCTCCTGTGTTCTCTTTTGCCAAGTGTTGCTCTGAATAATTTTTCAATCTGTCTGTCTTTGTTTGTGATTCGGACGAAATTTAGCAGAGAGGTAGCGCATGTGACAAGGACGAAATGATTAGATTTTGTTGAAGATCTGGATCCGGATCCGGCTCGTAGAATTTTAAAAGTGATTATTTTACCATTGGGAGATCGGGCCAAAAACGATATATCGCACCACATCTCAAAAAGTTATGGACGAAACTTGGTGGACAGGTTGGGTGTGTGACAAGACCAAATCGATTCGATTTTGATGAAGATCTGAATATGGCTTCAGATAGGATAATTATTTAATTTTTTGAGCAATTCATCACAATTGTGAGATTGGGTGAAAAGCGACATTATAACATGATATTTTAAAAAGTTGTGGAGGAGTTAGGACAAAACTTGGGGGATGGGTTGGTCAGGTGACAAGAAGCCCATTCAATTTTACTTCAGGTCCGAATCCAGATCCTGCCCTGTCAATGGATACAAAGGCGTAAACTGTTCAGCCTGGCGGCGGTATGCGCTCGACCGAGTGCCGTTGTAGTATTTCGCTGTTTTGGCCAACGGAGAAAATGACAATTTAGAAATAGAATATTGTTGCAGTCGCCGGCAATTAAGATCACTGGTTACGGATAGCCAAAACAGATTTTTTACTCCCGAGGGGTCCGACCAAAAATGAAGGCTCTGGCGCAGGCGAGATGGAAGGCTGCGAGAAGATTAGCTGAACGAAAAAAACACGGGTTTATTCACGAACCCATGAACAAAGAAACCCGACAAATAAAACTACAACAATACTGAATTTAATGAAAATAAAGCAATGGGTGATAATGTCAAAAATAAAACTGAGGTAAATTAATTTCCCAATCGAGACGTCTCCTGTCACTGTCACAAATACGAACACAGGGGAAAGACGAAATAGAAATAAAATGTTCCCCTTGGCCGGCCGGTACTTATCGGTGTGTAAATGGTCCTTTTAGGCGGTTGGCAGTGATGATGCTTGAAACCACAGGAGGGAAGATGGCAATACGTAAAATGCCGCAAGCCAAAAAGCGCACGGTCACAAGGCGGGAGGCGAGCACGGCCCGCGTTCCCTTCTCCTCATGCACGGACTCTGCTTCGTGCTCCGAGAGTCCTTTCTGCTGTGAAGTAGAGTTTTCACTAGTTTCCTCGACTCCTTTCACCCTTTCATTCCTCTTTTTCTTGCCTCTGGAATAAACTCCCTCACTCTCTTGAATCCTACTCCTCCCTCCAGGTCTTTAAAACAGCTGTTCACCACCCTCTCTTATCTTTGTTCATGTGTTCATGGGGCAGACATAGCTTGGCTTGTAAAATGTTAGGGATTGATCACAGGGTAAATCACCCACTGGGGAAAACCAACCTTAATCCCTGCACCAATTAGCACTGCTTCACTCCCCCACCCCCCTGTGTGAAGAACCATTGAACAACCTCATGCTGCAGCTTCCCCACACACTGTACATTGAGATTTCTCAAACACATCCACAGTCCATGCTACTTCCTATGCAGTGCTACCTTTCCTATGGTATTCTTTCACCTACCCCCTATAAACTTAACAATATTAAAGGTACTGTGCAATAAAAAAAAAAAAAATGCAATGCAGTACTTTATTTGTTTTACAAAAATCCACCAATGCAAAAACCAAAAAAAAAACAATGCTAAATTACCCCACCATGTTTGTTTTTGTTTTTTTACGTCGTGGAGGCCATTCAAATTCCGATTCGGGGTTATCCGATTCTGGGGCGGATAACCACATCCTTCTCTTGTTTCACCTCTGTGCTTTGTGGAGCGGACAACGAGGAAGGAGCGAGGGCCTGTTCGCTTCACGTTCAGCGGCTGGCGGGTGAACGGACTTGGCGCCCATGCTCGTTTTCCTGCGCAGGGATGCGGGACCTGTGACGACCCCAGGCAGTCACGGATGCCAGGTGGAGGAGCAGGCAAACGCACCACACACATTTTATTACTTTCATTTTATTGATCCCTGTGTCTGTTCCACGAGTCCGTGTGGAGACGTCGTAAGTTAGAAATGTAGTTTTCCATTCATTTCTTTGTCTGGACCTCCGTCCCACGCTTAAATACACAAAACACTTGCGAAGCTTCATGTTGATCTCATTTTGGCAACACTTCTATTCACTTATTTTCACGTTTAACCCTTCAGTTCAACCTATCATATCTGGAAAATGGTTTGTGAGTGAGTGCTGGTCATGTTCGCAAGCTGAAGAGGACAGCCATCAATATGGACATTGGACATGAAGAATCAATGAATCGTTGGACCGATAGACAGGAAAATTTCAACACAGGAGCACATCGACCTGCAGGATTTTTTAATAGTAATTTGAAGTCATAAGTCATGTGGTACAGGCGCCATCTTGAAACAAATAATAATAATAACTGGAACTGCCACTTTAAAACTGCTGGCAGTGATGACCGGTTTACTCGCACCTACTTTTGATCCAAACCCACTTTCATTGGACATGCTTTGACACAACCCCGACACACACACACACACACACACACACACACACACACACACACACACACACACACACACACACACACACACACACACACACACACACACACACCCTACCCCCACCCACACAAGGGTGCATCAAACGCCCCTATGTCAAGAAAACAATCTGTCCCCAATTTTATTTTGTTCCAGTCATAAAATAAAGTTCCTATGCAAAATTTGGTAAGGTTTTGATATCATCTTCTGGGTCCACCTCAGCAAATTAGATTTTGAGTCGGTAGTATCAGAGTCAGAAATTTGACACGCAGCTGTTTTGAGGCCCATAAATAAAAATGAAAGGATTGACCGATTGCTAAATACAATAGCTCTTTGTAAAGGTATTATTGTGCTCTGTAGCAATATATAATCATCATAGGGATAAGGATATAATTCACTTATACACAAATAGTCAAAATCATGATTTTATTGGTATAATCATATGTATTATAGATACCAGAATGATATAATTTTTATTACAGTAGAATCATATATACACAATCTTAGCATTTATCATCTTAATACGAGTACATCTGACTATGGATGAACATGAAAATAGAAACAAAACAAAGATACTGTAGTTTTCATGGATATTTCTGACAGTTTAGTCTTGAGCTGCTCGCTTTCGAAGATTCGGTTTCTCCTTGCGTTTGTGCTCAACAACTTGTAGCACATTTTGGTAGTGGTCTTCACTTCTGGCTGCTGAAAGGAAGTCAGAGCTAAGCTTAGAGGTTGTTGGTGTGCTTGTTGAAGGTCCAAAAGTTACTTCTTCATCACTGTCACTAATATTATACACAGTGGTTGTAGTATTTATGTTGAACTCCAGCTCCATACTTGCTCGCCTCTCTGATTCTTTTTCCTCGCGGTTCACTTTACGCTGCATCTTATCTGCCAACACTTTATCTTGGCAGCCAAATGTTGCACAGCGATCCGTCTTCATAGATTCCAGGAATGCTAAGTCTTCAGGATTCTTGATGTGAGAACTAGCATCATTGGGCCACAAGGGAAATGTCTCCATAAATTTCATCTCCATTTGATTCACCTTTGTGATGCTTGCTGGAGTTGTTCTTCGGTTGATAGGGATTGATCTAAGCTTGGAATTATCATCTGCAAGTTTGATAATTTTCTCAATAGCCTTGCGTTCAGAGATGATAGGAATATTAGCCTTGCCATAAAATGGTGTCACTTTCTGCAGTACAAGCTTTGCTGATTCCCACCGAGAGCGTCGTTCAAGTTTGCCATCTTCCGTGTGCCACATGAAACAACGTAGTACTTGTAAACAAGTTGGAAGTCTGGTGCCATTGATCTGGGAATCTTGTTCAGTTATGGCACTTCCAAGACCAAACACCTTGGTGGACTCTCTTGTTGCAACAGATGCTTTCTTTACTGTGCCATCCATTGTTTTATCTGAAAGAAAAAGGTAGTATTAGTAACAATAATGTCATTTCATAATTATGTACAACAAATAAATCAATTATCCAATTTTATTAGAGTATAGCCTAATAATTGTTTTAATCATCTTGTCTAGTTAAAAGATCTCTGTAAAGACAAGATGACAACAACATTCAGGATATTCTTTAATTTATATATTATATTTTTAAAATACTCTTCATTTAGCTTTATATCCATATTTTGAAAAAAATCATTATTTTGACTATTTGTATATAAATGAATTGTATCCCTATCCCTATGATGATGATATATTGCTACAGAGCACAATAATACCTTTACAAAGAGTTATTATATGTAGCAATCAGTCAATCCTTTCATTTTTATTTATGGGCCTCAAAACAGCTGCGTGTCAAATTTCCAACTCTGATACCACCGACTCAAAATATGAAATGGTGAGGTGGACCCAGAAGATGATGTCCAAACCTTACCAAATTTTGCATAGCAACTTTATTTTATGATTGGAACAAAATAAAATTTGGGAGAGATCAATCCAACATCTTTTTAAAAATAGTTGGGCGTTTGATGCACCCCAGCCATCGCCGAATCGACTCGACGATCGCGTACGCTTCCTTTTCGACAGACGAATGTCGCCGCTCAGCGGAGGTAAGAGTCCGTGAAAAGAAAGCCACCGGGCGCCCTCCTTGGGAGAGGGTCGCCGCTATGGCATGATCCGAGGCATCACTTTCTAGGACGAAAGATCCGCTCTCGTCGATCGTCGCCACAGCGGCACCGGCGATGTCGGCCTTAAGGCCCCCAAAGGCCGCTTAAGCGGCCGGACGCAGAGGGAATGCGTCGCAAGCCACAAGGGGGCGAAGTTTCGCGGAGAAATTTTGGACCCACTTAGAGTAATGGGCGAATAGCCCGTGAGCGCGCTTCAGGGACGCCCGATCGCAGGGAGGGGCCATGTCGAGCAAAGGTCGCAGACGCTCCTTATCCGGAGCGACAGAGCCATGGGTCACGGTGTACCCCAGAAGATCTATCTTGCGTAGGGAGTATTGACACTTATCCCCGTTCATGGTTAAGCGATACCTCTGCGCGACCTCGAGGAAGCGCTTCAGATTAGCATCATGGTGCCCTTGGTCATACCCACAAACCGTAAGATTGTCTAGATAGACGAAAACATCGGTCAAGTTCTCCCTCGCAATGAGGTCATCCATGGCCCTCTGGAAATAGGCGACCCCGTTCGTCACCCCAAAAGGCAATCGAGTAAACTGGTACAACCATTGCCCCGACTCAAAAGCGGTATAGATACGATCTGCCCTAGAGATAGGGATCTGATGATACGCACTACGGAGATCGAGAGTGCTGTAGACCGAGTATTGGGCCACCTGTCGCACCAGCGCGTCCATCCCCGGAAGGGGGTAGGCATCCAGCTGTGTAAAACGGTTAATCGTTTGGGAATAGTCGATTACCATGCGTCTGCGGTGTGCTTCGCTTCGCACCACTAAGACCTGGGCCCGCCACGGCGACCGGCTGGGTTCTATGATGCCGTCTTTCAAGAGCTGAGCCGTCTCTCCCGCAATGAATTGCATGTCTGCTCGAGAGTAGCGCCGTGATTTTACCGCTACAGGTGTACAGTCGGAGGTTAAATTGGGGAACAGCGAAAGTGGCTGGATTTCCATTTTCGCTAGGGCACACACAGCAAGCGTGTCAGTCCCACCAACAGCAAGCGTGTCTGGCCCACCAAACTCCATTTCCAGTCGTCCATGTCGCTTAAGGAAATCGTGTCCTAACAGAATGTCAGCACATAAAGCAGGTAAGACCATGAGGTGTACATCTGGGAAAACCCGTCCCTTTATCACGAGTTTCAATCGACATTCCCCCTTCGTGCTGAGCCGAAGTCCCTGGGAAGCCATGAAGATCCGTCTCGTAGTCCCCAAGACCTGCCAACCATGCCTGTGCACTAGTCGCTGATCGATAAAACTATCCGTAGACCCTGTATCCACCAAGGCACGCACACAATGGCCCTCGACCATGAGGGGAATAACGGCTTGAGCCAGGCTGGACGAGCCTGCTGGGAGTGGGACCGAACCTCCCGAGTGAGTCGGTCGCGCCTCGCGGGTGGGTCCAATGCCAGCCGCAGTTTTCCGGGCGTCAGAGGGTGCCCGTGGAGTTTCGTATAAGTTGTCAGGGAGCGTTCCCATGCAATCAGCAGTGTTGTAGTCGTTGCCGGAGTATTCGTTGTTCATGGGGCATTCGTTAAAGCTGTCAGAGAGCCTTCCCATGCATTCCGCAGTTTTGCCATTCAAAATCGCCGTTGGACAAGTATGGGCCTCCGTAGTCTTGCCATTCAAAATCGCCGTTTGACGAGTATGGGCCTCCGTAGTCTTGCCATTCAAAATCGCCGTTTGACGAGTATGGGCCTCCGTAGACTTGCCATTCAAAATCGACGTTTGACGAGTATGGGCCTCCGTAGTTTGTACCAAACGCGTGTTGCCGCCAGAGGACGCTGTACGCTCTTGAGAGACGTAGCGTGTGCGTACCGCCGGGGTTTGGCGAGGCCCCAAAGTCCCTCGCGTTGCCCGGAGTCTAGTCAAGGACGCACGTTCCGTGTCCGATTGAGGATGAGACTGTTGTGGCTGTTCGGTGTCTCTTGCCAAGGTCGATTGGGCGACCAGGGGCCCGCAAGGAGGGGCACTGCCCATCAAAGCCGGGTAAGGCGCCGTGTTCCGTGCTCGGCCCATAGGCTCTGCAATTAGCCCATTCAAGGTCGTGCGCGGCCGCGAACCGCGTGCGGTTTTCGGGCACACTTTTGCATAGTGCCCCTTTTGCGAGCACAAATGGCATATTGCGTCCCGAGGCGGACACACTGACCGGTGATGTCGTTGACCCCCACAGAAGTAGCATGTGGCTCCGTGTAAGGCCTTGGGTCTGGCCATAGCGGCAGCCGTCAGGATCCCCGGATCCTCCGCCGGGGCAACCTGGAGTTCCGCGAGCGGGTCCACTCCCGGTTCATCGGCGGTAGCGCTCTCCGGCCGTGCGTGTAGCCAGTTCCCCGCCAAGAGGCGCGTGCGATCATAGTCATTCGACTACAGCCGCGCTTCGGTATATATTTTTCCTTGTTCTAGAGCTGCCGTGAAGGTCAGGTCTGTCTTCTCCAAGAGCTCGAGCACTCCGGAGACAAAAGCGTCTAGGAGAAGGTCATCTTGAACCTGCTCGTGAGTCCGTGGCTCCTGGGTGCTGTCTAGCAGGAGTTGCCGGAGCTCCTGGGCATAGTGATCCATCGGCTCGTTTGGTTGCTGGCGTCGTGATAACAGCAAACGCCGAGCATACACCACGCTCTTTTTCTTTATGTACAATCGCTTGAGCTCCGCAACAGCGAGGTCGTACGTCACACATCGCGCAATACTGTTGTACACCTTGTAGTCGACTTTGGACTGAAGCGCTGCTAGCTTCGCGGCAGCGGTCGGCTCGGCGTCCTGGTCAGCGAACTGGTTCTCCAAGGTTTTCAACCAGTGAGTCAGTTGCAAACCAGCATCCGGGGCTTGCGGGTCGGCGCAGAATTGCGAAACCACCAGCATCTTGTTCCCCGCCATGTCCGAAGATATTAATGGAATTAAGTGTTGTGGAAATCATTCAAGTCCACAACTTTAGTCCATCTGTTGGTTTAATTCTATTAAGACCTTTGACATCCTTCTGCAAATACAGGAATGCAATAGAAATAAGGTTTGGCTTCACAAAGGTCAATCCACAATATCATTCAATGCAAGCAAGCGTAATATTATATGCGGTACGTACCGTTAACGAGTCTACTCGTCAATGTAACATGTCACAGGAGAAGTCGCCTAGAGCAGCGGCCGCATCGGGTCTTATAGCCGCGCCCCCCTAGCGGTGTCAGCGAGTAGCGAGCATCACCTGGGTTCAGCATTAATACGATTTCACTACAATGTGTGTGGTGCGTTTGCCTGCTCCTCCACCTCGCATCCGTCACCGCCTGGGGTATCACAGGTCCCGCATCCCTGCGCAGGAAAACACGCGTTGGCGCCAAGTCCGTTCACCCGCCAGCCGCTGAACGTGAAGCGAACAGGCCCTCAACTCCTTCCTCGCTGTCCACTCCACAACGCACAGAGGTAAAACAAGAGAAGGATGCATCCGCCAAGATTGTGCACAAAATGCGACTGCCCGTGAGGCCACCCAGAGTCCAGAGAGTGCAGAACTTCGACCGTCTGCAAAGCCAGCCACAGTCAAGTGAGGAGTGTGCGACTGCACGCTATGAAACCCAGAGCCAAGAGAAGGAAAATGCGACTGCTGTACAAGCACCAGGGCCAGAGAGAATGAATTTGCGACTGCTTGTCTGAACACCAGGAACAGAGAGAAGGAAAATGGTGGGACATGTCCTTTTTGTTCCTCACGCTGGAACGTTCTGTGATGACGGCCGCGCGCACTCCAATCAGTGAGAGCTATTGCATCGCTCCACGGCCACGACCAATCATCACCTCTTGGGGCGGGGCCTCACTGCCCTTCTTGCCGGCCCTTGTGATGACTTGGCTGGTGGCGTCAGTGGTTATGTTCGAATGTCCGCATCTGGTGGCTTTATTTTGTATAGGTGCGCAGTGCATGGCTGGTGTTGCATGTGTCAAAAAGAACAAAGGGAAAAACGAGAGGCAATTTACATGCAGAGAATTATTCCTCAAACCCTAATGAATTCGCATAGCTCCACCCCTCGCATGGACACATCTACGATCTTAACGGACATGCGAGCCTACTTAGTTTCAGGAAGGTTTCTACATGGCATACGGAGCACACCCCCCTGTACAATCTACCTGGACTAAGGTATTCCATGAGCTACCCCCATAAACGTAACAATATGTTATTCCTCATGGAGTTATTTACAAAAAGCCATGTCTAAATTTTATCTGTGCAGCACTTTTGGAGACATAGAGGTGAATAATGTTTCATTTTTTTTTTTCCAAGATTGCATCCGGACCACGCAACCTATGAGGTCAGAAGTATCATTAAAAAAATTATACAGGAGGAGGCGCACCATGGTGAAAATTTCCTGTCAATCGGACCAACAGTTGCAGAGAAAATCATATTTATTCGATGTGGACAATCAAACAAACAGAGAAATGAATATTCACTCATCGATCGACACTTGGCAAAACAGAACAAACCAGAATGGCACTCAGTATAGCATCCTTTTGACATCACAAATAAATGGTGGTTGAATTCTGTGACCTGATATGCAAATTGTCTTCAAATTTTTAAGTTAATCGGATGAAAATTTACAATTTTAGAAATTCGGCTGATGTTGATTTATCGTATCAGCTAACTGAAATCAACGACCAACAAATTTTGAGATAAGCATAGGCCAAAAGGTCAACCTTGGCCGAAGATTAACAACCTTGCCAGATTTCCAAAATCCTCAATTTTCATCTGATTGACTTGAAATTTCAATAGGATTTTCATATCAGCAAACTGAATTTAGCCAACGAATATTTTTGAGGTCAAAAGGATGCTTTACTGGGTGCCATTCTCCTGTGTTCTCTTTTGCCAAGTGTCACTCTGAATGATTTTTCAATCTGTCTGTCTTTGTTTGTGATTCGGACGAAATTTAGCAGAGAGGTAGCGCATGTGACAAGGACGAAATGATTAGATTTTGTTGAAGATCTGGATCCGGATCCGGCTCGTAAAATTTTACAAGTGATTATTTTACCATTGGGAGATCGCGCCAAAAACGATATATCGCACCATATCTCAAAAAGTTATGGACGAAACTTGGTGGACAGGTTGGGTGTGTGACAAGACCAAATCGATTCGATTTTGATGAAGATCTGAATATGGCTTCAGATAGGATAATTATTTAATTTTTTGAGCAATTCATCACAATTGAGAGTTCGGTGAAAAGCGACATTATAACATGATATTTTAAAAAGTTGTGGAGGAGTTGGGACAAAACTTGGGGGATGGGTTGGTCAGGTGACAAGAAGCCCATTCAATTTTACTTCAGGTCCGAATCCAGATCCTGCCCTGTCAATGGATACAAAGGCGTAAACTGTTCAGCCTGGCGGCAGTATGCACTCGACCGAGTGCCATTGTAGTATTTCGCTGTTTTGGACAACGGAGAAAATATCAATTTAGAAATAGAATATTGTTGCGTCGCCGGCTTTAAGATCACTGGTTACGGATAGCCAAAACAGATTTTTTTTACTCCCGAGGGGTCAGACCAAAAATGACGGCTCTGGCGCAGGTGAGATGGAAGGCTGCGAGAAGATTAGCTGAACGAAAAAAACACTGGTTTATTCCCGAACCCATGAACAAAGAAACACGACAAATAAAAATACAACAATAATGAATTTAATGAAAATAAACCCATGGGTGATAATGTCAAAAAAAAAACTGAGGTAAATTAATTTCCTAACCGAGACGTCTCCCGTCACTGTCACAAATACGAACACAGGGGCAAGACGAAATAAAAATTAAATGTTCCCCTTGGCCGGCCGGTACTTATCGGTGTGTAAATGGTCCTTTTAGGCGGTGGGCAGTGATGATGCTTGAAACCACAGGAGGGAAGATGGCGACACGGAAAATGCCGCAAGCCAAAAAGCACACGGTCACAAGGCGGGAGGTGAGCACGGCCCGTGTTCCCTTCTCCTCATGCACGGACTCTGCTTCGTGCTCCGAGAGTCCTTTCTGCTGTGATGTAGAGTTTTCACTAGTTTCCTCGACTCCTTTCACCCTTTCATTCCTCTTTTTCTTGCCTCTGGAATAAACTCCCTCACTCTCTTGAATCCTACTCCTCCCTCCAGGTCTTTAAAACAGCTGTTCACCACCCTCTCTTATCTTTGTTCATGTGTTCATGGGGCAGACATAGCTTGGCTTGTAAAATGTTAGGGATTGATCACAGGGTAAATCACCCACTGGGGAAAACCAACCTTAATCCCTGCACCAATTAGCACTGCTTCACTCCCCAACCCCCTTGTGTGAAGAACCATTGAACAACCTCATGCTGCAGCTTCCCCACACACTGTACATCGAGATTTCTCAAACACATCCACAGTCCATGCTACTTCCTATGCAGTGCTACCTTTCCTATTGTATTCTTTCACCTACCCCCATAAACTTAACAATATTAGAGGTACTGTGCAATACAGTACTTTATTTGTTTTACAAAAATCCACCAATGCAAAAAACAAAAAAAACAATGCTAAATTACTCCACCATGTTTTTTTTTTACATCGTGGAGGCCATTCAAATTCCGATTTGGGGTTATCCAATTCTGGGGCGGTTAAACGCATCCTTCTCTTGTTTCACCTCTGTGCTTTGTGGAGCGGACAGAGAGGAAGGAGCGAGGGCCTGCTCGCTTCACGTTCAGCAGCTGGCGGGTTAACAGACTTGGCGCCAATGCTTATTTTCCTGCGCAGGGATGCGGGACCTGTGACGAACCCAGGCAGTCACAGATGGCAGGTGGAGGAGCAGGCAATCGCTCAAGGTTTCATCTCCCTTCGACCGTTTTCACCACATTCAGACGTATCTGGTGTGTGTGTGTGCAACGCGGATTTTGAAGGTAAATCGGAGGTTCGCCGACTATGAGCCTTGGAACGTCCATACCCGAGGGTGTGATTTCCCAGTCGCCTGGAGGGCGCCTTTGCACAGCTTTGGCAGCAAGACTGTGCCTGCCTACCCAACGGGATTCTGGTCTCGATTGGACATTGATCTGTCGGTCGCTGGAGCGGATCGACTTTGGTTTGAAGCCGGGGATTGGAGACATTGGGGATGTTCTTGTTTCACTCACTTGGAGCACAGTGAGTTATATATTACAAAACTGATGGTACCATCATAGGATATCGATTTTACTTTTGATTCATATTATTGTTGTACTGTTATTCTTGTGTGATCTTAATACAATATTTGTTTGTGAGTAACAATTGGTGTGGCTTCACCATTGATCTTTGACATAACGAATAACACATTTTTCTGCCGTAACTCCACTCGGGGCTCGGAGGTACACCGTGACCAGGGGGTCAGGGAGGAGCACGTAACATCACCTTCAGACCTTTTGTCTCCATACATTCCTTCCACTTGTTCATCTTTTCCTTCAGTCCATCCATACTTTCCGCAATCAACACCAGATCATCTGCGTACAACAACTCCAACGGTAAACCATCCTTTACGTTCTGAGCCAGCACCTCCATCACAGTGACAAATAGTAGTTGACTTAGTACCGGCCCCTGATGCACTCCCACCTTCACCTCAAACTCACCACTGTTCCCGTCCTTACAGCTGTGCGCACTCTTTTGTACATTGCCATCACTACTCTGATCAACCATTCCTCCACTTCTAACTTCCTCAATGCCCATGTCAATACTTTGCATGGAACCCTATCTAATGCTTTCTCCAGATCAACAAACCCAAGAAACAACTTCTTCCTCTTCTCCATGTACTTCTCCTGCAACTGCCTCACAATAAAGAGCGCGTCTGTCGTTCCTCTTCCTGGCATAAATCCAAACAAACTGCCTTTCATCGATCTTCACCTTCTTCCTTATCCTCCTCTCCAACGCCCTTTCCAATACCTTCATTCCATGCTCCAATAACTTTATCGCTCGGTACGAGCCACACTCCAGAGGGTCACCTTTCCCCTTGTATAGAGGGACGAGGGTACTCAGTTCCCAATCCACTGGAATGCGGCCTCCTTTCACCACCAGATAACAGATCTCTATCATTCTCTTCACACCCCAACTTCCTGCTGCCTTCAACATATCTCCCACAACTCCCGTCGGCCCTCCCACTTTTCTACTCTTCATTGCTTTTATCGCTTCCTCAACTTCCTTCTCAGTTATCTTCTCTGCCGGTCCTAAAACTGGGTTACTTTCTATGTTGCCATCCCATTCATTCTCTGTATTCAGCAGCATTCCCATATATCTTTTCCATCTTCCTTTAATTCCATCTGGGTCCACAACGATTTGTCCCACTTCATCCTTCAAGCAACTCACCCCCATCACATCACACCTCTCTTTCGCTATCTGCTTTGCAATCCTGAATACCGCTCTCTGACCCTCTTCCGAATCCAAGCGTTCTCTGAACATTTTCCTACATGCCTCCCCTCCCGCGCCTTTGCCACCTCTTTCTTTGCAGCCTTATAACTTTCATGCTCTGCTTTTTCTTCTCCCGTACGCTTCGCCTTCTGCCACTCCTTGAACTTTTTCCTCTTCTCGTCAATCCTCTTTCCAACTTCATTATCCCACCATGATGTTTCCGAGTGCCTCGGTGGTCCTTTTGTCCATCCACATACCTCACCAACGGCTCCCAACAGACTATCTTTCATTGACATCCAACCACGTTCAAGCTCAACCACATCATCCTCTACCCTACTCAGCCTCTCTTTTAATGCCTCCCTTACTGTCACCTCTTTCAACCTCCACACCTTCATTCTCGGTTGGTACTTCACCCGCCGAACTCTCCTTGCACCTTTCATGTCGCAGACAACCAAGTGGTGCTGTGAAACAGCCTCCTCCCCCGGGATCACCTTTGTGTCCCAGAGGTGCCCCCTATCTCGCCTACGCACCATCAGGTCGTCAACGGTTGCCGTCGACCCACCTCACGTGTATGTAACAAGCTTATTATCCCCTTTCTGGAACTGAGTATTACAAATCAACAAATCAGCTCCATCAGCAAACTCCAAAATCCTTTCACCTTCTCCATTTCTCACACCATATCCGTAACCCCCATGAACTCCCTCAAAACCATCCATACTCCTTCCCACATCTCCATTTAGGTCAACTCCCATCACAACAACTTCCTCATCTGTCATGTTTTCCATCAGCTTCTCTATCGCACACCAGAACTTGTCCTTCTCTTCATCGCTCCGACCAACCTGCGGAGCATATCCCGAGATGACGTTCACCAAGAGCTTTCCAATCATCATTTTCACCATCATCAACCTATCACTCACTCTAGTCACACTCACCACCCTGTCTACAAACTCCTCAGAAAACAGGACACCAACACCATTCACGCCCTCCGGGCACCCTTGCCACACAAACTTGTATTTCTGTCCCTGCCTACCCATCACCATTCTCACACCACTTCCCTTCCATCTCGTCTCTTGCACACAACATATGTCCACTCTTCTTCTGACCAATACTTCCACCACTTCTCCTGATCTCCCTGTCATTGTCCCGACATTCCATGTCCCAAACCTCAGAAACCGATCTCCACTTCAGGCTGTACCCTGCCCATATGTATTTGTAATTGTCAGGGTTCTTTTTGAGGCAACGTTTTTATGGCCGGATGCCCTTCCTGAAGCCAACCCTCTTAGTCGCCTCTTACGACATGCAGGGATACAGTGTACCTATTCTAACCAGGGTACACACCGGGATAAAGCTTTGTAGTCCATTGTATAATTTAAATAAACATAAATGCAAATTTCGCAAGTGGAAAAAGTAAGTGCACCCTTGGCTTTTATAGGTGGTATTGCCCCCTTTGGCAGAAACAACCTCAAGTAGGCGTTTCTTATAACTGTCTACCAGTCTCTGACATCGACTGGGAGAAATTTTTGCCCACTCCTACATGCAGAAGTCTTTCAGCTGTGCGATGTTTGAGGGGTTTCTTGCTTGCACAGCTCGTTTCAAATCCCCGCCACAACATCTCGATGGGATTTAGATCCGGGCTTTGACTTGGCCATTCCAGAGCCCTCCATTTCTTTATTTTCAGCCATTCCTTGGTAGATTTACTGGTAAGTTTAGGGTCATTGTCATGTTGCAAGGTCCACCTTCGGTTGAGCTTCAACTTTCTGACAGATGGCCTCACATTATCCTCAAGCACCCTCTGGTACAATGAATTCATACTGGATTCTGTGATGGTGAGATGCCCAGGCCCTGATGCAGCAAAGCTGCCCCAAACCATAATATTTCCACCACCATGCTTTACAGTTGGTATCAGGTTATTGTGGTCAAATGCTGTCTTTGGTTTTCGCCAAACATGTCTTCTGTTACTGTGGCCAAATAGCTCTACCTTTGACTCATCTGTCCAGAGCACATTGTTCCAGAAGTGCTGGTCTTTGCCGAGATGTTCATTGGCAAACTTTAGTCATGCGCTGATGTTCTTTCTGGACAGCAAAGGTTTCCTCCTGGCACACCTCCCATGTCGATCAAATTTGTGCAGCCTCTTTCTAATGGTAGACTCGTGCACTTTGACATCCACAGTGGCAAGAGCTACCTGCAGGTCCCGTGATGACATTCTGGGGTTCTTAGAGACCTCTTTCAGCATATTGCGGTCTGCTCTCGGGCTGAACGTCCTGGGGCGGCCTTGCCTGAACAAGTTGGCAGTTGTTTGGAATCTTCTCCACTTGTAGATGATCTTCCGGACAGTCGAATGATTGATTTCAAATTGTTTGGAGATCTTTTTAAATCCCTTCCCAGACTCAGATATCTCTAACCTTCTTTCTGAAGGCCTCAGAGAGCTCTTTTGATCTCGGCATGGTGACGCCACACACTTCAACAACAAAGAGCAAACCAAACTAAATGTTTGAGGTTTAAATAAGATAGGTTCCTCCAAGATCCTCTCTGATGATGTTCTAATCATTTGCACCTGAGCTGGTGCACCTGATTCAAATTTTAGGTATTTGAAGTCATGATAAATGTAGGGGTGTACTTACTTTTTCCACATGAAAAATTTGCATTTATGTTTATTTAAATTATACAATGGAGTACAAAATGTAAATGTTTCATGATATTTGTTATATTATATCACCTTTATCTATCAATATTGTTGAAATGAAGATCATATAGCTGCATGTTGAAATATGTTGAAAAAGTCAAAACTTTAAATGGGGTGTACTTACTTTTTCACTTGACTGTATGTCATCATAAAGCTGCTCAAATATAAATCCATCATTAATTGCCAACAAATCATCAATAAACCTGAAGATGTTTCTGCATTTTCGTGCAGTTGTTAATTTATTCCCGCACATGTTCTGGACCCAATCAAACTCGTACATGTGCAGAAGCAAATTTGCAAAGAAAGGGGCCGGATCTGAGCCCATGGGTATGCCCACTGTCTGCTGGAGTATCTTGGGATCTGAACCCATGGGTATGCCCACTGTCTGCTGGAGTATCTTGGGATCTGAACCCATGGGTATGCCCACTGTCTGCTGGAGTATCTTGTTGCCAAATGTAAAGAAACTGTTGTTTAGCAGAAATCGAATACTTTCTTGGAGTTTACTTTTTGAAAAAACTGGAGGGAATATTGATTATCCTTTACAGACCAGTGTGCTCTATTTTGATAGACATTAATGTGTACTTTATTACCTCCTGCAAATGCTTTATCTATTGCTCTGTCCAATGCGGTTACCAGCTTGTCATGTGGAATGTTTGTGTACAATGTGGAAAAATCAAAAGTTGAAAGACATATTGCCTTACCCTTGTTATTAATGTTATGGATACTGTCGATTAACGGTTTGGAATCGTCAATGATCCAGAATTTCTTCATACCAGGATAAAACTTCACTTTTTCATGATCGTTTTTTAAACATTTATAGATTCGTTTCATTGCCGCTGTCATACTGCCCGACAAAGGTTTCAAACTACATTCTCTACTTGCGATGATGAACCTCATCTTACAATTGAGTTTGTGCATTTTTGGGATCCAGTAAATGAATGGTAATTTACGGTGTTTATCCGGAACCAACAGTCTTCTCACCGTTGAGTGATTTGTATGGTGTTGTATCAAGTCTGTTTTGTTATCGTTATTTATTTTGTAGGTCTTTGAAATTCCCGTGTCTAGGCCCAATTCTTCCAAAAGTGTTTGAAGATAGAATGTTTTACATACAAATGCAATATTATTATTTGCTTCGTCAATTGGAACAATAACATATTGTGTTTGAAGCTGCCTTAAACAATCACGTGCCTCTGGATTATTGATTCGAACTTTCTTTTCAAATCAACAACTCTCCTTTTCACATGTTTCTCTACCTCCTCCAACCATAAAGCCATTTGTGTGTTTGGTACTTTATGTTTATCAATTTGTTCTCTCATCCATTCACCCAATCCCATCATTGCAAGTTCCATTGCTTTATTCCAGTTTATTTTCTCTATAATTTGGTCCTTTTGTAAGTAATGCACGTAATCTTTTATCTTTCACTATTCTGAGATCACCTGTGATGACGTGTTTATGATGTGGATCTTTGAATGCGGAATGTTCACAATTCCAATGATGTGTGTTATTTAACCATTCCTCTAAGTCTATAGATTGTACAGTGTCCTTGGAGTTGAAGATCTTTCCCCGAATTGAATTTCATAAAGTGTACACAACTCTTGGTCGCTCTCTCTGTTGTATTGTTTCTGGAAGTTTACTTCACACTTCCTTTTGTTGAAGTATTTTCTCGATATTTATCATTTCCACCCCTTTGTTATCAAACATAATTTTGACGATATCATTGTCTTTTCTGCGATTCACTTTTTTAGGTTTTAGTCAGGTTCACTATGTTTTTTCGTTCAAAATCATGGTAGATTAGCAAACCTATACATTTTTGGAAACGTTATTACATGGAAAATCTGAAAATCAATGTTTACATTTGCGGTGTTTACATTTGCGGATTTTCAAAATGGCCACCATAAAAATACATATTTTGCTCAATTTCTGCCTCTAATTACCCTAAAAACTTTTTAAAATATACTAAGCCTATGTTTTCAGGTACAAGGAATCCATTGGTGACATAATCAGACTTCAGACTTAATCAGACAGTGATGACGAACTCTAAATGGCATATTCTGTAATCGTGTATATTTGATGCCATTGATTGCATGTGTATATATGATTTTGCTGACTGCCTGTGTATGTTTGGTGATATGAATTATTGTGACACATTTTGATGTTATTAACTGCCTGTACAAAATGATAACATGTATTTGATTATGCAACTTATCGCGAATATAAAGACAGTATTTTGCAATTCAAAACCTTTGATTCGTGTCTTACCATTCCCCATAGCACTAATTTGATACTTTCATTGGATTCCTTGTCCCTGAAAATATAGGTTTAGTATATTTTTAAAAGTTTTTAGGGTAATTAGAGGCAGAAATAGAGCAAAATATGTATTTTTATGGCGGCCATTTTGAAAATCCGCAAATGTAAACACCGCAAAGGCAAACATTGATTTTCAGATTCCTTATGCTATAACCTTTCCAAAAATGTATAGGTTTGCTAATCTACCATGATTTTGAACGAAATATAATTTATTGACATAGTGAACCTGACTATTTCTTTTTGTACATTTTATGATCAATCATGTCCAGAATTGCTTCCATGTGTTGGATTGGGAGTTCCTCTTGATCGTCCTCTTCCATTAATCCCCACACCCACACACACACACATCCCCCCTTGCCCCACCCCCACACCCCTCCCCCCACCCCTCCACACACACACACACATCCCCACATGCATACACACACATCCCCAGACCCCCCCCCCCACACACCTCCCTCTCCCCACACACACACACACACACACACACACATACATACACACACACACACACACACACATACATCCCCACACACACACACATACATACATCCCCACACACACACACATACATCCCCACACACACACACATACATCCCCACACACACACACATACATCCCCCCACACACACACACATACATCCCCACACACACACACATACATACATCCCCACACACACACACATACATCCCCACACACACACACATACATCCCCACACACACACACATACATACATCCCCCCACACACACACATACATACATCCCCCCACACACACACATACATACATCCCCCCACACACACACATACATCCCCCCCCACACACACACATACATCCCCCCCACACACACACATACATCCCCCCCACACACACACATACATCCCCCCCACACACACACATACATCCCCACACACACACACATACATCCGCACACACACACACATACATCCCCACACACACACACATACATCCCCACACACACACACATACATCCCCACACAAACACACATACATCCCCACACACACACACATACATCCCCACACACACACACATACATCCCCACACACACACACACACATCCCCACACACACATCCCCACACACACATCCCCCCACACACACACATCCCCACACACACACACATCCCCACACACACACACATCCCCACACACACACACATCCCCACACACACACACATCCCCACACACACACACACATCCCCACACACACACACATCCCCGCACACACACACATCCCCGCACACACACACATCCCCGCACACACACACACATCCCCGCACACACACACACATCCCCGCACACACACATCCCCACCACACCCCCCCCCCTTCCATACACACGCACAACCCAACCCCCCCACATTCACACATATCCACCCCCCCCCCCCACACGCACAACCCAACCCCCCCACATTCACACATATCCACCCCCCCCCCCCACACACACACACATCCCCAGACACACATCCCCCCTACCACCCCACCCCCACACACACACATCCCCCCTACCGCCCCCCACACACACACATCCCCCCTACCCCCCCCCCCCCCCCCACACACACACACACACACACACACACACACACACACACACACACACACACACACACACACACACACACACACACACACACACACACACACACACACACACACACACACACACACACATCCCACCCTACACACACACACACACACACACACATCCCACCCAACACACACACACACACACACACACAACAACCCCGCTTTCACATTATTATTATTTTTCTCCATCAATATATCACGAGATGATGCTCAAAAAATTTCATCCTGATCGGATGAAGTTTTGCACTTGTCGTATCATGACGTCATAATGGAGGCACAGATGACATATTCACAAGGCTTATTCTCCATGGATAGTTCTTTGCAACGAGATATGTCTCAATCTTCTCTACTCAGCGTTTTTGGAGATAGTGAGATGTAAAAATTTTAGGTTTTCCAAAGTTGGTGGCCGTACCATGTGACCTGTGACGTCATAATTACCCTCAAAAGATTCTTCATGCCATGGTGCACCTGTGGTGAAAATTTCATGTCAATCGTGCAATGATTGCAGAAAAAGCGATTTTTAAAAGAAAATAAACCTGAAATGGCAGAGCCACAATTATTTATTTTGTCTGAGAAGCCAATGCGAGGTTTCTTCTTCCTCAGCTTGTCACAACTCTGTCAAATGCGATCGAGTTTAAAAAGTCAGAATTTGACCAAATCTGTTTTGTTCGTTTGTTAATATACCTCAGCTATTGACAAATCTTAAATTAGAATTTTATTTGATGTTAAAATGACCGCGAGAGGTCATGTCCAACGATGCCTTCAGTCTGTACATGTGATAAATAATTAAATCTGCACACTCGAAGCCTCTTCTTCTTCACGCAATAACAACTTCTCGCTCCCAGACCGTACATCCAATCATCTTGAAATTTTGCACACTTGTTTCATTTAATGACTTCTACTATAGTATGAAGTTTCACGTCGATCAATAAAGCGATGCAAAAGATATCCATTTTTAAAAATATTTTCGTTGAATTAACTATATCTGCCAAACCACATGACCTAATGCAAATTCCAAAAGGACATTTTAGTGGACTGACATGCTGAACAGATCTGTGAGGTTTCCCCTCGATTGGATCAAAAATGAGGGAGGAGCTAGATTTTAAAGGTTCATGCTTAAAAACGTGTTTTCCCGGTGCACTGTTTCCCGGTGTGTACCCTGGTTAGAATAGGTACACCGTATCCCTGCGTGTCGTAAGAGGCGACAAAGAGGGTTGGCGTCAGGAAGGGCATCTGGCGATAAAAATATTGCCTCAAAAAAGAGAACCATGACAATTACAACAACATATGGACAGGGCACAGCCCGAAGTGGAGATCGGTTTCTGAGGTTTGGGACATGGAATGTCGGGACAATGACAGAGGCCAGGAGAAGTGGTGGAAGTATTGGTCAGAAGAAGAGTGGACATAAGTTGTGTGCAAGAGACGAGATGGAAGGGAAATGGTGTGAGAATGGTGAAGGGTAGGCAGGGACACAAATACAAGTTTGTGTGGCAAGGGTGCCCGGAGGGCGTGAATGGTGTTGGTGTCCTGTTTTTTGAGGAGTTTGTAGACCGGGTGGTGAGTGTGACTGGAGTGAGTGATAGGTTCATGATGGTGAAAATGATGATTGGAAAGCTCTTGGTGAACGTCATCTATGCTCCGCAGGTTGGTCGGAGCGATGAAGAGAAGGACAAGTTCTGGTGTGTGATAGAGAAGCTGATGGAAAACATGAAAGATGAGGAAGTTGTTGTGGTAGGAGGAGACCTAAATGGACATGTGGGAAGGAGTATGGATGGTTTTGACGGAGTTCATGGGGGTTACGGATATGGTGTGAGAAATGGAGAAGGTGAAAGGATTTTGGAGTTTGCTGATGGAGCTGATTTGTTGATTTGTAATACTCAGTTACAGAAAGAGGATAATAAGCTTGTTACATACACGTCAGGTGGGTCGACGACAACCGTTGACTACCTGATGGTGCGTAGGCGAGATAGGGGGCACCTCCGGGACACAAAGGTGATCCCGGGGGAGGAGGCTGTTTCACAGCACCACTTGGTTGTCTGCGACATAAGGGTGAAAGGTGCGAGGAGAGCTCGGCGGGTGAAGTACCAACCGAGAATGAAGGTGTGGAGGTTGACAGAGGTGACTAAGGGAGGCATTAAAAGAGAGGCTGAGTAGGGTCGAGGATGATGTGGTTGAGCTTGAAAGTGGTTGGATGTCAATGAAAGCTAGTCTGTTGGGAGCCGTTGGTGAGGTATGTGGATGGACAAAAGGACCACCGAGGCACTCGGAAACATGGTGGTGGGATGATGAAGTTGGAAAGAGGATTGACGAGAAGAGGAAGAAGTTCAAGGAGTGGCAGAAGGCGAAGGGTACGGGAACAGAAACAGCAGAGCATGAAAGTTCTTAGGCAGCCAGGAAGGCTGCAAAGAAATAGGTAGCAAAGGCGCAGGAGGCATGTAGAAAAATGGTCGGAGAATGCTTGGATTCGGAAGAGGGTCAGAGAGCGGTATTCAGGATTGCAAAGCAGACAGCGAAAGAGAGGTGTGATGTGATGGGGGTGAGTTGCTTGAAGGATGAAGTGGGACAAATCGTTGTGGACCCAGATGGAATTAAAGGAAGATGGAAAATATATATGGAAATGCTGTTGAATACAGAGAACGAATGGGATGGCAACATAGAGAGTAACCCAGTTTTAGGACCGGCAGAGAAGATAACTGAGAAGGACGTTGAGGAAGCGATAAAAGCAATGAAGAGTAGAAAAGCGGGAGGGCCGGCGGGAGTAGTGGGAGATATGTTGAAGGCAGCAGGAAGTTGGGGCGTGAAGAGAATGACAGAGATCTGTAATCTGGTGGTGAAAGAAGGCTGCATTCCAGTGGTTTGGGAATTGAGTACCCTCGTCCCTCGATACAAGGGGAAAGGTGACCCTCATGGAGTGTGGCTCGTACCGAGCGATAAAGTTATTGGAGCATGGAATGAAGGTATTGGAAAGGGTGTTGGAGAGGAGGATAAGGAAGAAAGTGAAGATCGACGAAATGCAGTTTGGATTCATGCCAGGAAGAGGAACGACAGACACGCTTTTCATTGTGAGGCAGTTGCAGGAGAAGTACATGGAGAAGAGGAAGAAGTTGTTTCTTGGGTTTGTTGATCTGGAGAAAGCATTCGATCGGGTTCCATGCAAAGTATTGACATGGGCATTGAGGAAGTTAAGAGTGGAGGAATGGTTGATCAGAGTAGTGATGGCAATGTACAAAAGAGCGTGCACAGCTGTAAGGACGAAGGACGGGAACAGTGGTGAGTTTGAGGTGAAGGTGGGAGTGCATCAGGGGTCAGTACTAAGTCCACTACTATTTGTAGCTGTGATGGAGGTGCTGGCTCAGAACGTAAAGGAGGGTTTAACGTGGGAGTTGTTGTATGCAGATGATCTGGTGTTGATTGCGGAAAGTATGGATGGACTGAAGGAAAAGATGAACACATGGAAGGAATGTATGGAGACAAAAGGTCTGAAGGTGAATATCGGAAAGACGAAGGTGATGGCAAGTGGTAAAGCATGTGGTGAGGTGGAAAGAACTGGGAAGTGGCCCTGTGCTGTGTGTAGGAAGGGTGTCGGAGTGAACTCCATTCAATGTACAATGTGCACTGAGTGGGTTCATCAAAAATCTAGTGGTCTGAGAGGGTCATTAACCAGTGTGGCAGCTACATTCAAATGTAAGGTGTGCACAGAGGGAGCTGCAGATGGAGGAAATGTTGAGTTGGATCTTGGAGACGGCATGAAGCTGGAAGGTGTGAAAACATTTTGCTACCTCGGAGACATGCTGAATGGAGAAGGTGGATCAGACTCGGCAACGGTTGCTCGAGTGAGATGTGCATGGAAGAAGTTTCGGAAACTGAGTGGCGTGCTGATGATGAGGGGAGTGTCGTTGAAGCTGAAGGGAAAGGTGTATGCTGCATGTGTGAGAAGTGTTATGATTTATGGGAGCGAGACATGGGTAATGACCGTAGAGCAGCAACGAAGGTTGGAAAGGGTGGAAATGCGAATGGTTCGAAGGATGTGCGGAGTGTCGTTGAGAGAGAGGAAGACAAATGATGAATTGCGAAAGATGATGGGAATAGAGCCTGTGATTGATGCTGTGAAGAGGAACAGGTTGAGATGGTTTGGTCATGTGTTGAGGAAGGATGGAAGTGACTGGTTGAGAAGAGTGATGGAAATGAATGTAGAAGGAAGTAGAAGACGGGGAAGACCGAGAAAGACTTGGCTAAAGATGGTGGAAGAAGAAATGCGGGCAAGGGGGTTATAACAAGGAGAGATGTGGAAAATAGGGCAAAATGGAGAAGATTGTCATGGGGACCGCAAGGTTAACCCCCGCTCCAGCAGGGAAAATGGCATTTAAAATGCATGTTGATTGTTGTTGTTGATGTGTACCCTTGCGCCCTTGCTCCCCCCCCCCCCCCCCCCTCACAGCTAATCTCTGCTTTGTCTGCCTTCCCACTCATGGACCATGGTCTTTTGTCCGAGGGGAGTGTGCAGGTGTCCGGAATCTTGCTGCCTGCACCTTTGCTGCCTGCCTGCCTGCACCGGTACACCCGATGGACCACACGTTCTGTGGCCTGGCACATATGGACCACACATTCTGTGGCCTGGCACCTATGGAGCACACGCGCTGTGGCCTGGCACCTCTGCTGGGACAACCCATTGCTGCCAGCGGTGTCTGGCTTGCGGACCACTGTTTTAAGTGGCATCTATGCCCAGCATTGGACCACCTGAGTTGGCCCTGCTGGCCATACAAATAATAAAAAGCGGATGCCGTGTGTGCCCTTTTTATTAAATAAATAACATCAAGCAAGAAGACACCCAGAAACATCGGCCCAGCAGAGAACAGAAGAAGAAGACACCATTTATTATTATTAAAATGTGTTTTGTGCCTTTTTGGTGCTTGTTGGTGCATTTTTCTTATTATGGTGCATTCATTTAATGGGTACATATGGTATGGTGTATCGGTGCAGTGCATAGCAATGGCATTTTCCCCTTCTCAAAACATCTTCTCTTTTCCCCACAAAAGACAGGTCCTGGGTGACAGTGTAAATAATTCGTGTATTGTAAATAATGCTCCCCACCGGTTAAATGTTTAGTTTGAGAATAATTCCGTAATTCGGTTAATTGTGGGCATGAGTCGGTTCGATAGGATGCAACGCAGCAGGTGGGACATATCTGGTGTTAAAACTGTCGCACTCAGGGTGAGGTTAAAAGTAGAGAGTAACCACACCTAAGTGTCACACGAAGTTAATAGATAGCCCTTTTGTTTCAGCTCGGGCCGAGCCTGGTAAAAGGGGGAGGGGGGGGGGGCAGTGTTGCGGTTTTAGAACCCACACTTGTATATAAACTCTTGTAAATATCCCATTATTAAAAGGTTAAAGGTTGCACCCCTAGTTAGTCCACAAGCAACACGTAGGCCACCATAGAATCTCAGTTATTTCATTATTATGTGTTTTAGATAAGGCCGTGTGTCCAATCGTTGAATCTGCGTTGCGTCGATCAAATAAGAGTAGGTCCCCATTCCGTCCATTTTGCGACCTCCCTCTTCAAGCGACGCCATTACGCACCCCTACAGTCGGTGCCTTTGCGTTCGCTCAAGAGCCGCCATAAGCCATGCGGTCAGGGCCTAGGAAAAAGGGGCGGAACGCCAAGAAGAAGGTGTGGCATGTCAACCAGCCGTCAAAGGCGTGGCCGGTAAGCCCTCACCAGCCAACCAGGGCTGATGTAACATCACCGACAGGCGCGGCTTTGAGGCCCGCATAGCGATCGCGTGGCGCATTATATAAGCGCGAACGCAAAGCCCTTTGACGGACTTGGTCGGGAGAGTGCATTGCAAAGGGACTACCTGTCGGGAGTGCTGGTTGCTTCAAAAGACTGATATGGAGCGCACATTTGGGAGAGGATTCGCTCGCTGGCGCTGATAAGAGAACTTGGGAGAGGTGGCGTGTAGCACGAGTGTTCACAAATTATGTACGCTGAAGGACACCAGCTTCCCCCCCCCCACTATATGTAAGGTCCGGTCGCGTTCCAAGATACGCAGAGCTGCCTGCCGGGTTTCGCCCGCTGGACTGGAGCCTCACCTGGAGCCTGGATCTCATCACCGGACCCTCGACCTGACCGCCTACCAGCTACAATCCCCGTGTGAGTAGCTTCCAGGACTCGGGACGGCCAGCTAAAAAGACAAGGGGATTAATCCCCCCCTTGATAAGGGGAGCACCGACCCCCGAGATCCGTAACAATATATATATATATAAGATTAAAAACACCTCACAGCCTCAAAACACTAAATTAAAAACACTTCACAGCCACGATACCCTTCAGTTTCATCGTATACCCTTCAGGGTAACAAATGGAGTCGCGTGCAACCAACGAGCCATCAATGAGATGGTATCTCGATAGAATCTCAAAGACACCTTTGTTTACGACTTTACGTGTATGAGGTCACAGTATGTGAACGAACACAGAACGAGCACGACAATAACTTGAAACGATTCATGGAAGTAGCTCGCAAGTACAAACTCACTCGATGCTGACAAATGCACGTTCTCGGCTAAAACTATCAATCTCTTGGGATATACCATTTCAGACAGCTCGATTCGCGATGACAGGTCCTGTTTGCAACTGCTATCAGAAATGCCACCTTCTCCTGATGTAGCCACGCCGAGACGAACTCTGGGGCTGTTCGCTCATTGTTCCAAATGGATCCCGAAGTATTCCGAGAAAATTCATCCTCTCGTTGAAAGTAAAAATTTTCCGCTGTCTTCAGCTGCCAGAATGGCTTTTCACAATTTGATTAAGGATATTGCTCAAGCGGTGGCAATATCAATTGATAACAGTGTGCCCTTCGTTGTTGAGACTGATGCCTCAGAGTACGCAATTGCGGCTACCTTGAATCTGTCGGGTCGACCCGTGGCCTTCTTCTCCAGAACGTTATCACACAGTGAGAGGTGCCACTCGTCTGTTGAGAAAGAGGCCTATGCCATCGTGGAGGCCTTGCGTTAGTGGAACCACTTTCTCCTCGGGAAACATTTTCATTTGATCACAGACCAGCGATCTGTGGCATTTGTGTTCGAGGATCAACATTCCCAGAAAATAAAAAATGGAAAAAAACAAATTAAAAAATAAAAAATAAAATAAAATCGCTAAGCAGCACAATGAGCTTGCGGAATTTGGCTACATCGTATATCGCCCTGGCAAGGACAATGTCGCTGATGATACATTTTCTCATGCTTTCTGTGGAACCGTGGGATCCGAGAGGGGATTGCAGGAGCTGCATGACTCGCTTTGTCATCCGGGAATCACTCGCATGGCGCATTTTGTTTGATGTCGAAATCTTCCCGATTCGGTTGAGGAAAGGGGAATAGGGGGGAGGGGGGGAAGGGGGAGGGAGAGGGGGAAAGGGGAGGGGAGGGGGAGGGGGAAAGGGGAGGGGAGGGGGAGGGGGAAAGGCGAGGGGAGGGGGAGGGGCAGGGGGGAAAGGGGGAGGGGGGATAGGGGGAGGGGGGAAGGTGAGGGGATGGGGGAAGGGGAGCAAAGGGGGAGAAGGGGAGGGGAGGGGAGGGGGGAGGCAGGAGAGGAAGGGGTTCATACATATGATGGTGGGTGAATGTGGCATTCATCACGTTTTTGAGTTGCCTGTGATGCAGATCAGGAAGAAGCCGTACTACCAACTTCATTCACTTCCGGATTTGTTTGATTTACTTGTATTCAAATGTCTGGTGATTTTTTTGTATTTATTTATGCGACTGTGTACTTGTATATAAATGTCATTAATTTAAAAAAGGCGTAGGCACGATCAAGCGATTTAAAAAAAAAAAAAATCTAAAAAAACGAGTTTTTCTTTTGTCATAGTTTTTTTTTTTTTTTTTTTTTTTGGCCAGAAACACTCCCAGGCACTCACTGATGAGCCTCTGAAAGTTTGATGAAGATCCGTTCAGCCATCTCTGAGAAAAATGGCAACACAGACAGACACACACAGACATCGCTCTGAAACAGTAGATTCGTGTTTTGATTGACTGATTTGCCACCAGGAGAAGTGACATTTTCCAGCAGGGAAGATTGTGGCGATTGTGAAGAAGAAGAGCAATTGAAGGTATCGACCTCCAGGGACTTGCGTCTATTTAAGTTCTTACTGTGCGGATGTTCGTGCGAGACTTGTCCTGCTGTGAGCTGAAGCCAGACAATGGTTCATGCTGGTAAGATTGAGATAGTACTCTGCGAGATGGCTTTTTTTCTTTTTTGTATACAAGATCGAGGCTCGTGAAAGAGCTAACATTAATCACACAAAAAGACAAACTGACACACAAAACACAAAAAACAAGGGGAGCGGCAGACAAGATGGGGAGAGAGGGGGAAGGAAACAAACACAACATTTGAGAGCAGGGACATCAGGAGGACTTGGGGGGAGGTGGGAGAGGAATAAAACATATGAACACTGCAAGGACTCTGGGGTGAATTACCGGGGGTAGAAAAGATCAAGGTCTTCGATGGGGGAAGATAAGAGATGGTGGTGAACAGCTGTTTTAAAGACCTGGAGGGAGGAGTGGGATTGAAGGGAGTGGGGGAGTTTGTTCCAGAGGCGGGAGAAAAGGGGAATGAAAGAGTGAAGGTGAGCAGAGAGCCTAGACTTTGGCAGTTTAACCATAAGAGGGTTGCAGGCAGATCTTGTGCGACCTGAAGGAATATTGGGGGGACAGAGTACAGAGAGAGCTGAGGGAGCAAGGCCGGAGAGGAGTCGGTAGAAGACAGAAAGACCACCAACCTGCCTGCGGTGAGTGAGTGAAAGGCCCTCGGAGTTGACTACATCGCAGGAGATTCCAATGATTCTGAAAGCTTTGGCCTCAACAGCGTGAAGCCGAGCAAGGTGTGAGGCAGGAGCACCAGCCCAGAGGGGGAACAGTATTCCATTGAGCTGCGGATGAAAGCCTTGTATGTGGTGAGGAGCTCAGGTGTGCCAAGGAAGGACTTCGCACGACGGAGGATGCCCAGTCGGCGACTGGCTTTGGAGGCCAGCTTGGAAATGTGGTTTTCCCAAGAAAGATCATGGCAGATAGTGAGACCCAAAATCTTGAGCGACAGAACTTCTTGGAGAGGATTGTTGAGAAAGTAGATGGGAGGGTTGTCCAGTCGGTCCTTTCGGAGAGACATTGTAAGAGTGTGACATTTGTCAGGATTGAAAGACATGTTCCACTTGTTTGACCAGTCTGTGATTTTGTCCAGGTCTGCAGAGAGTGAGGAGGCTGCAGACTGCCGATCTGAGGGATGAGGAATGGAGCGGCAGATAGTGGAGTCATCAGCAAAGAGATAGAGAGGATTTTCCAGAGTCGGAGAGGTCATTGATGAAGACCAGAAATAGCACAGGGCCCAGAACACCACCTTGGGGGAACTCAAGCCAGAACAGGCAGGGGAGATGAGAGAAATCCATTCAGGGCCACACGTTGCCTACGACCAGAGAGGAAATCCGCAAGCCATGAGTGGAGATTTCCCTGAATACCATAGGAGCTGAGTTTGGTGAGCCGAGCTGGGTGCCAGACCGTATCGAAGGCACGTGATACGTCAAGTGAGACAGCTCTGATTTCCTGTTTGGCATTGAGGACCTCCATCCATTGTTGAGACAGCAGAAGCAACATGTCCAGAGTAGAATGACCTGGTCTGAATCCAAATTGATGATCAGAGATCAAGCCATTGGAGAAGAGGAAGGATTTGATATCTGAAGCAATGATGGAATCCAGGACTTTGCTGATAATTGGGAGCAGGCTGATTGGTCTGTAGTTGCAAGGATCTGTTTTTGCACCTTTTTTGTGTAAAGCGGTAATGTTTGCTGATTTCCAAGATGCTGGCAGATGACCTTGAGCAAAAGAGAGGGTGAAAAGAACAGAGAGAGGGTGAGATAGAGCGGCAGAGCAGGATTTTAGGACCCGAGGGCTGATGCCATCTGGTCCAGTTGCAGAATCAGAGTCGAGGTTTGATAAAAACTTCTCCACCTTGTCAGGAGAGAAGGACACAGAGTCCAGGAGCAGTTGGGTTCGACTGGGAAAGGTGGGAACAGAGAGAGATGGGTTTGGGACACAAGATTTTGAGGCAAACACAGAGTTGAGGCATTCGGCTTTGTCACGTGTGGTGTCAACTGTGTAGCCATTTGATGTAAGGGAGGGGATGGAGGGGGAACAAACACCAGAAACGGATTTGACCAGACGCCACCAGGATTTGGAGGAAGGAGACAGGTTTGAGAGTTCAATCTTGAGTGTGGAGAGATAGTGCTTCCTGGCACTCCTGAGGGTAGAAACACACTTGTTTCGAGCTTGGTGGAAGGAACTGAGATTGCCTTCAGTTGGATTTGCCTTCCAAGACGCAAAGGCAAGTTGTTTCAGGGCAACTGCCTCACCACAAGATTCAGTGTACCATGGACGGGAGGAAGGGTAAGACAACTGAAGACGAGATGGGATAAATCTGTGCATGAGAGAGAGCAGTTTGCTTTGGAATAATTCCCAGGAAGAATTGATGTCAGAGGCATTAGAGATGGGAGACCAGTCCAGTTGATTGATGGCTGCTTGCAGACCGTGCCAGTCGGCCTGAGTGAAATGCCAGACTCGTCGGCGGCTCTCTGAGAATGGCCAGTGAGATGTCCACTTTAACAAGCACATGATCAGAAGAACCGATTGGAGCAGAAGAAGAGCAGCAGACATTTGCAGGGAAGTTAGTCATAACCAAGTCCAGAAGAGAAGATACTCCATTGACTGAGATCCGGGTCAGGAAATTGACAGATTGTGTCAGTCCCAATGAGTCGCAGAAGTCCTTTGCTGAGGTGCCATGGCTGGTGAGAGATGAACCCACACCCAGCCAGCTGGCATGATGACAGTTGAAGTCGCCACATATGAGGAAGAGAGAGTTTGGATGAGTTGATAGAAGTTGGTCCATGTTGTCTGACAGAGAAATGTAAATGGAGTCATCACTGTTTGGAGGACGGTACAGAACACATATGAACAAAAGGTGGGAGCGGAGAGGAAGCCGTAGCCAGAGGTACTCCTGTGGTTGGGGTGGAGAGAGGCCAGTGCAGGGAGAGTGAGGAAGAGAGTTTTTGATAAAGATAGCCACCCCACCACCAGGACGAGGATCAGGTCTATCGTACCGGAGGAGGGAGTAACCAGGAAGAGATATTAAGGAATCAGACATCTTGAAGGAGGAAAGTTTCTGTTAAGCAGATCAAGTCTGGATTTTCAGAAGCAACCTGAATGGAGAGATCAATCAGGTTTGAGCGAAGGCCCCGGATGTTTGAGGTCCATACCGTTAGTGAGGAGAGAGGGGGAGCATCGGGTGCAGGACAGGGGTAGGGTCAGATGAAGGGTGAGAGGGGGATGTAGGAAGAGCAGTTGATAGTGTGTCAGAGATTACAGAAGAGTTGCAAGAAAGGGAAGGATGAGGAGGACGAAAGGTTTGATGGTGATGGAATGAGGCACAGTGAGAGTTTGTTTGAGGGGGGGCAGAGGAAAGTAGAAGGTTGGGGGAGGTGGAGGTATGACATAGGAGGGAGAGGAAATGGGGAGGAGGCAGCTTTGAGAAGGAGGTGGGAGGAGGGAGAATTTGGGAGGGATGGTTGGGGGGGAGATTTGAAGGGGAGGGGCAAGGGGGGAGTTTAGAAAGTGGATGATTAATGAAAGATGAACATATATAACAAATTGGGTTTGTTGTGATTTTCAAGTCAGCGATTCATTTAAGAACGATGGAGGAGGGATGGAATGAATGAGAATTTAGAGCATGGAGTGATTTGGAATCATAAGAGATTGAATATTTTTTTGAAATGGAATGAGTTGAAGAGGAAATTGAAAGGAGCCTTTTAAATAAGAAGAAAAACAGCGTGTTGTAATAAACCACTGAATAAAACACTGAAGGGGATAGTTGAAACATATTTAAACAGAACTGTGAAGAACAATCTTAAATTCACAAAAATACCAATGGGGAGAGGAAGCCTAGAGCGACGACCATGAGTCACTTGAACAGGGCAAAAGGTGGAAGGCAAGGGGAAAATGGGGGCGGGGCGAGACAGCGCACGTGGGCAGAGGCAAAAGCACACGAGGAGAAAGGGAAATAAACGTTTTGTTTGTTTGTTTTTTTGTTTGTTTTTGGGGGGGGAGGTGTGGGGGTTACAACGTTAGACAAATAGTAGATGTTTGGTGAAGCTTGGTGGAGAAGGGGAAATCAAAAAAGCTAGCAAAACAGCGAAGGAAGGAACAAACTTCGACGGGGGAAGCCTGAGGCTGCAAGGCCTTGCTCGCGACGCGGCAAACAAACGATTAATTTATGAAAGATAAACACCGAGAAACTTCCAAGGGGGACACTATAAGTTCACACACCGAACGATAAATACAGTTTCGACAAAATACAATTGTGAACAGACTTAACTTTGAAAAACGTGGAGACCGTGTGGACCGTCGAAAACCCCTGCCACCGTCTCCAAGATCTCGCGAGATCTCCTTGATTGTATTACCTCGCTTAATGTACATAATCTGTTTGTGTTAATATACTCTTGTTGTATTTGTATTCCTTTCTTAGATCCTGCTTGATTCAAGTTTAATAAAGCCTGATATTGATCAAAAGGCTTTTCCATCATTCATTACATTGATAACGATGACGTCATTGGTGCCATAATTATGACATCATAATTCGACAGGGGCAACGCTCAGTCTGATCAGTTTTAAATTTATTGAGCATCATCTATGCAACATCAACCCTGGTGTTGGGCTAGCGGCTAGGGTGCCGGCTTAGGATCCTAGGATCCTGGGTTCGAATCCCGGTCAATCGCTGAATTAACGCCAGGGGGGTTGACTCAGCCTGTCATCCTTCCGAGGTCGGCTAATTGAGTACCAGTTCACTGGTAATTCCCTGCTTGTCGTTAAAGGCGGCAAAAAGGGTTGGCGTCAGGAAGGGCATCCGGCCGTAAAACATTGCTTCAAAAAGGGGACCGAAAAACAACAACAACCACAGTTCCCGAAAAAGGCCAACCTCCGCTTACAGGGAAAAATGGCCTCGAAAGGTGGTTTTTTTTTTTTTTATGTATGCAACAATTCGATTAGAGAATACTAGGGGATGCCCGTACTATATATAAGCTAGGACGTGCCCGTACGTGGGTGCCCGTTCCTTGCCAAAAAAAAAAAAAAAAAAATTTGTGTAGGGATGTGTGTGTGTAAACATCCTAGGGCGTGCCCGTACGTGGGTGCAAAAAAACATGCGTGCAAACAACAACAAAAAAAAACTTTGAAACCACGTGGCAGTAACGACCACAGAACCCCCCCCCCCCCTCTATTTACATGAATGGTTTGGTCCATTCGCAACGACCACAGAACCCCCCCCCTCTATTTACATGCAATGGTTTGGTCCAAAGCGAACGGCTTGCAGTGTTTGGTAAAGAAATCGCCATAGCTCGGTAACTACTTCTCCGATTAATATGAAACCTTGAAAAGGCACATCCTCGGGTCCCCAGCAATATACCTGGCAAGTTTAAAGTATATCGGACCGGTAGTTGTCGAGAAACAGCGGTCACAGACAAACATACACACATACAAACACACACACACAGAGATTAATGGAATTATAGATAGATAAATTAATGATGTCATTGCTCACGTGGTCTGGCAGCCATGTTGGGTCCAAGAAAAAAAAAAACCTGAAAAAAACAGAACAGTTGCCTCGCAACAAGTTGGCTGCGCAGGGTTAGTATTTTATGAATACCATCTAGTTTCCTAAAGCAATTAAATAATAACGTCATGTTTTTGTTTTTCTTCACACCAGAGTTCATCATCAAACTGTTCAAATCAAAATGTATGGACATTGACAGAAACCTTCATGGGGATGGTTCTTGAGGAAAGGAGCTTCGGCATCAATGGGTTCGGGTCGGTCCAAGTGAACATCAATGTCGTGCTCAGTTTTCACTTCCACAAATAATGCTGAAAAAAGTAAGATTTATTAAATGCATGCACTCTTGTGTCACATGCAGAGCTGTTGCAAAAAAGATAAATATTGCATCAAAATCATTAAAATCATGACAAAAAAATTAAAATAATAAAAACCTCCATCAAAACATTGAAATCTTCATTGGAGAGAAAAAAAAAAATTCCCATCATGCATAAGAACAGGATCATGTGTTGTCTTTGTGCCAAGTATGAACAAAATCGGTCCATACATCTCCGAGATATGGTTGTGGACGGACGGACGAGACCCAATCCATAAACCCCAGTATTGGACAAAAGTCCATTGGGATCTATAATAACAGGTGTCAAATGAAAACCTCAGAATTGATGATTGTACAAATAGAGGATAATAGGATATAACAAGGTATTGTAGGGGCTGTGCTCCCACGTCAATCGGAAGAATGGACGCGACAAAAAGCTGGAATTCGTCCGAGTTTCTTTATTGTCACAAAACAACTCGGGTACTCTGAAAAGCCCGTTTATCGGGCAGCAATATATATTGTTACAGACGCGGTTGTGGATGTTGGTCTACCGAGCGGTTTGGTATGACCGCGCCTGCACATTTACCCGATTATACTCGAACGTTGAATAAGTCGCGCTATGCTAAATCAATGATGGAAAAGACACAACGGCTGGATTAAAATGACACGACACCAAGGGTTCAGTTCTCAAGACCTCCGGAGGAGGTTATATTAGGGCGGAAGGTCAGATTACAACGACAAGAGGGACAGCATAGAAAGGCAGGCACTTAGACACACTCTTATATTAGCCCCGACAGACGACAGATAAACGGGACAAAAACTGACTCACACGGGGATTGATGGCAAGGAAAGCGGGTAGTCGATGGCTCAAGGTGCACTCTTGGCTCAAGGACAGAATCGACCCGGTCCGGTCCAATGATGCGGGGAGGTCGCTCTCAGCGCTGGAAGGTCGCGACTTGTCTTCTTCAGTCGGGGGGCGCATCTGACGTCACGTCCGGTAAGTCGCTCCGTATATCCGGCGGGGAGTGACACGCCCTCGGCTCGTTAGCTCCGCCCCAGATGGAATCGGCCCGTTGCTTCTCATTGGGTGCGGGGGGGGGGGGGGGGGGGGTTACCGGCTCCGCCCTTGACGAGGGGCTGACAGCCAGCCCCTTCGTGGTAACCCCGTGGAGCGCATGGCCAATGGCGGCTAACCAGCCGGAGCGAGGACGCACACTCCCCGCGCCGCCCCCAATCTCCTCTGTTGTTGTAGTTGTTGTAGTTGTTGTAGTTGTTGTAGTTGTTGTTGTTGTTGTAGTTGTTGTAGTTGTTGTTGTTGTTGTTGTTTCATGGGGAAGATGGGAGGAGGTAAGGGGAGGTCCTAAACTCACTACTGGTGCCATACAATCACATTCTGGTGCAACGAAGAGTCAGAATTAATGGAAACGAGTCCTTAACTGACATAGACTAAGAATAACTAGCAAGATGTCCTATAGTTGTCTACGTGAGATGCGGTGAACCTGGGCACGACATTTAATGGGGGAAAAAGGGGAAGGTCGGTTCTACAGAGTGTTATTTACAGGCAATGGGACTAGGGAATGGGGGATTGGGGATAGTTGGGGAGTATTGGGGAAATAGGGGAGTATTTACAAGCGGATATTGAGGCCAAGTCCCATATCCGCAACACTATACACACATTATCCCGGAGCGTTTGCCCGGGAAAGGCGAGAGGGGGCGTGGCCGGGCGTCCTGGCCGCGGCCTGGCAAGTCGAGGGCGGGCATGCCCGGGCGTCCCGGACGCGGCCTGGCAAGTCAAGAGCGGGCGTGGCCGGGCATGCCCGGGCGTCCCGGCCGAGGCCTCGCAAGTTGAGCGCTGGCCTGCCCGGGCGTCCTGGACGAGCCCAGCATGGTGATCGCTCCGCGTCCTTGGTAGGTGCAAGGCGATTGTGTAAACCCAGCGGTAGCCGCTACAGTATATTAATTATTGTTGGTTAAAATATTTTATTTAATAATGAAGGGGATAATTGATGTTTGAGAAATTGATTTACCATCGCGATTATGTCTGAAAGCTCCCGTCCCATCCCATCCCATCAAGGTCCCATCCAAAACCTTGATCTTTTCTACCCCCGCTAATTCACCCCAGATCCACCTTGTTTGAAATTCCAACTTCTTTCCTGGAAGTCTTGGCAGTGTCCATATGTTTTATACCTCTCCCACCGCCCCCTTCCCATGCCCCCCCCCCCCCCCAAAGCCCTCGCCCTCTCTCAGATCTCTCGATGTCTCCATGTCTCTCGGTCCCTGCTCTCAAATGTTGTGTTTGTGTCCTTCCCCCTCTCTCCCCATCTTATCTACCGCTCCCGATGTTATATGTTTTATGTGTCGGTTTGTCTTTCTGTGTGATTAATGTTCGCTCTTTCACGAGCCTCGATGTTGTATACAAAAAACAAAAAAAAAAAACAAAAAAAAAAGCAATTAAAGGAGAACGGACACGACCAAAACAACTTTGCAGATTTCGAAACATAAACACATCTTAAACACTTCTATTGAGTTCATTTCACAAATATCTTCGCGGTTTTATTAGAATTTGTCAAAATATCGCCGAACAAGCAAAATCAGTTTGTCAAAACCGCAAACTGGAAATGACGTTTGCGAAGTAACCCAGTTTTTCGTTTTTAAAGCCTTGTTGGCTTCGTGACGATCAGAACATCGCTTTGTTTTCGTTACGATCAGTTGGAATCATGCCCAGTCGTTGTGTGGCTGCTGCTAGTGCGTGCCCGTACGTGCAGGGAGGTAAGTACGTGGACATACGTACGTTGACGTACGTACCAAAAATAAGGCCTCACTGTCCGGAAGTTCGCATATCGCAGTTACGATTAATCGCAAATGAGTTTTAATGGCCAAGTATTCAATTTTCAAACCGCGAGGCAGAAACAACAAACACATGCGGTTCCTTCGCTGTTGCTTGACCGTACGTGCAAAGAAAAATTCAAACTTGCATCGTTCCTTCGGTCTACGCTCTCGTCCTTCGCCGTTCCTTCGCTTTCGTCCTTCGCTGTTCCTTCGTTCACGTACAAAACGTATGTTTCTTTTTTTTGTTTTTTTTCTGAATCGAGGCTCGTGAAAGAGCTAACATTTACTTCACAAACAAATCAACCAGACAAACAAAATACACAAAAAGAGGGAGCGGAAGACAAGATGGGGAGAGAAGGGGAAGCACACAAACACAACATCCGAGAGCAGGGAGATGTGTGGAAGGGAGAGGGACCGGGGGGAGGAGGCATGGGAAGGGGGGGGGGGGGGAGGGAGAAGTATAAAACACAAGGACACCAAGGACTTCCAGGACAGAAGTTGGTATTTCAAAAAATTGGAATTGGGGTGAAATTAGCGGGGGTAGAAAAGATCAAGGTTATGGATGGGGGAAGATAAGAGATGGTGGTGAACAGCTGTTTTAAAGACTTGGAGGGTGGAGTGGGATTGAAGAGAGTGAGGGAGTTTGTTCCAGAGGTGGGTGAAAAGAGGAATGAAGGAGTGAAGGTGAGCAGAGAGTCTTGATTTTGGCAGTTTAACCAAAAGAGGGTTGCAGGCAGATCTTGTGCGACCTGTAGGAATATTTGCGGGACAGAGCCCAGAGAGAGCTGGGGGGGCAAGGCCAGAGAGGAGTCGGTAGAAGACGGAAAGACCACCAACCTGCCTGCGGTGAGTGAGTGAGAGGCCCTTGGAGTTAGCTTCATCGCGGGAGATTCCAATGATTCTGAATGCTTTGGTTTCAACAGCGTGAAGGCGAGCTAGGAGTGAGGCAGGAGCACCAGCCCAGAGGGGAGAGCAGTATTCCATTGAGCTGCGGATGAAAGCCTTGTATGTGGTGAGGAGATCAGGTGTGCCAAGGAAGGACTTCGCACGACAGAGGATGCCCAGTCGGCGACTGGCTTTGGAGGCCAGATTTGAAATGTGGTTTTCCCAGGAAATGGTTTTCCATTTCTGGTTTTGCTGGAAAATCTGCAAAATCTGCAATTTGCTGGAAAATCTGGAAATGGTTTTCCCAGGAAATTTGCTAAATAAATGGGCATAACTTGGTAACCACTTGTTCGATTAATAGCAAACCTTGAAAAGGCACATCCTCAGGTCCCCAGCAATATACCTGGCAAGTTTCACTTAGATCGGACGAGTGGTTGTCGAGAAACAGCGGTCACAGACATACACACAGACAGACACACAGACAGCTTGCATTATAGAGAGTGCTATAATGATACAATTACAACTGATACACCTGCTGTGCTGCACTAAGTCAATAAAGTCGTATTTCGTTTCTGTGTTTCTATCCATTTCTTGCCTCACGGCACCAAACATCAATTAAATATTAGTTATGTATTCCATTGACCAGAAAAAGAAACTTTTTCAATTAAAAAAGAGACATAAAAATGAATACCATTCAGTATTTTGGAGGCGCCCGAGATCAAAATCGATCGCCATTGTGTCTGTGTCCAACGATTTCTCTTCTTCACTCTCTGGACGGTATGGTTCGAATCTGTATGGGAGAATCGAGTGCGATTCCCCAAGATTATTAACTTTCTCTTCATTTTCCGCATCAGATTGGTCAGAAATATCGCTGGTATATCCAGACTTACGCAACTATCGGAGTCGGTGTCTGCCATTGTTTACTATTGCGCAATCACATCAGCTTCCTCCGATGACGTCACGATGATGATGATGATAGTCATCACGAGATGCTGGCTGGGGCGAGAGAAATCGTCTGCTATTGGCATTTAAAAACTCGGATATCTCACGATTCACGCATGCCAGAGCAACAATTTTTGCGCCAAACTTAATCTTTTTTGTTGCTACAATTAATTAATCTTAAGCATTTGATGTCTATACTCATGTCCGTTCCCCTTTAAATCATAACATCGTGTATTTTTTCTGAACACCAGACTTCATCATCAAACTGCTCAAATCAAAATGTATAGACATTGACAGAAACCTTCATGGGGATGGTTCTTGAGGAAAGAAGCTTCAGCATCATTTGGTTCTGGTCGATCCAGGTGGACATCAATGTCGTGCTCAGTTTTCACTTCCGCTTTCACAAATAAATCTGGAAAAATAACTTTTCTCATATGCAGGCACTTTTGTGTCACATGCATGGCTGTTTTCACACTCTTAAAATAGATTTTAAAATATATATTGCATTAAAATCAATAGAAATCTTCTTTTTTTTAATTAAATTTTTACGTTAAATCTTTCTTGGAGAGAAAATAAAACATTTCCCTCAGGAATGGCGTCATGTGAAAACATTATGATATCAAAGCATTACATTCTGTATAAACTGCCTCGATGTCATGAGATGCTTCCGACCTGACCACATCTTCAGTGGAATTCCACCACCACCCAACATCACAACCAACAAAACAGAGAAGGTGAGAAAAATGTCGATAAGGGAAAATAGAGAAGGTTTTCTCCACTAAACTGCGTTTATTCTCAAATTACAAACAATTGTAATCCAACATGTGACTGGTTGATTTTTTTTTTTTTGTCTCGAAAGAATCCTCACGAAAACAAAATGGCAGAGTGTGGCAGGTTAACATGTTGGCAAATGCAGACAATGGAATGAATAGGCCAAAGCCATGACATGTGAACATATGATAAGGAGAGTGTCAATATCATAGCAAACATATGATAAGGAGAGATAAGAAGAGTGAACATATGATATGTTACGGATTCGGCACTTCCGTGGTTGTGGTTTTCATCCACTTGAGACATTTCTGGTTCGAGGTATTCTGGTTTTTGTTGTTGTTTAAGGGAAATGGTTATTGTGGTTAAAAGGTTAAAAGCGCTGATGGTAAAAACGAGACAGGAAACAGGATCGAGAACCGAAAGACGACGATAGAGAGGAGGAAGAAGGCGTGAGGAAACAGTGAAAAGATGCGTGTCTTGAAGCTCCATTGCGAACGTGGTCGAGCGAACGTCGCGAGTGAACTTTGAGTCCGTGAAAGGAATCTCGTGCGAATGGTGTTATCGCTGGAGTATTGGAAAAGCCTGCGTAGTCAGGTACAGGCGTGAGGTTCCGGAGAATCCTCGCCTCGAGGCTTTGGCTCGAGTAAGAGCCGTCCGCCATTTTGAACCTCGCGCGTCATTCACCGAAAAAGGTTTTTGCCGCGTCAGTTTGTCTCACCCTCTGGTGGTCTGCCGGGGATGGGTGTGCACAAAAGCGGCGTCTGAAGATTGAACTGCGGTTCGCTGATTGAACGGTGAATGTGCACGTCTGGATCAAGTCGTTGCGATTCCCTTTCCACTGCCCGTTTGCTGTTGGTTTGGACCAAGTGACGGTCCACGTCTTGCATACACCTCCTTACTCGCCTCAGCGCCTCTTCGCCGGGATCCCCTCTGAGTTATCGAGACATTGAGGAGTGTTCTGTTCCATTCACTGGGAGCGCTGTGAGTTTGAGTTAGGTTACTTAAGAAGGTCGCACCATCTTAAGATATTGATTGTATGGTTGAATGCTATCATTGTTGTATTGTTCTGCCTGTGTGCTTTTTAATATACTAGGGCATGCCCGTACTATATCTATATCTAAAATTATATCCCCCCCCCTCTATTTACATGAAATGGTTTGGTCCAAAGCGAACGGCTTGCGAGTGGTGACAATCCCCCCCCTCTATTTACATGCAATGGTTTGGTCCAAAGCGAACGGCTTCCGGAGTTTGGTAAAGAAATCGCCATCGCGTGCACAAACGCGCAGGAAAGCGAATGAATCGCAAATTCGTTTTTATTAGTTGTAAAACATAGTTTAACGCCAACATAGTTTGCAAACGTGAAATAAATGAATACGCTCTCAAATGTGCCATCCGAGGCAGAGTGTGCCCGCCACGTTCGGCACACGCGATCGTTCGCTGCTCTCTGATTGGTTGAATCGTTTTTTGGACATAGCTCGGTAAGTAATTGTCCGATTAATATGAAACCTTGAAAAGGCACATCCTCGGGTCCCCAGCAATATACCTGGCAAGTTAAAAGTATATCGGACCCGTGGTTGTCGAGAAACAGCGGTCACAGACAAACAAACGTACAGACAGAGATTACTGGAATTATAGATAGATTCTTTGTTTGTGGATAACCATTGGTGTGGTTTCAATATTGATTTTGACACGGAATAATATATTTTTCTGCCGTGGCTCTTCCAGGGGTTCGGAGGTATACCGAGACCAGGAGGTCGGGGAGGAACACGTAACAGATAAGAGAAAGGATCAAAAGAGTGAGAAAGTGGAGCAAAGCTCAGGAGTGGCTTGGAAAAATCACGTGTTGATGACGAATTGTATTGAAGGACTGGACTGGCAAGATACCTCAGAGTTATGCACACACGTCTATGAGATACCTTGTCTGAGTTCAAATCTCGACATGTATAATAAACTGCCATCCATTATCGCATGCATTGAATTCATCAATGTTTGCATCAACCCACCATCCCACAGTCTTCAACAAAGCTGTTCATCACAATCTCAGATCACCCTCCATCCAACCATGATCTTTTTCACCTCAAAGTGACCCCATTGCAAAGCCTTCCCTTTTTCCACGTCATTGTGATCTCCCCCAATCTCTCACCTCTTTTCACCTCTTCCTCTTTCACATCTTTTCTCTTCCTCTTTCACCTCACTATCTCACCTCACCTCTTTTGGTTTGTTTTGTTGATTGGTTTTCTTCTCCACTTTCCCCTTCCTCTTCTTCCCGTGTTTCCTTCAACTTCTGTGCCACTTATTCACCCCCATGTGTCCTTCGCTCTCCTCCCCTTCATCTCACGCTCACTTATACTCTGCTGTTGTTTCCTCTCTGCATTTTATTCCCTTCCATTCTGCTCTCAATCTTTCAGGAGCCTCCATCAAGTATACAAAAAATAGCGCACTAAACAAACACAAATCTCATCAGAAGTGATGTCAATCACACGACACCATTCGGCTGATCGCTTTGCTCCTCCTCCAGACCAAAGGAATTCACATCCTCGATTTTTATCTGGCGAATCTCAGGAAATCCTTCCGTCTCCTCAACCTTCATTCCACACACGAGCACAGTCTGCTGTTCCGATCCCGGCTGCACATGACAGGAATCCTTCTCACAGCCAACTTGAGTGTACAATGTACATGGTGGGTGAACCTTCAGAGAGGAGGGAAACATACCACTCTTCCTGATGTTTATGCCACTCTGAGTACCTTGATCTGACAAAGTGCCAACATGTGAAGTACCTCCATACTTGAGGCCTTATCTTCTCTTCAAATCAGTTAAAGTAATTTAAACTTTCACCACACACGAGCGCACACCCTTTGGCTCGCCATGAAACAAAATTGCATGTCTCAAGGCAATACTGCAATTGTATTACACGGGAGTGACTCGGCGCGCTCCTCACCACAGGTCGTTTCAGAGGGGTAGACATCTTTGACCATTTTGGTGTCTTTTGGGTCTTCATGGTGTTTTGGGTCTTCAGGGCCATTTGGGTCTTCAGGGTCTTTTGGATCCTCTGGGCCTTTAAGGGTATTTTGGGTCTTTGAGGTGTTTTGGGTATTCGGGGTGTTTTGGGTATTCAGGGTCTTTTTGGTTTTTGGTGTGTTTTGGGTCTTTGGGGGTCTTAAGGGTCTTGGGGGAATTAAAGGGTCGTCAAAGGTCTGAGGTCCCAGCAGTCTTAAATTAAGAGGGTTAATTAAGAGGGTGGTAATTTTTTTGAAGAAGAAGAAGACGTTTCCGTCGCATATAAACATAGCGACATACATAACCATATATGTTTGCTCTATTATAATAAGATGTTGATGTGAATGCCGATTTGGCCACATATAAAACATTCAAAAGTTTAGGTATTTATATAAAATCTGGGCCTGTTCAGCAATTTTAGGATGTAGACATTCTGTGGTGAGAAGACCTTACACACGAGCACAGGGGATGTGTATGAAGGAGTATTTTGGCTCGGAGGTAATCCATGCCACAGGTATGCTGATATGCAGACAGTTTCCCCACATCAATAACTATCAGGTCATAAATAAGAAACCACTTTTCATAAAATCAGATGGAACAACAACATTCCTCTGGAACACATCGATGGGAATTCAGTTCATGTTCATCACTCTGGCAAGTAGGACTGAATCACCTGTATTAAAGATTTAAAAGAAGAGCATTTGTATCATTAGATAGTTTGAGCACTGAAGGAAAGTGAAGTTTCTTTGGAAATTCAATGAGCGTATTTGCACAGGAAAGGTCAAGAAGAATCGCCAAATCCCAAAATTCAAAATGTGAGGGGGAAAAGGTTGCCAGGCGGTACTTTCAGAGAGAGGGAGAGAGGAAGAGAGGGACAGAGGGAGAGAGGGACAGAGGGAGAGAGGGACAGAGGGACAGAGGGAGAGAGGGACAGAGGGAGAGAGGGACAGAGGGAGAGAGGGACAGAGAGAGAGAGGGACAGAGAGAGAGAAGGACAGAGAGAGAGAAGGACAGAGAGAGAGAAGGACAGAGAGAGAGAAGGACAGAGAGAGAGAAGGACAGAGAGAGAGAAGGACAGAGAGAGAGAAGGACAGAGAGAGAGAGAAGGACAGAGAGAGAGAGAAGGACAGAGAGAGAGAAGGACAGAGAGAGAGAAGGACAGAGAGAGAGAAGGACAGAGAGAGAGAAGGACAGAGAGAGAGAAGGACAGAGAGAGAGAAGGACAGAGAGAGAGAATGACAGAGAGAGAGAAGGACAGAGAGAGAGAAGGACAGAGAGAGAGAGGGAAAGAGAGAGAGAGGGAAAGAGAGAGAGAGGGAAAGAGAGAGAGAGGGAAAGAGAGAGAGAGGGAAAGAGAGAGAGAGAGGGAAAGAGAGAGAGAGAGGGAAAGAGAGAGAGAGAGGGAAAGAGAGAGAGAGAGGGAAAGAGAGAGAGAGAGGGAAAGAGAGAGAGAGAGGGAAAGAGAGAGAGAGAGGGAAAGAGAGAGACTTTGACTTTTACATCCTTTTATTACAAAAATATCAAAAAGTATATTTTGTAAAACGTATAAATACAACCATTTCACAAAGCATTTCACAAATCAGAGGTTAAAAAACAAGCAAAACCATTTTAAAGGGAACATTTACATGAAGACCATTAGTCCATCAAGAAAGGGAACAGGAAAAAAAATAATAAAGTGTTTTGCTCCTCACAAAGAAATCATATCATGCTCGAGGAGTGATCAATCTGTGATCAGCACACCATTTTGCACAGAGCAAAGCGCATTATTCAATGCCCATATACTTTTGAAGATCAATACTTTATCCATATATGTATAGAAACAAAATTCTGTTTTGATCCGGGCAAAAACAAGTCCTTTAAAACAGGCCGGGAGGTTATCTGTACATCTTATAGGATTTTCAATTTGCATTTTCCTCGTGCGATATATTGCTTTCTTTGCCATGGCAACGAGAAAGTTCGCTAGGGCCACTTCTATTTGGTGTGTGTTTGAGGCAAAGCAAAAAATGAAAGAATTCAAAGTAAAGTTTAAAGAAAGCTTCATGCACATTTCATGCAGCAAACCAAATAAAGGAATCAAGCGTGCACATTCAACATAAGCATGTGACACGGTCTCAAGAGCACCACAGAAGGGACAATGGTCAGATATTTCAGAAGAAAAAACATGCAAGAGCTTATTGGTGGGTAATACCCAATGTGCCAACCTCCACGACAGGTCGGCAGTTTTCTTTGGAATAAGTATGTGATAATAGGCTTTCCAGTTAGGTTGGAAGGGGTATTCTGTAGGCAAGCAATTGTGCCACTTCCTTGACTGCCAAGTTCCTAAGGAGGGCCGGATTGCTTTGACGCAGGCCTGGTATATTGCATGATTTTCCAGACCTGCAGATCCAAAACGTATTTTTGGTAAATATTTTATTATTGTACCAGAATTCATTACAGTGGGGGTGACTTCTAAATTTGGGAAACAGAGGCTTGGCTCACAAACAATTGGGCCATCACCAGTGCGAGGAGATTGCTCCCAGTGCACCTTAACTTTGCGGTATACGCTAAGTATTTCGCATAGCACAGCAGATATTATGCGGTTTGACCGCATGCCAACTTTATTTGCAAGTGCTGCAGCACTTAACCATGTCCTTGTCTCAATCATTAGATCAGCAACGTGATGGACACCATTCTGAACAAAATAATCAATAAAAGAGCGTTCCGTTCTTATTCTTTTGAAGAGAGAGTTGTAGAAAAGAGGCTCTCTGAAAAACATCTCTTGGGTGTAGGAAACATAATCACGGTCGACCATGAAAACACGCCAAGCATTCAAAATTATATTGTAAAATGGTGGAAGCAAGGACAGATCAATAAATTTCATGTTCATTAGCAATAGACCAAATGAATAGTCTAGCATGCCGGCTTGACGGAGGAGGAGGAGAGCAGTGGACCTCCAGGCTAGGTCTGATGGACCATAGAGAAGCCGCCAGATTGAGGCGATGCCAAATGCCATAGCCCTGCATACGATGTCCACAAGACCATGCCCGCCTTCCTCTAAGGGAAGATTCAAGATCTCTGGACGAAGCCAATGTTTTCCACTCCAGAAGAAGTTTATTATTGTCTTCTGTATATTCAGCAGAAAGCGTTCAGGAGGTGGAATGGCTTTGATTCTGTGCCACAGTATAGATGCTGCTAGGTTGTTTATGACCAGGACTCGTCCCCGGTATGAAAGCAAAGCCAGCAAGCCTTTCCATTTCCGCAGCTTTTGTTCGAGAGAGTCAGCGAGACCCTCCCAATTTTTCGCTTGTGTTGCTTCATCACCGATGTAAACACCAAGGTACTTCATTCCGTTGAGGGACCAGGTGAGGTGTTTCGGGAGGACAGGCATAGGGTGCTGGCATGGGCCCATCCACATCGCCTGGCACTTGTTCCAGTTTACCAAAGCTGAAGAAGCTGAACCATAATAGTCCAAGCAATCCACCAGTTTCTTTATCTCATCACTATTATGTACGATGGCGCAAATATCGTCAGCATATGCAGAGACTTTCACAGGCCTTGTGAGCAAATTTTTGCATCCGGTTAAGATGCTGCGGACTTTGATTAAAAGAGGCTCAATGGTTAAAGAGTACAGAATACCAGATAAAGGACATCCCTGACGGATACCCCTTCCAACCTTTACAGGTGAAGTTAGCTCAGAGTTTACTCTGAGTATTGAGGAAATGCCATTATAGAGCAGTTTTACCATGGAAAGAAAAACAGGACCAAGTCCAAAACACTCTAGCACCTTGAAAAGATATACATGACTTACACGGTCAAAAGCCTTCTCTTGGTCAAGCACAATCAAACCAAGATTGTCATTTTTTATTTTACACACATCCCAAAGATCTCTTAATAAAAAAATGTTATCGTGTATCTGTCGGTTAGGGATACAGAAAGACTGATCACTTTGAATCAACGACTCTAGGAGTGGGGCGATGCGTCGAGCTAGAACTTTAGAAAATATTTTATAATCTGAAGTTAGAAGAGAAATTGGACGCCAATTATCAATGAGCTGAGGGTCTCCTTTCTTGGGTAATAGACTAATGACTGCTCTACGGCAGCTCATCGGCAAGTCACCACAACGTAATGAACTATTAAAGACCTCCAATAGTTCTGGGCCTAATAAGGGCCAAAAGGATTTATAAAACTCTATTGGGAGGCCGTCCAACCCAGGAGATTTACCTGTAGGTAAAGAAGCAAGGGAAAGTGTAAGCTCTTCCAAGGAAAGTAAGGAGCCAAGCTGATCCCTTTGAGCAGCACTTAGCATGGGTAAGTCAGATGTGAAGTAACTTATTGAGCCATCGTCAACATCATTTGCCATAAACAGGTCTGAAAAGAAGTTATAGACCTCCCTCTTTATATTATCTTGTGACGTCACAGTGTTACCAGTTGAGAGCTTTAAGGTTTCAATTTGCCTTTGATTGGTAGTCTTTTTAGCAAAATGGGAAAAAAATTTTGTCGGTGCATCTAAATTATATAGCTGATCCATCCGTAGACGGACCATTGCACCTTTTGCTTGGTATTCGACTAGGCTGTTTAGTCGAGTCTTCTTTTCCCTAAGCAAATGATTATTTGTTATATTGGGGCTATTTGCCACATCAGTTTGCAACTTCATTATTTCCTTTTCTAGTGTGAACCTCTCCCTTTTTACACTGAAAGAAGAGAAGTAATTAAACTGTTGGCAAAATACAGCGATCTGTGCCTTTGCGTAGTCCCACCACAATATCGGGTTATCAAAATTATTCTTTCTTTCTTTGAGGCTAATCCAAAACACTTTGAAAGCTTCACAAAAAGCAGCATTTTCCAGCAACATGACATTGAACTTCCAATATGGGCTGCCATGTTGCTGCAGAGCAAGCTTAAAGGACAAGGTTACAGCCAGGTGATCAGAAAAAAGAGAAGGCACGATATCAGATTTCAATATCTTGTCAAGCATTACAGTGTTGACATAAATTCTGTCTAACCTGGCTAGTGTGTGCATCTGAGACGTACATCAAGACCAAGTAAACTGCCGTTGCATAGGGTGCTGAATACGCCAGACATCTATTAATCCCGTCGTCTTGATGATTTTCTCCAAAGGTTTGGCAGATCTAGGATGTGGCTCCGCACTGTTTCTATCTAACGCAGGGTCAAGAGTGCAGTTGAAGTCGCCACTCATTATATAAGAGCAATTTAAGTCAATTGTACTCAGAAGATCCTCTAGCTTTAGAAAGAAGTTTTGCCTTTCAGCATTCTTACAGGGGGCATATATGTTTACAAAAACAAAGATTTGATTATTGGCAGTGAATTGAAGACAAGCCAGATGTCCGGGAATTATTTCATTATATTGAACTTGTGTGAGTGTTAATGAGGAGGAGACAAAGAAAGCAATTCCAGCAGTGAGACAATTGATATCACTGAAGAACCACTGGCCCTTCATTAGCCTTCTCCATTGGGCTTGGCCATTCAGATCTCCATGCGTTTCTTGCAGTAACAAGACATCCAGGTGCAAACGCCGGGTCAGATCTTTTACCTGAACTTTGCGTTCTAAACTAACACCACCGTTAATGTTTAGACTGCCAAAACTAACACTCATTCTTTCGGAAAAATAAAGAAGATAAAGAACTAAATAGATCAAAAAACCCATAGGGACCTCATTTACGAAGCTCCTGCCGAGCTTTCTGGATCATTTTTCTTAGCCGGTGCTTCTGAGCATCAGTGAAATTTGGAGTGTCAGGGTTATGCACAATTTCCTTCAATTTAAAAATCAACACCTGCAGATCAGGGAAGTGATCTTTCAGTTCAATGTTCCTTTTCCGATAGGAATCTCTCAAAAAGTCCCGAAGCTCGTCATCCGAAGGGCCGTTTACAGCCTTTAGAATCTGAGAGGACTCCTCTTGACCCTCACCATCAGATTCCTCATATGGGGAATCAATTGGTGTTTCAGCTTCCTGGCGCACATCACATGATTGCTCAGTTTCAATAAAGTAAACTTCTTCAGGAACGTTTTGCGCCGGAGTCACATTTGAAGCTTCTTCGGGATGCGAGGTGGGGGGCTCCAAGCATGTTTGTGACATGACCACCATGCTCGATTCATGGATGTCACTCTCCTCCAGTGGATTTAAATTATCCTCTTCTATTCTCTCTGTGCCCTTATTTTCCTCATTTATTCCTTTTTTAGGGGGAGATTTTAAGTGCTTTTCCTCCTCTTGCGATTGACAGGAGGAAGCTGCACAATGAACGTCCTCATGTGAGATGACACTGTCTGAAGGATCAGCGACACTCACTGGGATTGGAAAGTTAGAATCCACTTTTTCCTTGATGATGTTTGTACTAGTGGAGGTGTCCTTTTCCTCCAATAAGGCAAACCTGTTTTCACATTGAAATCCAGTGATGGAGTTTTCACTGATTTGCCTTTTCCCAGAAGGTGACGCACTTCTTACAGCCGATTTACGTTTTTTTACTTTGGAAACGGTGACAAACCCCTCATTTGCGCTGTCCATTGGTTCAACGGGAGGGGGCGTGTCCACTTGTTTACCTGGTTTATCCTGCACATTTGTCGAGCAGGAAACATTAACATTAATCTGCAAGTCATTGTTTCCCGTTTCGACCATGTTAGGCTGTTCCTTCTGATTGCGGCAAAACCGTTTCATATGTCCCACTGCACCACAACCAAAGCACTTTAGGGTGTCGGTGGTGATGTATACTTGATAATCGCGGCCATTTGTCGTGAATTTTAAAGCAACATTCAAGGAGGGATATTCCTTTTTGAGAACCATAAAGACCTGCCTACGGAAACTCATCACGTGACTGACACGTTCATCCTTACAGCCCAGCGGGAGCATTATTAATGGGGACACACATTGCCCATATCGCTGCAGCGCTGCAAGGATTGTATCGGTATCGAGAAATGGTGGTGCATTTGAAATAACCACTTTCTGAGCAGGAGTATCCAAGGGATAAACCATAACAAAGTGTCCGGAGTCGAGGGACAAACCTTGTTGTACGATGAGAGCAATGTGCTCTACATCGGACACGAACACGATAACCCGTTTGTTCATACGCGATGCGGCACGTACCTTGTCAAACCCGATCATGTTCCCGATCGCGAGAACAATAGCTTCGACTGTAATACCCTCGGGTGGAGAACACGCAATGCCATGCTCACGTGATAATTGCTCAAACGCTGCATATCGCTGCGAGTGAGCAGCCGCCATGTTTGGACACACGAGGCTCGACCTCGTTCTCCCAGCTCGGGAAGAAGAAGTTAGTAATGCACTCCGACTTTCCCAGCTTAGGGAAAGGGAGCGTTAAAAAAACAAACTAAGGAAATATAAGCGAGAAAAAAGGTTTGAAGTGAAGAAAATAAGTCGGGGGAAAAAACAACAGGGAACCGCCCAAAAACGGCGATTACCTTAACCTGCACGATAAGTGTGCTCTATGGCTCTCTCTCTCTCTCGTCTCAACATAGAAGGGGAAACACAGGGAAGCTTTACAAATAGAAACAAGCACACGAAGGAGCGAAATGGGGGGGGGGGGGAGGGTGGGGTGGGGTGGAACAAACAGCCAAGACAGAGCACTCACGACACGAAGCGAGCAGACGCCATGACAGCGCACCCAGCGCACCCAGCGCACCGACAGCCGATAGGTGGCGGCAGAGAGAGAGAGAGAGAGAGAGGGAAAGAGAGAGAGAGAGGGAAAGAGAGAGAGAGGGAAAGAGAGAGAGGAAAAGAGAGAGAGGAAAAGAGAGAGAGGGAAAGAGAGAGAGGGAAAGAGAGAGAGGGAAAGAGAGAGAGGGAAAGAGAGATATAGAGATATATAGAGAGAGATATAGAGAGAGATATAGAGATATAGAGAGAGAGAGACAGAGAGAGATATATATAGAGAGAGAGAGAGAGAGAGAGAGAGAGAGAGAGAGAGAGATGTATATATATAGAGAGAGATATAGAGATATAGAGAGAGAGAGAGAATTTGAATTTGCAACACCATTTATTTCACAAAAAAACACACCAGGTCAAGTTACATTTTTACAGGAGAGAAAAAAAAATAGAAAATAACAACAGTTCTTAATGTTAAAAAGAAAAGTACAAATTCGATTCATTCACAACACATAAGGCTTCATTAATACACCATTTGCATTCAAAGAGTTTGACATTTTCATTCGCCACATAATAATCAAACTCTAACCTTATTCTTGCAGACACCAGCCCTTTAAACATAGGAACAACATCAAACCCATGGCCATTATCAATTTTAATTTTCCTCGATTTATATATTGAATATTTTGCTACAGCAGCTAAGAAGTTTAGGAGGACACCAGAGTCCTTGCAGGAGGGTCTGAAAGATACACCAAAAATAAAAGAATGTGAAGTAAAAGGAAAAGACAACTGATCAAAAAGGTGTGTGAGAATCAAGAAAAGAGGTATTAGTCTTTCGCATTTCACATAGGCATGAAAGAGATCCTCCTTCTGTACACAGAAGGGGCATGCTACTGGCACTGAGCTGTCAAGGTGATGAACAAAGGTGTTCGTAGGGAGAGCCCAATGTGCTAGTCTCCACTGGATATCTGCGAGGAACCCGTAAATAGGTAATTTGTACATACTAGGGCATGCCCGTACTATATATATGCCCGTACTATATATATATCTAAAATTATATCCCCCCCCCTCTATTTACATGAAATGTTTTGGTCCATTCGCAACGCCAAAGCGAACGGCGAACGGCTTGCGAGTACGGTGACAATCCCCCCCCCCCTCTATTTACATGAAATGGTTTGGTCCATTCGCAACGACCACAGAACCCCCCCCCCCCCCTCTATTTACATGAAATGGTTTGGCCCATTCGCAACGCCAAAGCGAACGGCGAACGGCTAAATCGCCATAGCTCGCCCGTACGTGGGTGCCCGTTCCTTGCCAAAAAAAAAAAAAAAACGCTACCCGTACGCTCTACCCCGCCCGTACGCCCGTAAACAAAAAAAACAACGCTCTTCGCTTCCGCCCTTCGCTCTGACTGAATTGGGAGAAATAATGCGCATAAGAAATCGAGAAATTATTATTTTCTCCGGAAGAAATCGAATTACGAACCGTAATGGCGCAGGCTCTCGGGCTCGCAACAACGCGTCCTGTGATTGGCTGCCGGAAGTGAAGTCTTCACTGTCGCAAATGTGAAGCGATGAATACGATGAATCGCAAATTAGTTTTTATTAGTTTTATAATAATAATAATAATTCATTTATTTTGTATAGCGCTTTTCCAGAAGCCCAAAGGCGCTTTGACAGAGTGGAAAACATAATGCATAACAATACATGAAAACAACAATTGCAAAAAGACAAGAATCAATAGGGAAATATTTAAAGCAAAAGGAGGGAGAAGGAGAAGAGATAGTCAGGGGTTAAATGCTGTGGGTTGAATGTTGAATGCAGCGTTGAACAGGTGGGTCTTTAGTGATGTTTTGAATGTGGTGAGTGAGGAGGAGTCTCTGATGGTGTGAGGTAGTGAGTTCCAGAGGGTGGGAGCAGCGATGGAGAAGGCCCTGTCCCCCCAGGATCTGAATTTGGTCCGGATGGAGGGGGTCAGGAGGTTGGTACCAGCAGAGCGGAGGTTGCGGGTGGGAGTGTGTCTGGAGAGGAGGTCAGCCAGGTAGGATGGGGCCAGGTTATGGAGGGCTTTGTATGTCAAGAGGAGGATTTTGTACTGGATTCTCTGGGGGATGGGGAGCCAGTGAAGCTTGTAAAGGACGGGGGTGATGTGGTCACGGGTCCGGGAATGAGTGAGTAGACGGGCAGCGGAGTTCTGAATGTATTGGAGTTTATTGGTGATTTTTGAGGGTGAACCATAGAGGAGGCTATTGCAGTAGTCCAGACGGGAGGTGATGAAGGCGTGGATGAGGGTTTCTGCAGCCGTGGAGGAGAGGGATGAGCGGAGACGGGCAATGTTTTTCAGGTGAAAGAAGTCTGACTTTGTGATCTGTTTAGTGTATTTGTCGAAGGAAAGGGTTTGGTCAAAGATGACGCCAAGATTCCGGATGTGAGGGGAGGTGGATACTGGGATGCCGTCGATGTTGAGGGCAAAGTTATGGGTGGATTTTGTGAGCGTTTTTGGGCCAATGATGATTATTTCAGATTTATCACAGTTAAGCTTGAGGAAGTTGATTTGAAGCCAGGATTTTATTTCAGTGATGCAGTTTGTCAGGATAGAGTGGATGTCGGTGGAGACGGACTTGGTGGAGATGAAAAGCTGGATGTCATCGGCGAAGCAGTGGAATTGGAGACCATGACGGCGGATTAAGTGAGCGAGCGGGGACAGGTAAAGGATGAAGAGGAGGGGGCCAAGAACTGAACCTTGGGGGACACCTTGGGGGAGGGGAGCAGTGGGGGATTTGCAGTTATTGATGGAGATGAACTGGCATCTGTCAGAGAGGTATGATTTAATCCAAGAGAGGGCAGTGCCGGTGACGTTAAAGGTGGATTCAAGTCGGGTGAGGAGGATAGTGTGATCGATGGTGTCAAAGGCAGCGCTGAGGTCGAGGAGGACGAGAATGTTGAGGTTGCCAGCGTCAGAGGAGAGGAGAAGGTCGTTGGTGATTTTGAGGAGAGCAGTTTCAGTACTGTGGTTGGAGCGGAATCCGGATTGGAATGTTTCATACAGGTTATTGGCAGAGAGATGATGTTTGAGTTGAGTGGCTACAGCGCGTTCCAAAACTTTTGACAGAAAGGGTAGGTTGGAGATGGGTCTGAAGTTGTTTAGGGTGTCAGGGTTTAGACCAGGTTTTTTTAGAATGGGGGTAACAGCAGCAATTTTGAGGGAAGGTGGGACGATACCTGTAGACAGGGAGGAGTTTATTGTTGCAATGATAAGTGGAGAGAGAGCAGGGAGGGAGGCTTTGACAAAGCTGGAGGGGATGGGGTCAAGAGTGCAGGTGGCAGTTTTCATTCCTATGAGGAGTTCAGAGAGGTCAGTAGGAGAGATTGGGGAGAACCGAGACAGGGGATGGCAGGACAAGGGGGGGCAGGTGGTTGGAGGGGGAGCGGGTGCGGCGGTGGTCAAGCTGTTGTAGATGTTGTCAATTTTGCGTTGGAAGAAAGAGAGGAAGGAGATGCAGTTGTCTACTGTGAATGACTGGGTGGTGGTGTTCAGGGGGCGGAGGAGTTTGTTTATTGTCGAGAAGAGTGCTTTTGGGTTTCCAGAGCCAGAGTGGATAATTTGAGAGTAGTAGGCAGAGCGGGCGCGGGAGAGGGCATCTTTGTAGTGTTGTATGTGGTCCTTGTAGGCTTGGGAGTGAACTGTGAGACCCGTTTTATTGCGGAGTCTTTCAAGTTGGCGAGCACGAGTTTTCATCAGGTGGAGTTCAGGGGTAAACCAGGGAGCAGAATGGGTGAAAGAAACTGTTTTGGTTTTTACAGGCGCAAGCTGGTCAAGGCAGGAGGAGAGAGTGTGGTTGTAGTAGTCAGTGAGGTCGGAAGGGGTGTGGAGGTCAATGAAGGGAGAAGTGGACATTTTTTCAGAGAGGGTGGATGAGAATGAGGTAGGTGAAAGAGCGTTTAGCTTACGGAAGTTGATTGTGCGATAATGCCTTGGTGTTGGGGCGGGGATGTTGATGGTCAGAGTGATGGCTAAGTGGTCAGAGAGGGTGAGGTCGGAGCCATAGAGATGGTGCAAATTTAATCCAGTGGAGCAGACAAGGTCCAAAATGTGACCACGGATATGGGTAGGAAAGTCGACATGTTGAGTGAGGTTAAAGCAGGTGAGTAAATCAGTGAAGTCAGTGGTTATTGTGGAGTCAGTGGAGTCCATGTGGATATTGAAATCACCAAGGAGGAGGATTGAGGGGGAGAGGGAACATAGCTGGGTCAGAAAGTAGGAGAAGTCAGACAGGAATGATGGGTGTGGTTTGGGAGGGCGGTAGACGACAGCCATGACTGACTGCGTGTGACCAGAGAGTTTTAAAGCCAGGTGTTCAAATGATGGAGCAGATGAGATGGAGATGAGGTTGGTCTTGATGTCTTGACGGTGGATAACGGCAATTCCACCACCTCGGCCCTCCGAGCGTGGTTTATTGACGTAGGAGTATCCATTGGGTGTGGTGAGGTTGAGTGTGTAGTAGTCCAGAGGTTGTTGCCAGGTTTCGGTGAGACAGAGAAAGTCCAGTTTGTTATCCAGGATGTATTCGTTCAGGATGAGGCATTTATTGTTGAGGGACCGGGTGTTGAACAGGGTGAGCTTGATGTTGTTTTGAACAGCAGGGATGAATTCAGGTGATTTAGCCAGGGTTCGTAGGCAGGAGGTGCGATCGTGTGGGTTGCTGTGACCAGGTGCGCTGGGACGAAGAGTGAGAGTGCGCTGAGCCGACCAGAGGACGGGGATGGAGTGACCTGATTGCAAATAAACAAACTTGCGACCGGAGCCACGGTGAATGTACCTGGGTCGTCGGAGGAGTCCATTTGATTTGATGGCAGAGATGCATGATGGGGTGGAGCGGGTATTGAGCAGAAGAAGCCTTGCGGCGGAGTACTTCAGAGCCATGCCAGGCAGGAGCGAAGGGACGAGTACGAGGCCAAGGTCGAGGAGGCAAAGCGGCAAACGCAGCGGCAAACGACTGCAGCCGCTAATCAAGACCACAGCGGCAAACAAGGCCACAAGGCCACCAAGACCACAAGGCCACCGGCAAACAAGGCCACGGCCACAAACAACGGGAGCGGGCCTTTCGATTCCGTATTCCGTACCATCATAAGCAGATTCCGTTATCCAGCCGGAGAACACGCGGCACGTGCGGGTGTGAAAAGGCAGGACAGGTGTGAGATGTCAGGTCAGAAAAGTAGAAGCAGACCCTGTACATCCATCCAGTCGGAGAAGCGGCGAATATGCAACGCCAGCGTACTCTCGCAACCGAACCCGGAAGTTTTAAAACATAGTTTAACGGCAACATAGTTTGCCGACGGGAAATAAATGAATACGCTCTCAAATGTGCCATCCGAGGCAGAGTGTGTTCGCCACGTTCGGCACACGTGATAGCTCGCTGCTCTCTGATTGGTTGAATCGTTTTTTGGACATAGCTCGGTAACTACTTCTGCCATTAATTTCAAACCTTGAAAAGGCACATCCTCGGGTCCCCAGCAATATACCTGGCAAGTTTCAAGTATATCGGACCGGTAGTTGTCGAGAAACAGCGGTCACAGACATACAAACATACAAACGTACAAACAAACATACACACAGAGATTACTGGAATTATAGATAGATTAGGCCACAGTGGCGTGGCAGGAGACCCTGGCCCTAACCTTTCGGACCACAAGGCCACTCGCGCCACTCCGGAGAAGGATGATGCTTGGTTTTCTCGAAGGAGCTTGTGAATACCCGCCTTTGTTACCAAGTGAAAATGAGATACAAGTTCACCATTCGACTGGAGAGCTGGGAGCACCTTAATTTCAGGGAAAGACAGCCGAACATCCTCGACATTGTTTATACCTTCCCAGCCAATATTTAACTCCTTAAACTTCCTCTTGACGATGCGTATAATTTGGCTGACAATACGCACGGATCTTAAACCAAGAATGGCCGCCACCCTGCCAGCAGACATCCATTTTGTCCCAGATGTATCCCTCAGGTCACAAACTTTGCCAATTCCTCCTTGAGTAAATTTCCTAATCAAAGTCGGACTATGAGGAATGCATGGAAAAAACCCGTTATAGAAAATAGGCTCTTGGATAAACATCCGGCAATTATAAGCCTCAAGGCAACGATGAACCCCAAAACCTTTCCAAACTCTCAGCAAACCCTGATAAAAAGTTGGGATTGAAACTAAGCTGACACGGTCAAGGTTCACCAGGAACAAGTGCCTATCATAACACAGGCCTCCCGCTTGTTGCAACAAGAAAAACGCAAATGAGCGCCAGGGCAGCTCTTCAGCATACAACAGACGTTGCACAGACTGTAGGCGAAAAGCCATAAGCCGGGTGGACACCTCCACAATTCCATGTCCACCCTCCTTCCGAGGATGGTACAGTATTTGCGGCCGAAGCCAGTGGTATCCATTCCAAAAGAAATTAACCAAGACCCGCTGGATGGCTGGTATCAACTCCTTGGGTGGCTGCAAGGCAATTAGTTTATGCCATAATCTTGCTGCTATCAAGTTATTTATAACAAGAGAGCGGCCTTTATAAGAAAGAGATCGCAGCAGTCCTTCCCATCGTTTCAACCGGTGTGTAATTTGTTCAATCATTCCTTCCCAGTTCTTCGTTTCTACTTCCTGGTTGCCAAGATAGACACCAAGATATTTGACTCCATCTGTTTTCCACTCTAGATTATGTGGGAGTGACGGTGGCAGTGTTAAAGAAAGGTTATCTGAACCGCACCATAAGGCTACACTCTTGCCCCAATTTACTTCGGCGGAAGAGGCCGCAGAGTAGTCTTTAAAGCAACGCTGCACCGCAGCAACACTACTTGGGCCCTTAATCAGAACACATACATCATCAGCATAAGCTGTGACCACAAATCTTGAACCAAAAACGGCTCCCACATCCTGAGTTATTCGCTGCCTGATGGATGCTAAGAGTGGTTCAAGGGCAATTATATACAGAAGTCCAGAAAGGGGACACCCTTGACGGATACCCCGACGGAAAGGAAAAGGGGGACATAAACTGTTGTTTACTTTCATCATGCAGAAGGTGTTAGTGTATAACAGCTTGACATAGGAAATGAAAGTTTCGCCAAAACCCATCCGCTCCAGAACAGAAAACAAATATGTATGATCAACACGATCAAAAGCCTTTGTTTGGTCAAGAAACAACAACCCAAAACTGGCACGCAAGTACTTATTACAAGAAATAATATCCCTTATCAGAAAAATATTGTCATAAATTGACCTTCTTGGTACACAGTAGGTCTGGTCAGGGTGCACAATAGAGCTGATCACAGTTCCCAAATGGTTTGCTAAGGCCTTCGACAAAAGCTTGTAATCCGCACACAGCAATGAGACAGGCCGCCAGTTCTCGACTAGTTGAGTGTCCCCAGCCTTTGGCAACAGGCAAATGACTGCTCTTCTGCAGGACAGGGGAAGCTCTCCAACATGAAGGCATTCATCAAATACCTCAAGCAGGTCAGGTCCCACAAGTTTCCAAAAAGTCTTATAGAACTCTCCGGGCAAACCATCAATCCCAGAGGCTTTACCATCCTTCAAGCTCCGCATAGCAGTTTCAAGTTCAGCAGCCGAAACTGACATGTTCAATGTGCGTTGCTGGTCTTCCTCAAGTCTTGGAAGCCCGGTAGTCAGCTCCTGCAAGGTCTCATTACTTATGCTCTGGGGGGAGTACAAGTTTGTATAAAAACCCTTCAAAACAGACTTAATCTCCTGTTGGGAGGTCACTATTGGCCCATTAGCAGCACGTAGCCCATGAATCTGTTGTGATTTTTTTAACAGAGTTCTCCAAACCAAACAAGGCCTTATTTGGCATATCCAACGTTAAATAACTCATTCTCATGCGTACCAGGGTGCCCATTGCTCGCTGCCGTACCAGTTCAGTCAACATTGCCTTTTTAGTCCATAGCAGCCGGTCACCTGTAGTGTCTTTCCCAGCCGTATTAATGTTTTCCTCCAGGGCTGCAATTTCAGCCTTTAATGAATCAATCGAGAGATTTTTCAATTTAGTGGCATAAAGACTATATTGTTGACAGAACGATTTGACCTGACCCTTTGCGAGGTCCCACCACAGTCGAAGGTTAGCATGTTCAAATTTGGAGGACCGAATTCTTTCCCACACGGCTCGAAAAGCCTCTTTGAATCTCATATCATTCAGCAGGTGGGTATTAAGTGACCAATACGCACTACCCCCTGAGGTCAGAGGCAAATTAAAACCCATTGAAACCAGGTAATGGTCTGTGAAACCAGTTGGGAGTATCTGGGTTGTGGCCATCACATTTAGCATTGGCTTATTCACGTAGAATCTGTCTAGCCTTGCCATTGATATCCTCCCATCATGGCATCTGCACCACGTATAGCACCGTGAAGTTGGGTGTTGCAACCTCCAAACATCTTTCAAATGCTGATTTTTGATGATGTTCTCCAAAATCCTCATAGAAGCTGGATGGGGTTCATGACCGGTCCTGTCTACGGAAGGATTGATAGTGCAATTGAAATCACCAGCAACACAGATGAAAGCGGTTGTATCCAGTCCTTTTACAAAGTCATGCAGAGTGGAAAAGAACACTCTTCTTTCCATGGGCTCACTCGGTGCATATACGTTCACAATGATGATCCTTTGCGTGTTGCAATAGAAATCCACCGCTATCAGATGTCCCTTATAAATTTCCTTAAAGACAATCTTCCGAGCAGGGATTCTATCACTCAAGGCGATGGCAACACCAGCTTTGGGTGTGGTAAACCCACTCAGCCACCACTGCCCTCGATAAAGTTTTCCCCATTCAGCAACCAGGGTGTTCGTAGCATGAGTCTCCTGTATCAGGATGATGTCGGCTTTCACCCTCTCCATCGCCTGAATTGTCTGAATTTTTCGTAAGGGGGTACAACCCCCATTGATATTCAGGGATGCGATACATATCTTTCGCAAAGCCATTTACAAAGGTAACTCACCCTCCGCCTGCAATTCCTTATTCGCCTTTGTGACCGCTTTCCGAAGACGCTGAAATTGGGCCTCCGAGATTTCCATTGGGTCATTTCTTTGCAGGAGGGGTCTTGCAGCCCTGATGAAAGTTTTCACATCGGGAAAATGGTCTTTGATCACAACGTAGCGTTGCCTAAACGTCTCGTTTAGGAAACTGATGACGTTTTCCTTTGTTGCTTCCATCTGTTCTTCTCCCTGATGATCATTCACAGACACAAGGCTTTGAGCTTCCTCATCCAGCTCCCTAACCACATCAACGTTGAAACTCCTTTGTTGTGTGTCAGGAGCAGGCACACCTTCTGTGTCATCACCACTGCAGTCTTCTTGTTGCATCACAAGGGGCACATCTGTGCCACCACTGCTGCCTATTATAGGTCTGCTTGGACCATCATCCTTGGTCGTTTCAACCGGATGTGAGCAACAACCGTTGTCACTCAGGCCCTGGGACTGCTCGTTGTCACAAGGGACAATGGTACCATCATCACAACCAATACTGCTGCATTGATTTTCTTCAACAAGAGCAAGGGGTGAAGTCCTACTCTCCTCTGTTTCGTCACCACCCTGCCCAGCTTGCCGAGAATCATCAGGATAGTCTGAGATACTGTTTGTTTGTACGAGTATCACTTTGCTACCTTTGTCTTCCACCTCGGCGCTCAAAAAGGTACGTTTTAGGTTCCTCTTAGCCTCGGTGCCTTTCGTCAATACCTCCTCAAAGACCATATTCCCTTGAGGTTGCAGCCTCTTGTCCACATCGACTGGGTGCACCCCTGCTGCACTAACCTCAGCAACACCGCCACCACTTTCCACACCCTGGTCTTCTGGTGTGGACGTCTGTACTCCACCAGGCTCATGAACGGGGGGCACTGCATCAGTTACAGGGGGGGCCGACCCAGCTGCTGTAGCGTACGTCTTCTTGGCGTCTGGGCAATACTGCTTAGTGTGTCCGTGTGCTCCACATCCGTAGCAGATCAAGGTCTCGGTCGCCATGAAGATTCTATATTCATGCTCGCCTACTTTAAAGGTGTGGGAGGTGTTCAACTGCTTCGCTGCATCTTTTAGAACAACAAAACAAAAACGTCGAAACGATTGTACGTGCTTCAACCTGCCGTTTCTCGTACGTAGAGGAACCCTAATGATTCGAGAGACGACAGTACCAAACTCACCGAGCTTGTGTAGGATTTCCTCGTTACCTAGAAAAGGCGGAACATTGCTCAGAATGACTTTAACTGCCGGCGTGTCCATCGACGACACAGGAACAAACAGATCGTTTCCCAAGGTCAAACCATTCTGCACAACAATATCGGCCAGACTTATTTGCGAAACAAAAACCACAATTTTGTGATTCATACGAGACGCGGCACGAATGTTACTCACGTC